>NC_091624.1:45751631-46073298 GCF_027580195.1 Bos mutus
AGATTCCTACCCACCTTCTCCCTCCAAAAGCCCCACCCTGGCTAAAATGTCAACTCATCAAGTCAACAGCAGGCTGGGATCTCAGAAACCTGGAGTTCAGTCAAGATGGCAGGACCAGGAAGTAATAGAGGGTATTGTTGTTTAATCACTAAGGCATGTCCGACTCTTGGCAACCTCATGAATTGCAGCACACCAGACTTCCCTGTCCTTCAGTCCGACCAGTCCAACTCATGTCCATTGAATCAGTGATGCCATCCAACCATCTTATCCTCTATCACCTCCTCCTCCTTATGCCCTCAATCTTTCCTATCATCAGGGTGTTTTAGTCAGCTCTTCATATCAGGTGGAGCTTCAGGTGGCCAAAGTATTGGAGCTTCAACTTCAGCATCAGTCTTTCCAATGAATATTGAGTTGATTTCCTTTAGGACTGACTGGTTTGATTTCCATGCAGTCCAAGGGACTCAAGAATTTTCTTCAGCACCACAATTTGAAAGCATCAATTCTTTGGCTCTCAGCCTTCTTTATGGTCCAACTCTCACATCCACACAAGACTACTGGAAAAATCATAGCTTTGACTATATGGACTTTTGTCAGCAAAGTGATGTCTCTGCTTTTGTGAAAATGCTGTCTAGGTTTGTCATAGCTTTTCTTCCAAAGAGTGTCTTTTAATTCCATGGCTGCAGTAGGTGAGAGCAAGTCAAATTGTATCTTAAGGATGAAAGCAATGAAACCCAAGAACCTGAAATTTGTCTCTGTGGATCCAGATATGGGAGATAACTCCAAACGCTAAGAGGCAAAGAGAGGCAGTAACAGAAGGAGAAGCAAGAACAAAAGACAAATGAGTATGACCCAAAGAGCTGCCTTCACCTGAGCTCTGATGGCCAGCACTGATTTTGATTAAATTTCAGCTATGAAATGGGGAATGGGAAGAGTTGCTTGGCTTAAACTCACAGAATTAGGAACCTATTAAGCAGATTAACCTCTTCCTCCCTTGCTAGGAATGGCACACAGTCACAACTATTTGTCCATGTATACACACACACACACACACACACACACAGTCTGAATCTTGGCACCTCTACTTTAAGACTGTCAACTCCTTTACAAGCATAAAAAAAAAAGATCATAGGTCTTGATTTAATACTAACTCATTTGGGGACTTCAGAAAAGTCTCTGTTCTCTTGTTGTTGCTCAGTTGTTCAGTCATGAATCTCTGCGATCCCACGGACTGCACCACACCAGGCTTCCCTGTCCTTCACTGTCTCCTGGAGTTTGCTCAAACTCATGTCCATTGTGTCTTTTCTCTAGCCCTTGGGTTTTCTGGTTGCAAACTACGGATAGTATGAGTTGAACTTCTGGTGGTTTGGAGGATAAAGTGAGAGAATGCACTGTGAGAGTACTTTGGAAAAGTATATGTGTTATATAAATGTAAGGGATCGTATTATTAAGAGAGCTTTGTGGGCTACTTAGTTTTCAGTTCTTTCTTTCAAAACCAGACTAATCCCAAGACCTAAGCCAATGACAACCCATTTATGATTATAGTCACAGCAGGATTTTTGATTCCTAACTCAGCTCACCCTGACTTATTTTGGGTTCTTCTCCCAATTTCACTGAGTAGTTTTATCTAGAGTTGGCAGGAAAAATGCAGGGCATACAGTCAAATTTAAATTTAAGATAAACACTTAATAATTTTTTAGTTTATGTTCCAAATTACACATAGGACATACTTAGTAAAGATCTATCTCTTGTTACTTTAAATTCAAATTTAAACATGCTCTGTATTTTCTGAACTCTCAATTTCATTTTTTATTTTTTAAACTTTGTATTTTATATTGGAGTATAGCCAATTAACAATATTGTGACAGTTTCAGGTGCATAGCTAATTGACTCAGCCATACATTCACATGTATCCCTTCTCCTCCAAACTTCCCTCTCATCCAGGCTGCAACACAATATTGAACAGAGTTACCTGCTATACAACAGGTCCTCGTTGCTTATCAACTTTAAATATAGCAGTATGTCAGGTCCATCTTAAATTCCTTAACTATCCCTTCCCTCCTGGTAACAATAACTTTGTTCTTCTAAGTCTGCAAGTCTGTTTTGTTTTGTAAATAAGTTCCTTTGTATCATTTCTTTTTAGATTGTATATATAAGAGACACCATACGATATTTATCTTTCTGTCTGACTTCATTCAGTATGACAATCTATAGGTCCACCACGTTGCTGCAAATGGCATTATTTCATTCTTTTAAATGGTTGAGTAATATTCCATTGTATATATACCACATCTTCTTTATCCATCCCTCTACTGATGGACATTTAGATTGCTTCCATGTCTTGGCTATTTTAAACAATGCTGAATGAACACTGGGGCGCATGTATTCTTTTGGAACATGTTTTTCTCCAGATACATGCCCATCAGGAGTGGGGTTGCAGTTATATGGTAGCTCTGTTTTTAGTTTTTTTAAGGAATCTCCATACTGTTCTCCATAGATAGACATGCTCTGTATTTCTATTTGCTGAACCTGGCAACCCTATTTTATACACATACAACCTCTGCTGCTGCTGCTGCTAAGTCACTTCAGTCGTGTCCGACCCTGTACGACCCCATAGATGGCAGCCCACTAGGCTCTCCCATCCCTGGGATTCTCCAGGCAAGAACACTGGAATGGGTTGCCATTTCCTTCTCCAATGCATGAAAGTAAAAAGTGAAAGTGAAGTCGCTCAGTCATGTCCGACTCTTCGCGACCCCATGGACTGCAGCCTACCAGGCTCTCCGTCCATGGGATTTTCCAAGAGTACTAGAGTAGGTTGCCATTGCCTTCGGTCTCCGTCTAAACAGAACAATTTTTAATGCCGTAATAATCTTGGCCAACCCTACAATATAGAGGGAGACATCAACCACCAATTCCATTCTTCTTGAAAACATAGAATATTTTTTTATTCTCAGCTAAACCAGCTCATACTGACTTGCTTCATGTGAAGGAAGTTTCTCATTTTTCTTATAATGAGATTTTGGCCTGTCCATGTGATCTTCTCCCTCAGAGATCATGAACTGATGACCTAAGGGCTAACTGAAGGCTTAGATGTTCTCTT
Organism: Bos mutus; assembly: GCF_027580195.1. Taxonomy (NCBI): domain Eukaryota; kingdom Metazoa; phylum Chordata; class Mammalia; order Artiodactyla; family Bovidae; genus Bos; species Bos mutus. The sequence continues at coordinate 45,754,729 of NC_091624.1, forward strand.
TTGCTTGCAGCATGTCTTTTTAAGTTCTCTGTTATGTGCAAATACTTAACAAATAAGAAAATTATATTCAAGTTCTATCAAAGATAAAGTAACAAAGATTTAACATCCTGCCCGAAACACTCAAACCAAACAAAACAAAAAGACAAAGAACATGAAAAAAAAAAGAAAAAAAGAAAAACCCTTTCAAGAAACTGAACATTATGTAATAAAGGACAATGATCCTGAAAGATGGAGGGAAATGAAGTGAACCCTACCATTGCCCCAGTATATTATCCTCAGTTTCCAGGTCATGACATGGAGGGAGAAAAGCCTAAGCAGAGCCCAAAAGACTCCTAGAATTTAGGAAACTGATCTAAGTTGGTTATACTTCACAGGACAGAATATCAAAAAACAGAGAGTTGCACAAGGAAAGAACCTCAGATATCTACAGAGGGTCCCCACTAAGCATTCAACAGAATACTGATCCTTGTGACAAGACTACCTGAGGCTAAGGAAAGAACTTAAAAAATTGAGGGAAAATGTGCCCAGGACCCACTTAAGGCCAGGAATACTGCCAATTTCCAACAGCCAACTGAGAAACCTCATAATTCACAGGGTTCTGGGTAGAATACTCAAATGGACCTTACCTCAGTAGTGTGAAATAATTAGCCTTAAACCAAACTTTGTTTTTATGCCGCTTAGCAAATCCTAAAAGCAGGACACAAGTGAATCAAAATATGTTCAAGTATCTCAACTGTGTCCTGGAACAAAGGTTAAGAATATATATATATATATATATAAATATTTGTAAGATGCCCAATACTCAACAAGGTAAAATTCATAATGTCTTAAATCCAATAAAAAAATCACCAGGCATGCAAAGAACCCAAAATGTGATGCCTTACGAGAAGAAAAACCAATTAACAAAAACTAACACAGATGTTAGAATGAGTAGACAAGGACCCATGAAGGTAGTAATAGTATTCCATACATTCAAAAAGTTAAGTGGAGATATGGAAGCTACAAGAAGTACATAAGTGTAATGCTTAGAGATTAAAGGTACAATGTCAGAGATTATAAAATATGTTGTATGTAATTAATGGGAGATTAGATATGGCAGAATAAAAGATTATAGAACTTAAAGACATAGCAATGAAAACTATACTAAAAGGAACACAGAGAATAGAAAAAAAGGGGGAAAGAGTAACAGCTGGACAAATTTAACTGGACTAATAAGCATGTTAGGCTTCCCTGGTGGCTCAGACAGTAAAGGATCTGCCTGCAATGCAGGAGACCCAGGTTCAATCCTTGGGTCAGGAAGATTCCTTGGAGAAGAAAATGGCACCCCACTCCAGTACTCTTGCCTGGAAAATCCCATGGACGGAGGAGCCTGGTAGGCTACAGTCCATGGGGTCGAAAAGAGTCAGACATGACTGAGTGACTTCACTTTCACTTTCAATAAGCATATTGTTCCTTCAATGGAAGAAAAGGGAAAAAAAATATTTGAAAAAATAATGGTTGGTTTTTGGGAAAAAATACCAAAAATTTTGAAAAAATACCAAAACTGTTTTTCTGCTATTTTGAGCAACAAAATAAAGTAACACTGAGTTATAATCCAAAGTATAATATATCCATGGGGCCACATGGATGGCAATCAATCAATTGATTAATCAATAAATGGGAGATAATGGTGGCTCAGATGGTAAAAAATCTGCCTGCAATGCAGGAGACCTGGTTTGGGAAGATCCCACTGGAGAAGGAAATGGCAACCCATTCCCATATTCTTGCCTGGAGAATTCCATGGACAGAGGAGCCTGGCAAGCTACAGTCCACGGGGTCGCAAACAGCCAGACAGGACTGAGCAACACACACACACACAATAGACAAATCACAGAAGAATTCTAAATAATTGATGGAAACACTCTGCTCCCAATGGGATGGAACGTAACTGTCCACTCTGAAAATGTATACTGTACATAATGACTTTCTTTCAAAGCACACATTATTAAAAGGAGTTCCTTCGCTTTCCAGTGGAGAACCTGACAGATACTACCTCAATCAGATAATCAAAGTTAACATGAACAATAAGAAACCCTGGCAAGAATTTCCAGTACAATGTTGAATAACAACAGGGAAAGCAAGCACATTCATCTGTGTTAGATTTGGGTTACTCATAAATACTGTTTATAGACATACCGTAGAGCACAGGGAACTCTACTCAATATACTGTAATAACCTATATGAGAAAAACCTGAAAAGAAACGAATATATGTATAACTGTACACTTTGCTGTACACCTGAAACTAACACAAAATGTGTTTTTTTAAACGCAAATACTTCAATAAACTTTTTTAATACTGTTTATTGTGTTGAGAAATTTTTCTTCTATTCTTACTTTCTTGAGAGCTTTTATCATTAAAGGTATGTTGCATTTTGCCAAATGTTTTTTCTACATCAGTTGAGATAATCATGTGGACTTTTTGCTTTATTCTATTAACTGTGTTTTCTTAATTATATTGAGTTAACACTTGCATTCCTGGGATAAATTCCATTTGCTCATGGTGTTTAATCATTTTGATGTGCTCTTGGATTCAATTTGCTAATATTTTTTTCAGGATTTTTACCTCAATATTCATAAAGAATATGGAACTGTAACTTTCTTTTCTTGTGATGTCTTCTGGCTTTGCAATCAGAGTTATGCTAGTCTCATAGAATGAGTTGGGAAATGTTCTCTCCTCCTCAATTTTTTTTGGAAGAGTCAGAGAAAGATTGGTATTAATCCTTTAAATGTTTGTTAGAATGCAGTAGTGAAGCCATCCAGTACAGGATTTTTCTTTCTTGGAAGGTTTATGGATACTGATTCAATCTTTTTAGCATTTTATATATATGATAAGATTTGTTATTTCTTCTTGAGTCAACTTAGTTAATTTGTGTGTCTTAAGGAATTGCCCATTTCTTCTAGACTATCTAATTTGCTGGCATATAGTTATTCATAGCATACTCTTACAATCTTTTTATCTCTGTCAGGTCAGTAGTAATGTTAGTTTCAGTTCTTATTTTGGTTATTTGTGTCTTCTATATTTCAAAAGATTTATTTCAGACAGTTTCTGCCAGTATTATTGTTGTCCAGGTGGAGACAAAGGTTCCCAATGCTTCCTGCTTCATCATCTTCTATGACATTACTTTTAAAGGGAAATTCCTATTACTAAGCACACACACAAATATATGTGTTTTTTAAAGTCTCAAATCAATGGCCTTTGCTTCTACATGAAGAACTAGAAACAGAAGAGCAAATTAAATGCAAAACGGGGAAATCAAAAGAATTAATAAAGATCAAAGTCAAAGACCGTGAAATAGAACATTACACCAAACTGGCAACACTAAAAGCTGGTTCTTCGATAGTGTTGGCTGAAATAAAAACATGTGAGAGCTATAAATTTCAGTTGTATTTGGGAACTTACTGAGGACTATATCCCAGGAAAGGTTTCTCAGATAACTCTAAGAAACTTCTCTGAAGAGATAAGGGGGAGGCCAGCACATATGTGATTTTGGTGAAAGGGGACATCAACCAAGCACACATCTCAGTAGAAAGTTGCCACTAGCTGCAAGGGACAGATGTCTTAATTAATGTCTTCAGTGCTTTTGCAAGTATGAGACAATGCAAGAAATTTGATCTATAAACTTTTCTTCTGAAAATACCTAACTATCTGAAGGCTTGTTCTATAAGTTTTCCCAGAGTACACTATGCTTCATTCCTGATTTCTGCCCTGAAATCCTTTCAGGATGTGTTAAAGGTCAACAACAATAGTGGCTATTGATTTAATTCTTGTAGAACTAGAGAGGCAGTTTTTAGTTTTCAGTGTCCCCTCATGATCATAGGGCACTATGATTCCCAGGTGGCACTAGTAGTAAAGAACCCACCTGCCAAGACGGGAGATGCAAGTTCAATCCCTGGTTGGAGAAGATCTCCTTGAGAAGGACATGGCAACCCTTCTCCACTTCTGTCCACTCCATGGCAACCACTTCTCCCACTCCAGTATTCTTGCCTGGAGAATCCCATGGACAGAGGAGCCTGGCGAGCTACAGTCCATAGGATCACAAAAAGTCAGACACGACTGTGATCATGATAATAAAACTGACCGTGGTTTGAGAGGCATTTCGTGACTATTTGGTCCCATAGTCCTACAAATGCTCATTCCTAGGTCAGACCAGGATTTTACTGATAAACCATTCAATGTGTCATTACTGGACTAGGCCTTGTTAACAGCCAAAAGTCTCTGGACCACCTGTCTGACTAGTCTGTGATGGTCCAGGAAAAGATTCTCTCTTGTTGCTTCTTCACATATCTAGAGGTACACTATTATCATTGATATCATGTAGGATCTTCCCAACCCAGGGATTGAACCCAGGTGTCCCACATTGCAGGCGGATTCTTTACCAGCTAAGCCATAAGGGAAACCCAAGAATAATGGTGTGGGCAGCCTATCCCTTCTCCAGCAGATCTTCCCAACCCAGGAATCAAACCGGGGTCTCCTGCATTGTGGGCGGACTCTTTACCAACTTAACCATCAAGGAAGTCATGTAGAACTATATATTTGGTCAATTATTTCAAGTCACCTAATCTTCATTTTGTCATAGGCTCAGTCACACATTTTGGTAATGCAAGGAAGAACAACCTTGCAGAATGGGCAGAATACAAGTAATATACCAAGTAGGATTAGTAAGGTCATAAGTAAGAATGTAAAGTAAGAGCTTCCATTAGGTGCAGCACCATATATCTCTAGGTCATCTGACCTAGTCTGTTCCATACCAATTTCTATCTTTAAAGGAAATGATATATTGGCATTGTTCATAAGTCACTCAGCCCAATTTCCTAGTGTTATTAGGCTGATCATCCTTAATATGTTTTAATTGTTCCCAACATAATGGGGAGGCCCTAAATTTAAACCATCATGACCTGGCATTATCCATATAAATCCATAACTGAGGAAGTCTTTCACTGAAAGTTAGTTCGTTATTCTGATTGAGCTTGAGTAACTTGAAGAGAAAATTCAAATTTATGGCCATGGTTAGAGCAGGAATGCCTGATTGGCCAAGTGAGAGAGTCCCATGTAGTATTATTAATAGTGGCCCAAAGGCAACTATAACTTCTTTCTTCTAGAATTAATTTCCTAAGGGCTATCCAGTTAGAATCTGAGAGAGGAGAAAGCCACTGAAGTAGATGAGAAGTGGACTGCATATAGGTAGTTAACCACAAATCCAAATTGAATGACTTTTAAAACTCTGCATTAGATTGCACTTATGATATAAAAAATAACTGATGCATATGCAAAAGTCCAAGAAATTAAGAAAACACTATAAATAATCACACAGCATCTTGGTGTAGCTGTCTACTTCTGAGGACATCTTCTTGATCTGGTGTGGGTGTGGTTCTCTCCTCAGTTTGAGTGTCATTTTAAGGCGACTTTGAAATCAGCAGTCCTGTCTGTAAGCCAGTCCAGTGTAGGGGCCTTTTCTAGGTGGGAAATACGAATCTAAGAGTCAAATCCTTTCAGTTTTACTTTTCATGAGCTACTTAAGAGTATCTGATAAAAGGTCTTTTCACCTAGGCTGGAGGCAGTTCTTTAAATTATGTTCTTTTCAGTATACATAATCTCCTGGTTGCAGGTGGTGAAGTATCTGATCTTCATCCAAAGATAGATTGCTGTGATAAGCTTCAGAAATAAGCTTGGAGCATTCTTTTAATAATTCAATTAAAATTTACAATAATGTAACATAGCAACAAGGGGCTATCTGGAAAGTGAGTTTCAGGCAGTAAATATCAAACCTCAAAGATAATTAATTATAATAGAACTTAATATCCACCAAAATATAATTTTTATCTCTAAAATTGCCCTCATTTCTATCAAATATAGTTAAATTATAACTAATTTGTTTGAAGAATCAGTCTGGTTTCAATAAACCTGGTCTGATTACTTACATAAGTGTAATTGATCATACAGGCTTTTTTCAAATTGATTTTGCTGGAAATTTTTGTAAGGAATCTCAGAGTAAACTTTTAAAATGTTTCTTAAAGGCAGGCCCAGAAAGCCATGCCAAGGGTTTACCACAGATTCTGCCCACGATATCAGAAATTTGAGTGAATTTCTCTCTTCTCGAGCTCCCCAGTGTATCTTGAGATTTCTACACCTGTCAGGTGGTAACCTTCCTTATTCATCTAATAAGACTTCTGGTAACCTAAGTTTTCGATTTCTGGTGGGATCAAGTAGAAAAGATAAATGTTTCAATGTTTCAATGCTGCTTGCAAAGATATAATTTACCAATTTGCTATAGACACCATTAGATTAAGGGGAAAGATTTTCTTCTATCTGGAGAATATAGATTAAAAGACAATAATATTTCAGACCAAAAAACAACTTAAAATTATAACTATATTTACCAGCTCACTCATTCCTATGTAACTAATCTTTTTTGTTAACAATTTTATGAAACCATCAGGTTTTCCATTAACATTCCTCAGTTTCTTATCCAGGTCAACAGTATGATCTAAAGTTTATCAAAAAAAAAAAAAAAAAAACCTGTACTTGTAAAAAAAAAAAATATGCTTCCATAAAACTTCTTGAAAATGAAGCATTTTTGTAAAGGCATCAGAGTGACATGGTAACTATCTATGAATGACAAGACTTAAATGGCATGGTAAAAGGCCTGATCACAATGCAACTGACAAAAAAACTTGATTACTGCTGTGACACACAACATTTTAAAATAATAACTACAATTACGATTAGTTTTACCAGGACATACCAAATTTTTATGAATTCCAGAAAATTTCTAGAACACTTATATTAGTAACATTTACCCATACAATATACCTAGGAAGTTTTATCACTTATTTGGCAATGCTTCCCATACAATTTAACATGGAATATTTCTAGGAAAGGCTTCCCTCATGACGCTAGTGATAAAGAACCTGCCTGCCAATACAGGAAAATTGAGGCGCAGGTTCGATCCCTAGGTTGGGAAGATCCCCTGTAAAAGAAAATAGCAACCCACTCCAGTATTCTTGCTTGTAGAATTCCATGGACAAAGGAGCCTTGTCGGCTACAGTCCATGGGGTTGCAAAAGATTTGGAAATGACTTAGCAACTGAACAGCAACATCCCTCAAAGGACTTGCACCTAGAATATAAATACATATTCTTAAAACTCTCCTAACTCAATAATAAAAGAATCATCCAATAAAGTAACGGGCAAAGGATTTAAATAGACACTTCACCAAAGAAGATATACGGAAGACAAATGATCACATGAAAACATGCCCAATGCAATTAGTGATTAAGGAAATGCAAATTAAAACCACAGTAAGATACCACTAAACACCCACTAGAATCGCTAAAAGACTGGCCATACCAAGCTCTACTGGTTTCTCTGAGTGTCAGAAAAAATTTCCTCAAGCTTCCAGCAGGGGAGGGGAGAAAGAAATATTTTTAACTATGCCAGAGCATTCTTCTTAATAAAGCCTGTTCTCAGAAGAAATTAGTTATCAGAACCTAACCTGCTGGGTTATTGTGCATGTGTGCTCAGTCACTCAGTTGTGTCCAACTCTTTGCAATGCCGTGGACTGTAGCCCACCAGGTTCCTCTGTCCCATGGTATTTTCCAAGGAAGAATATTGGAATGAGTTGCCATTTCCTTCTCCAGGGGACCTTCCCGACCCAAGGATAGATCCCATGTCTCCTGCATTGGGAGGTAGATTCTTTAGCTTATTATTAGAGCCTAACTGAGCTGGGAGAAATGAAATACCCAACACAGTCAGCTATAGCTTTCCAGGTAGGAGAAGGAAAATACCCAGTTGCAACCTACTAAAGCCATCTCTTCCTGCCTAAGGGTAAGAAAAATACTGAGAAACACTTGTGAAGTTCACAGTCATAAGCACAGGCTCATTAAAAGACTGAGACCTGATCATAGGACTATAGGACACTTCCCGTCCCCCAACACCTCACCACATTACCAAAGACCTATTTACACTTGTCCCATTGTCCTGAAGTATCATGTCCAACTATCAAGAAAAATTAAAAAGCCATATCAAGACAAAAAAAAAAAAAAACACAACTTGAAAACACAGAAAAAGAATTAGGACCAGAATGATAGGGATATTAGAATATCAGACTTGGAAAGTAAACCAAATATAATTAATATATGCTAAGGGTTTCAGCTCAACATTCAGAAAACTAAGATCATGGCATCTGGTCCCATCACTTCATGGGAAACAGATGGGGAAACAGTGGAAACAGTATCAGACTTTATATTTTTGAGCTCCAAAATCACTGCAGATGGTGACTGCAGCCATGAAATTAAAAGACGCTTACTCCTTAGAAGGAAAGTTATGACCAACCTAGATAGCATATTCAAAAGCAGAGACATTACTTTGCCAACAAAGGTCCATCTAGTCAAGGCTATGGTTCTTCCAGTGGTCATGTATGGATGTGAGAGTTGGACTGTGAAGAAGGCTGAGTGCCAAAGAATTGATGCTTTTGAACTGTGGTGTTGGAGAAGACTCTTGAGAGTCCCTTGGACTACAAGGAGGTCCAACCAGTCCATCCTAAAGGAGATCAGTCCTGAGTGTGCATTGGAAGGACTGATGCTAAAGCTGAAACTCTGATACTTCGGCCACCTCATGCAAAGAGTTGACTCATTGGAAAAGACCCTGATGCTGGGAGGGATTGGGGGCAGGAGAAGGGGACGACAGAGGATGAGATGGCTGGATGGCATCACTGACTCGATGCACATAAGTTTGGGTGAACTCCGGGAGTTGGTGATGGACAGGGAGGCCTGGCGTGCTGCAATTCATGGGGTCGCAAAGAGTCAGAGACGACTAAGCGACTGAACTAAACCAAACTGAACTGAAGGGTTTCAAAGGATAAAGTAAACATTACTTTGGCTGAGTGCCGAAGAATTTATGCTTTTGAACTGTGGTGTTGGAGAAGACTCTTGAGAGTCCCTTGGATTGCAAGGAAATCAAACCTGTCAATCCTAAAGGAAATCAATCCTGAATATTCATTGGAAGGACTGATGCTGAAGCTGAAGTTCCAATACTTTGGCCACCTGATGCAAAGAGCCAACTCATTAGAAAAGACCCTGATACTGGCAAAGATTGAAGGCGAGAGAAGGGGATGACAAAGGATGAGATGGTTGGATGGCATCACTGACTCACAGGACATGAGTATGAGCAAGCCTAGCAGATGGTGAAGGACAGGGAAGCCTGGCATGCTGCAGTCATGGAGTTGCAAAGAATCAGACACAACTGAATGACTGAACAACAGCAAAGGGTTTCAATGCATAAAGTAGACATTACACAAGAACAGACATGTGATAGGGTAAGCAGTGAGAAATCCTAATAAAAAGTATGGTATACTCATGCAATGAAATACTATGCAGCTATCAAAATGAGTCAACTATTGATCTCACAACATGGAAAATCTCAAAATAACTATTCTGAGTGAAAGGAGATAGACAAAAAGGGAATATATAATCTACAATTCCATTTATATAAAATTCTAGAAAATACAAACTGATGCTGTCCCTCCCTTGGTATCTGAGGGAGACTGGTTCCAGGACTCACAACAGATATCAAAATCTGCTGATGCTCATTTCCTATACTTGGCCCTAAACAGCTGCAGATTTCACAAACCAACTATATATGTAGCAAAAAAAAGTCTGAGTATAATTGAACCCATTGGCCCACACAGGTCAAACCATATTGTTAAAGTCAGCTGGGTATCCTGTTTTATTCATTCTTCATCTTCCTGTTTGGCATTGACACTCTGTTGTTTGAAGCCTGCACCATCTTTGTGTTTTTAGCATTATCATAGTGACAAAACATTGAACACACTCCGTGGAAGTGGCTTTTTTCCCTCATGAGAACTAACTTCCAAGTAAAGTCAAAGTTTTTCATTTTTAATTCTCTTCAATCAATGAAAAAGTAATATATTTATTGAATTTATTGTTATGGGAATGCAAAATGATAGAGCCACTTTGAAAGACAGTTTGGCAATTTTTTACTATAAGTTACAGCCATCGGGCTCCTAGGTCTTCGCCAAGCTGATTTGAAAACTTAATGTTCACACAAACCTGCAAGTGAATGTTGATAGCAACTTTATTCATAATTGCCAAAAAAAAAATGTAAACAAACAACCAAGGTTTCCTTCAATAAATGAGAGGTTAAACAAACCCTGCTATATCCACACAATGGAATACTTAATAAACAATCAAGTTGTAAAAAGACATAGAGAAATCTCAAGTAGATACTGCTAAGTATAATAAGCCAGTGTGTTAAAACCCAATTATTTGATAATCTGGAAAAGGTAACACTATGGAGATGGCAAATATACCAGTGTTTTCCAGGGTACAGAGGGAAAAAGACAGAGTTGAATGGTGAAGCACAGGGAATTTTTTTAGGATGGTGAAATTATTCTGTACTATATTTTAATGGTGAATACACGACACCATGCATTTGTGAAAACTCATAGAACTTTAAATACTGGTGGACATTGATGTAAACTTGAAAAATCATTTAGGAGTTTTGGGGATACCAGAATAGAAGAACAGCATAACTGTATTACAAACACATGAAACAATTTCATTGAAGGGGATGGGGTAAAAGATGCTGACACTATAGATTTTGAAGATTCAGCCTCTAAGATGAAAGGCAAAAGAAACTGTATATAAGCATTGTACCCGAGTTGATAAACTTGTTTCATGGGGGTGCAGATTAACCATTTCGATACAACTATAAATGTTTGATGCTGCTGCTGCGGCTAAGTCGCTTCAGTTGTGTCCGACTCTGTGCGACCCCATAGACGGCAGCCCACCAGGCTCCCCTGTCCCTGGGATTCTCCAGGCAAGAACACTGGAATGGGTTGCCATTTCCTTCTCCAGTGCATGAAAGTGAAAAGTGAAAGTGAAGTCTCTCCGTCGTGTCCGACCCTCAGCGACCCCATGGACTGCAGCCTTCCAGGTTCCTCCATCCATGGGATTTTCCAGGCAAGAGTACTGGAGTGGGGTGCCATTGACTAGAACTGAACAATTAAATTAATGGAGACAGACGGTGGGAACCAGGTTCTCACTGTTGGAGTGGGAAGTTACAGATGATCAAGGCGAGGAAACTAGAATGATCCACCTGGAAATAGATTAGAGTTGGAAAAATCAGTGTGAATTTACCTAGCTTAATATAGATACAAATGTTTATATTCATGGATATGTGAGTAACAAGTTAGTATACACACATATATTTTCTTGCTTTGTCAGCTGACATCTTTTTATTGGAGTATAGTTGCTTTACAGTGCTGTTAGTTTCCACTGTAAAAAGAATTGAATTGGCAGCATGTATATGTATATGTATATGTATATGTAGTGTTCAGCTACATGTATATGTTGATAGCTGAATCTCCTTCCCACCCGCCCATCTCACCCCTCTAGGTCATCACAGAGCACTAAGTGGAGCTCCCTGTGCTAAACAGCAAGTTCCACTAGTATCTACTTTGCCCGTGGTAGTGCATGAATGTCAGTCCCAATCTCCCAGTTCATCTCACCCTAACCCTGACCCCACTGCGTCCACACATCTGCTCTCTGTCCGCACCGCTAATTCCTGCCCAGGAAGTAGGTTCACCTGTGCTGTTTTTCTAGATTCCACATATGTTCATCTTAGAAGCAGCAACACCTCAGTAGCAATGAGCACATCTAGCTCCCAGACTCTTTCTTTTGATGACACTTTCCTACTTCCCTCTGACTTTCTATTTCTTTCTCCAAAGGCACACCTTCTTGTTTTGGATAAGAAAATGGGGTCCCCAAAAGATGAATTTTATAAAGTCATACAGCCAATTAATATTAAGGTCAGTCCTGGAACGCCTTGTGTTACTCCACTGATATTCACATACAGGATAATTCCCAAACTAGGAGGGTAATATTTATTGCTTTGTAAAAACAAGAGAGCTGTGAACTAACTCTTCCCCCTAAACATTCCCCAACACCCTCCTAAGGGCTAGGAAGCAGTGCTGGAGATTAATTTGCCTCAGTTCCTTTCTGTATTTATTTTAACAAAAATTGATCAAGAGGTTTTCTTTGATAGCTATTGCACTTTCTTATGAGCATAAAAGAAGATGGATTTGAGTTTGTTAACATTAAGCTCTTTAAAATGAACAAATAGAATAGAGGAGGTTTCAACTTGGCCCCAAATCAGAGAAATTGATTGACTTATGCCCTTATCTACTTTTTTTGTATGTCATTATATAACACGGGAAAAATCATCTCAAATTTTCCTGGCCCTCACCCTTCCTGCTTCTCTTTGCTTTCTTTATAGTTAAGCTAAGACACTCAAAAAAATTGGCTCTTAAAATTGTCTTTAGAAAATGAGCCTGGTTGTGAAGTGGGTAACTTTCCTTCCTGCTTTCTCTGGAGATTTCCAGATGTTAAAACCAAATTTTATGCAAATAGACACTGTCTTAATCATTCTCTTTTGTTTTGCTTGATTGAAAGTAGTTACAATAATTCACAGTGATCCATAAATCACCATTTTCCAATGACACCACTCACATACTCATAACGTAACCTGATAATGATGTTTTTTCCCCAAACTCTTGCATCAGCTGGGGCCCTCTTTTACTCCATCTTATTTACTCTCCACTCTTCTCTAGCACACTATCCAGTTCATCCAAGCTAAAATCTTTCTCAGTCTTTCTCCCACCCCCACTCCATCACACTCATACACACACACATAACACACAGGTACACGTACACACACCCTTGTATCGTGTTCACAATGGCATTCCCAGCCTCAGTTCAGTTCAGTTCAGTCACTCAGTCGTGTCCGAGTCTTTGCGACCCCATAAGTCACAGCACGCCAGGCCTCCCTGTCCATCACCAACTCCCGGAGTTCACTCAGACTCACATCCATCGGGTCAGTGATGCCATCCAGCCATCTCATCCTCTGTCGTCCCCTTCTCCTGCCCCCAATCCCTGCCAGCATCAGAGTCTTTTCTAGTGAGTCAACTCCTCTCATGAGGTGGCCAAAGTACTGGAGTTTCAGCTTTAGCATCATTCCTTCCAAAGAAATCCCAGGGCTGATCTCCTTCAGAATGGACCAGTTGGATCTCCTCGCAGTCCAAGGGACTCTCAAGAGTCTTCTCCAACACCACAGTTCAAAAGCATCAATTCTTCGGCACTCAGCTTTCTTCACAGTCCAACTCTCACATCCATACATGACCACTGGAAAAACCATAGCCTTGACTAGACGGACCTCTGTTGGCAAAGTAATGTTTCTACTTTTGAATATGCTGTCTAGGTTGGTCATAACTTTTCTTCCAAGGAGTAAGCGTCTTTTAATTTCATGGCTGCAGTCACCATTTGTAGTGATTTTGGAGCCCTGAAAAATAAAGTCTGACACTGTTTCCACTGTTTCCCCATCTATTTCCCACGAAGTGATGGGACCAGATGCCATAATCTTCGTTTTCTGAGTGTTGAGTTTTAAGCCAACTTTTTCACTCTCCTCTTTCACTTTCATCAAAAGGCTTTTTAGTTCCTCTTCACTTTCTGTCATAAGGGTGGTGTCATCTGCATATCTGAGGTTATTGATATTTCTCCCGGCAATCTTGATTTCAGCTTGTGCTTCTTCCAGCCCAGCGTTTCTCATGATGTACTCTGCATATAAGTTAAATAAGCAGGGTGACAATATACAGCCTTGATGTACTCCTTTTCCTATTTGGAACCAGTCTGTTCACCTCCAATATTCTGTGGATGAAATCCTATGCATCCTCCAGGCCTTGCAAGTATTTCATCTTTCCCAAAAACACTCCATGATTTGCACAGTACTCAGAGAAAGATTAGTTCTACGTAACCTCTATTGCCAAAGAGCTAATCATTTTCATTGATCTCATCTCAAAATACTAGAGCATTTCATCTCACCAAAAGCAACTGAATATATATGCAATCTCTTGTGTGTATTCTATACCTTAACAAGAGATTGTTATAAATTATAGGGACTTCCCCGGTGGTCCAGTGGCTGACAGTGGTTATGGAGGGGTCAATCCCTGGTCAGGCAACTAAGATTCCAGATGCTGTACACTGTGGCCAAATAAAATAAGTAAATAAATAAAACAGTTTTTAAAAAATAGTCCTAAGAAGGACTCTTCTTCTTTAAAAAAAAAATAACATAAAATATCTTACACTTTCATAGTCTTTGTCTTCCTATCCTAGTTTAAAAGAGAGGAGTAGATAATAGGGGAAGGAAGATGGGAACCTAAGAGCCCAGGTAACAATCTCAATAGCCTTCAATTCTAGGTCTAAACCCAACAATAATGAGAACTCTGAGTGCGTGCCAAGTCGCATCTTTTAGGTCGAATTCCTTGGGACCCCGCCAGGCTCCTCTGTTCATGGGATTCTCCAGGCAAGAATAGATGAGAACTCTGTTGCTGTTCAGTCACCACGTCATGTCCGACTCTCTGACCCCATGAACTGAAGCACGCCAGGCTTCCCCGTCCTTCACTATCTCCCAGAGTTTGCCCAAACTCATGTACATTAAGTCAGTGATGTTATCTAACCATCTCATTCTCTGCTGCTTTCTTCTCCTTTTGCCTTCAATCTTCCCCAGCATCAGAGTCTTTTCCAATATGTCAGTTCTTCGAATCAGGTGACCCAAGTATTGGAGCTTCAGCTTCAGCATCGGTCCTTCCAGTGAATATTCAGGGTTTATCTCCCTTAAGATTGACTTAAAGGAGATTTCATCTCCTTGCTGTCCAAGGAACTCTCAAGAGTCTTCTCCAGCACCACAATTCAAAAGCATAAATTCTTCAGTGCTCAGCCTTCTCAATGGTCCAACTCACATCTGTGCATGACTACTGGAAAAACTATAGCTTTGACTATAGAGTTCTGTTGTTAAAGTGATACCTGCTTTCTAAGTCTCTTCAAATGAAAAGGCTGGGGCTGAAGTACAGATAAAGTCCCATGCATCATGTCTTTAAATATTTTAAAATTTTAAGCAAGCTAACAAATTGTTAAATAAAATGTTCTCTCCTCTTATCTTGATGAATATATCCTCATAACAACAACAGCAGCAGCAAAAAAAAAAAAAAACTCTCTGTATAAAGCTAGGACTTTAAATGACTGAAAATCAGAAAAATAGCAACAATGATTGAATTACTGTCCTTGTGTGGTATTCTATTGTTGGGCTAGCCATTAACAGTAAAAAAAAAAATTATACATGATTCATAATTATTACTTATTTATTCCACAAGTTTATTTTCCTTGCCTTCATATCAGTAAAACCACTGTTCTTCCAACTGAGATTTTTACATGTTTTAGACTCTCTTGACAGTAATGATACCAAAAACTAAAATTCTAATATATTTTCAATAAAAGTATAAAGTAAATGTCAAAAGCTATTGTGCTCATGTGTGCATGCATAGTAAGTCGCTTCAGTCACATCTGACTCTTTGCAACCCCAACGACTGTAGCCTGCTAGGCTCCTCTGTCCATGGGATTCTCCAGGCAAGAATACTGGAGTGGGTTGCCATGTCCTCCTTCATGGGATCTTCCTGACTCAGGGATTGAACCTATGTCTCTTACATCTCCTGCACTGGCGTCTTTACCACTAGCACCACCTGGGAAGCACCTTTCAACCCAGGGATGTTCGACTCAGGGATCAAACCCCGGTCTCCCACAATGCAGGTGGATTGTTTATTGTCTGAGCCACCAGGGAAGCCCTTTTGTGTTCATAATGCATTTCAAAAGTTATTTCTTCTAAAGCATTCAAAATGGCCTATTAAAATTTAAAGACTAAAAGGACAAAAGAAAAAATAAATACAATTTAAAGACAAAAAAATGCATTATTATAGTTTAAAAATACCAAAGTTTAAATCAAACTGGTTTATGTAAACTAGGTTTTATTCATTTTTTGAAAGTATGATTATCTCTAACTCTGACATATTTCATAAAAGTAAACCTATTTCCAATTCAACATCCATCCAGTTGCCAATGAATGATTGGTATCGCATTTCACAATATTACGTCTAGACCCACATATACACAAATTTCAGAGTATTTTTGTTTAAAATTGCAAAATGTTCTTCAGCTGCTATGAACAACTGTTGGCAAATATTATGCTAATCCTTGAATAACTCTGAAACCACAATTTAAACCTGAAGACGAGCAAGAAATGAATACTGGGTGCTATTGGAAAATGATATTTTATCAGGCAAAAATCTATTGAACTCATGCTAACTGAGAAAAGGATTTGACAAACTCTTTTTACATTTACGTAAGTGCTCCCATCACTCACATCCTCCTCATTCACCTAAACCATCTTCTCTAAATCCTGCGTGACACCACCCAGCATTTGAAGACAATTCCCTTCAATCCTGAGACTTTGGGCAGGAGACATGAATAAATATTTCCCTGGAATTAGTCATGAAAACAAATGTTTAAGTTACACCTCATGCCCAGTGCTGAACACCAAAGCCCCAGGGACAAGGGCATTCATGTATTCTTCAGCAAGTTTGTTTTTATTTCTCTGCATGTCATACTCAAGACTATGAGAGAGTATTTTATGATTGGTACCATCCACAAAATAAGAAATCCTAGGTCCATGATACAAGAACATTATACTGTAAAAAGGAGAATATTCAAAATATAAGAAAGAACTTTTGAGAAGTAAAAGCACAATAGCAAAAAAAAAAGAAAAGACAATTTAATTCAGCAAAAATGTAGGGAAATAATCCCAAGAAGTAGAACAAACAGAAAAAGAGAGAGAAAATTGATGAGATAAGGAAAACAGAGGATCAATCCAGACATACGATGGCCAACTAGTAGGGGTTCTAGAAAGAGAAAGTAGGAAAAGAGCAGCAATTAAACAATAATAACAAAGAATCAAAAAGAGTCAGACACGACTGAGTGACTGAACAACAACAACAACTGTAATAATAATAATTTCCAGGACTGAAAATGTTCATCATGTCACTTTTATGAATACCAGAAATGAGAACCTAAAATTATGTGGAGAGTAATAATGGGTTCATTTACAAGACATGTATCAACATCATTAAAATTCTTATTAGCAACACTAGTAGCTAGAAAACAGTGTAGCAGTACCATCAAAATGGGAGAGAAAATTGATTCTAATTTAGAATTAAGTATCCAGCCAATGGGCTTCCCTGGTGACTCAGTGGTAAAGAATCCATTTGCTAAGGCAGGAGACTTGGGTTCAATACCTGGGTCAGGAAGATCCCCTGGAGAAGGAAATGGCAACCCACTCCAGTATTCCTGCCTGGGAAATCCCACTGACAGAGAAGGGTGGCAGGCTACAGTCCAAAGTGTTGCAAAGAGTTGGACACAACTTAACAAATTCAACAACAGCAATTCAACCAAACTATCAATCAAGTATGTGGGTAAAATAAAGATATTTCTTGTTTTCAGTATGCCCCCAAAATTGTCTTCCCAGGTACCTTTCTTGGGAAACTACTGGATGATTCACTACCTCACAGAAAAGACTTAGGCTAGAAAGGAAAATGTGGGATCTTAGTAGCAGGGCTTTAACATAAGAGAGATGAAGGACCCCACAAAATGGTAATGAAGAGTGGCCCCAGATGGCAATTCTGCAGGAGCCCGGAAAGAAACCAGCTGGACTGGAACAGGGGAGGGAGGTTCCCTGAAGGAGGCTGTCAAGAAAAAATTAAAATAATAGAAAACCTGGAATAGTCAGAGAAGCTTCTCTGACATGTTTTAGAGGAAAGTTGGAGAGATTAATGATTAGAACAAATAAAACTTGGTGAATAAAAAAGTGACAATAATTCAGAGAAAAATTCATTTTTATCAAAAAGAAGAAATGGTGTCCTGGCATAGATGAAGCTCAGCTGTGAATATTAGTTACACAGCAATGATAGTGTAACCACTGGGGAATGATTTAACCAAAACTTTTAAGAAAACAATATTAAAGAGGGAGTGATGGGAGAAGAAACATGTGTGTGCATGTACAAGTGTGCGTGTCTGTGTGAGAATGTGTGTGTAAAGTCAATATGTCATTGATAAAACAAGAAGTACTAATATAATCATGGACTTTCACTGGGAGAAGGAAACAAAACAAACAAGAACTGGTGGTCCAGTGGTTAAGACTTGGCACTTCCACTGCAGGGGGCATGGGTTCTATCTCTGGTCAGGGAAGTTCCATATGCCTCAAAGTGCAACCCGCCCCCCGACAAAAAAGAAAGTATCACCTCAAGAATATGAGGATAAGAACACAAATTTGGCAAAGAACTGTTGTTTTCATTATATGTCTAATGTTATTTATTGACTTTTAAACTATGTACATGATTTACTTTGATAAAATTCAATTAAAAATTAAGTTGCATGGGAGGGAGTGTGTGGGATGAGACTGTGACAGATTGTGAAGAAATTCTGGAAAAGTGAGAGAATGAGATAACCAGGAGTGAAGAATAAGATTGTTCCTCAGCATTAAGTCCACTTTAGATTCAAGGTCACATTTTTAAAGTGAGACTACCCAGTGTAATTATATGTTTTCCTCCATCTACATTTCTTTAGATATTTACTTATTTTCACTGTGCCTGTGGCATGTGGGATCTTTGATCTTTGTTGTGGCGTGTCAGGAAGATCCCCTGGAGGAGGAAATGGCAACCCACTCCAGTATTTTTACCTGGAAAATCCCACAGATAGAAGAGCCTGGTGGGCTACAGTGTATGAGGTTGAAACTATCTCAGCTTCATATAACACATTCCTGGACTTCCATGGGAGTCCAGTGGTTAAAATGCCACACTCCCAATGCAGGAGGCATGGGTTCGAGTCCTGGTCAGGGAACTAAGATCCCACATGGTGCAGTCAAAAAATAATAATAATTCATTCCTACTGCCTATCCCAGGCCTATAGGTGGGTCAGGACAGTCAGCATATGAGTTTTGGCAACAGTGAGTACAAAACCTGTCCCAGACATCTTTTCTTCACAGTCTCACTAAATAAGGGAGGTGTGTTGAAAATTTTAACTAAAAGATATATACATTTCCACTGGATTCTAATCCTGTGGCAGCATCTTTTCTTCTGGAGATAAAAATGAATAATCCAAGACTCTTGCCCCTGGGATATGCATTCATGTTCTATGTCTCCTGCTCCATTGCTTTTCATCAAACAAAGTCTTACAATTATCTTGCATGTGCCTGGTACAGAGCTAGGAAGTGTTGCAAAAATAAAGAGGACGTAGTCAACCTTTCTATAATTCTTTAATACTTAAATGTTACAAATGAGTTTTAGTACAGATTTCCTCTGCTTTTGCAACTGAAGACTTTGTCTACTAAAACAATAATTTTTTGCTCAATACCCTAATTTTATTGAAGTATGAAAAAATTCAATCCAATTAAAACTTTACTGTCAATTATCTCGAAATCCTTCTCCAATTTTGCTATTAGCTAAGGAATTTATATGGCCTAAAAATAAAGTTTAAATAATTATTTTAATGTTGCACTTACCATTTTTTCATGGTGATTTCAAGGGTATTTTAAATTATTTTTCTCAAAGAAAAAATAATTGGATTTAACCAATTAATAGGCTCTTTTTAAATCTTCCACTTATTTTTTAACTTTTCATCCATCTTATTTCCTCAGTTAGGACAGGGACTATTTCTAATCTTTCCTTATACCATTTACAACTTCCAACATCACAGCATATACACAAAATGGCCTAAATACCTGTGTTTCTGGAGATTCAGGGAAGGTGGGTAGCTTTGTTTTGTTTTGTTTACAGTAATACACTCTTTAAGTATGGGCTTCCCTGGTGGCTCAGACAGTAAAGAATCTGCCTGCAATGCAGGATACCTGGGTTCAATCCGTGGGTTCGAAGGGCATGGCCACCTACTCCAGTATTCTTGCCTGGAGAATCCCATGGAAGGAAGAGCCTGTCAGGCTACAGTCCATGGGGTCGCAAAGAGTAGGACATGACTCAGCAACTAAGCACACACTCTTTAAGAAAGGTATGGAGAACATTTGTTGTTTTTAAAAACTTTATGCATTTTCTAGTAACTACACTATACTTACGTAAGAGAATATCCTTTTTTTTAAAGAAAATACACACAGGTATTTAAGAAGAAAAAGGCACAATGTTTCTAATTTACTTTCAAAAGTTCAGGGGTAAAAAACAGAAAAATAAAGATGGAAAGAGAGGGGGAAAGAGGCAGACATGATAGAGCAAAATAGAAAATGGGGAAACTGTCAACAGTGAATGAATCAGTAAGGAAAGGTGTATATTCCTGCAACTTTGCTAGAACTTTGACATTATATTAAAAGTGTCCCTAAAAAAACAATATTTAGAAGGAAGTGTACCCGAGAGTGAAAAGGCCTATCTCGCTATGCTCTAGAAAGCAAGAGGAAAATTATCTTGAGCGCTGCATTACGATGATGGATGAGGTGGTGAGCACTCCGTGGTTTCAGCAGAGAAAGAGGCCCAACGGTAAATGAATTTTCACTTTTGCTCATCTCGGTTTGGCTCTCAGACAATTCATCAGTCAGACTTTAAGGAGCTCTGAGAAAATCTTAGAGCACATGTCTGAGCCCTCTCTAGGACTGCTTCTGGAAGCCCTGCCCTAGGACAAGTCCACCCCAGACACTGTCCTATGGAAAAGGAAGCCAGAGCAACAATGAGTTATAATTACTAGGGAGACTAGACGACTCAGAGGCTGGGAAATAGCTGATATCTCTGGGGTTCTGAAAGTAAGTCAAGGTTAGCTCCCTCATGCTAGATCAGCCCCTGAAGTCTCAAACACTGCCTTCTCTCCCTCACGTAAGTCACGACCAAATGCCAAAATGCATCAGCTGATGGACTCTAGCTCCTGTGTATTGATGGGAACTTACAATGCAAAGACCAGCCTCAAGGCACACTCTGCAAGTGTCCTAGCATTCTGGCTCCCCGCTGATGCAAACTGCTCAGCTCTTCTGCAGTGACCTGTGAAACCCAGGGTAGGCTTACTGTAAACCAGGCAAAGAATTAAGTCAAGAAGCTTCAAGGCAATAAACAGATGCTCAGGGAAAGCAGGGGACTGCCGAGGCCTGAGCACAATTGAGGTCTGAGTCAAAAGTCAAGAAGTCATTCACATGCCAAGGGCCATTTCCTCCACCGCACCCCCACCCCGCTATGCTGGAAGTCAATTCTCCACAGTCCATGGTGAGTCAGGCGTGAGTACTTTGATTACCGCTCGGCTGATGTCATTCAAGAAAGCAGGGGGTCACCCACTGCATCAGAGGAAGAGACATTTCACTGAGACAGGTCCACCCTTTAGCCCTCTGGGGAGCCTGACATTTCCAGGACACAGAAAACAAACTTCCTCTTCAGAGGGAATATGCTTTCAGCGTGGGGGAAAAAGAGAGAGAAAGAACCCAGAGAGGGTCAAGACGTGCTCACCCTTGGCTGAACGCCCACAATCAGGGAAATTTCTGTCCTTTCAGAAAAGGTGAAAGCATCAAATGTCCTCTGGTTCAAAGGCAGATCCAAGTTACTGCACGTAGGCAGAGAAAACTCAGTCTTGACTCAACAGGACTAGCTGTGCCAAGTAACCTCCTAACTCTCTGTCCACGGAACCCTTTGTTCCCACAGAAGTTAACACTTCGTACATATAATGAGTATGTGTCGAGAAGCTCCCAATGTTTGGCACCAAAATCATCCTTTGCGGTGGGGAGAGAGGTCTCAGAAACAATAGAGCCAGCACGAGAAGCCATGTTGTTTAACAGCTAATCTTGAGTGTTATGTTTCTGCCACACCATTTATATGGATTATCTTATTTGAACCTTAACAATTGTGTGAAGCTGGTACTATTATTTTCTCTACCCTATAAATGAGTGAACTGAGACACTGAACAACTAAGTAGTTTATTCAAAATCACATCGCATATGAGCAGAGGTTTGAACCCAGACAGTCTGTACCAGCACTGTCCAATAGAAATTTCTGCAATGTTTGAAGTGTCATGTGTTCCACTATCCAATAGTAGCCACAAACCATATGTGAGATGTACTTGGTACACCTGGATGACTAAATTTTAAATTTTTGCTTCATTTTAATTCACCTAAATTTCAATAGCCATCTGTTGCTAGCGGCTACCATACCAGACAATGCAGATCAGAACCAACGTACTTAATCATGTGCTAAATCACAATATTAAGGCTCGACCTTCACCTTCTTTTAAGTCATGGGAAGCCAAATTACAACAAACATCAACATCATCCTTGCAGGGGAAAAGGGTCATCATGTGCCTATATGGGAGAAGGGCAAGGGTTGCAGTTGCCAGGAAGAGAATGAGGCATGCCCTGTGCTGTCATTCAGGCACTAAACATATGTGTCTTTGGACACGATAAAGGCAAGTGTCTCACCTCCATAGCTATCTCCACCTGTCATCCGTGTCTCCATTCAGCCACCAACAGCCTTCTTACAAGTTTGACTTCTGGTTCTGTAGATGGGTCGGCTGGTCCCGGGAGAAAGGACCACCGGATGCTCCTCTTTGTGATAGTATTGTGCTTAACACCAAGGAAGATGCCAGAAAAAAGATATGCCCTGGACACTTGTCCTCTATGAGCTCTGGCTCCAGAAGGCAGGCTTACTAGCCTGACTGAGCTCACCAAAGCATATACAATGAAAGACAGTGTGTGAATGTACCAAAGCACATCTTATGTGCTCAGCCACAACCACATATGGCTTGTGGCTACCATATTGGTTAGTGGAACAGAGAATGGATTTCAGAGGGGGTATAAAATAGGATACTAAATTTGGGCTGGGTGAACAAAGATGGTATTTTGCAGGAAGAGGACTTGAGCTGATATAAACAACAACAAAAAGTGGGTGAACTTGAAAAGTCCAAAAGGAGGGCAAATAACATTTGATGTGGGGCATGATCACAGAGACCAGGTGAGTCAGTACTGGTGTGGTGAGGGGCTCTGAGAAATCAGCTTAAAGTGTGAGATAAGGCGGCAAGATGGGGTGGTGGTCAACTTTTTGGCTAGTCCCTCCTCACCTCAACATTAAGAGCTATGTTAAAAACATTTTGTATCTCAGAAGAGAACCCAAGAGATGATTTAAGATGGCAGTTGGCCCCCACCTGCAGAACTTATTTAAATATATAGATTTCAAGCACCACCCCTAGGGATTCCCTGGAACTAGGGTGAGGACCAGGGGGTCAGTTTTCTTTGGTTTTAATTTGTTAACCAATGACTGAGATCATTCAAATGCTTCTGAGCCCTCTTGGATATCTGCAACCAGAGATTTCAGCCACTCCCTGCTCCAAGCAAGAACCTACTCAATGGGGAATTCCCTAAGGCTCACTGATTCACTGGTTAGGGCTCCAAGCTTTCACTGCAGGCGGCACAATTTCATCCCTGGTTGGGGAAATAAAATCCCGCACGCCCTGGGGCACAGCAAAAAAATAAAAATAAAAAACAAAAAAGAAAGAAAAACATTATTTTGAAATATAACTTTTTAAAAAATGAACCTACTCAAAGGCCAAAGGTAAAGGAGAATATACCCCATTTTCAAAGCTGTCCAGGCAGCATTACCCAGCCCCCCTGGGGAAGCCTTTCTGAGAGGTTATGAGCTTATCCCAGGAGGGGAATCATTGAGGAATGATAGAAAGGAGTATCTGGTTAAAAAAAAAAAAGCAATTTCAATGAGCTGCATGGAGATTCAAGATTTCTTTGTAGGAAATTGAACACCGTTTCTCTGATCCTTCATTGTACGGTTGAGTATGCTGAGGCTTAGTGAGAAGAATGACTTACCTAAGCTCACACAGCCACATCAGGGCATAAACGGTAGATGAAGACAAACGCCCAGCTAGCCTTGACTCTGCTCTGTGGCCTCTCATCTGCCCCACCCTGGACACAGAAGAGCCTCATCCTTTGGCACCAACTTCATAGTGCCGATCAAAACAAAAGAGAAATTTTTCTTTGGACCCTTTCATGCTATTTTCATTCCACCATTTTACTTGAGAGCAGTTCTTTATTACAAAGCAGGCACTTATCTTTGGAGGACATGTCCTTTGTTATATCATCTCAATATTTCCCAAAGGCTCAAGGAGATCCAGGGGAAGATAAACGTCTGCCAATAAGACAAATATAAGTATTTATTAAGGGGGGAAAGAAAATGAAGTCCCTTAGTGCTTCCATTCTGTTCCCACAATGGAAGTAACCCTTGTTTGCAGTCTGAATTTCCTCCTGCCAAACGCAGGTTCCTTTCTGGTCTTCCAGCCAAGCCAATACACTCTTTTGAAATAGTCACTAATTTGCATTAAAATGGAAGAAACAGTCATGTACATATTGCTTAACAAAACCCTTACCTTACCTCTGAAAAGTATAACTTTTTTATTAAAGTATAGTTGATGTACAATATTATATGCTACAGGTGTACAATATAGTGTTTCAAAATTTTTAAAGGTTATACTCCATTTACAGTCATTATAAACTATTGGTTAATTCCTCATGTTGTATAGTATATCCTTGCAACTTACTTTATACATTATAGTTTTACCTGTTAATCCCTTTCTCCTCCAAGTATAACTTTGGGGGAATTAGGCTCAAACAAACAATTTGGTCTATTTACACAGTTGTTATTAGAACCCTTGATTTGTCAATTTCTATAATAAATGTCTATGCTACACACATGAAAACAAATAAATAAACAATCCTTACTTCTAATGGCACCTTTCATTCTCCAGCTCTGGTATATCTGTTGGAAATGGGTAAAATACAAAAGCATTACTCCTCTTTCTGCTTTTGGTCAACACCATCTTGTCCACACCTAGCATGATGGGCATCTCTCAGAGGCCAAGCATCTTGGAAAGATAGAAAATGCAGATCCCAGCCTCTTCCAGGCATGATAACTGGATTTTCCATTCTTCTGGAAGTTGCCGTGTGTTACTCCCCAGTAATGCCTTCAATCCCCACATGTACACCCACTCGAAACCACTTTATAGGGTGGAAAGAAACACAGAGTGTTGGGACTTTACAAGGCATTCATCTACCCTATCATTGCATAAACGAAAACAATGGCAGGTCAAGAATTTTAAGCGATCTGTTAAAAGTCACACTCCCATTTAGTAGCAGATCAGGAACTAAGCACAAGTCTCCTGAGAGTCTAGAAAGAGCTATGTGTTCCTTATTATCACTTGGGAACACTGCATTAGGTTTCGGTCCTGACTTGCAATGATTTCCTAAGTTCCTGAGGTACTCCTTGCTTCACTTTTTTTGTCCAGAAGATCGGAATTAAAATGTCTATTTCAAAAAAATTAATAAATAAAATGTCTATTCCCCTCAACTCACAGAGATGCTATCAAAATCAAATGACACCGTGAAATTGAAAATGTTCTAGAATGTGGAAAGCACTATTTTCTCATTTTTATGACACTTTTCCCATTTCAGATATATCTTCTAACAACCACCCCCAAAGGATAGCCATTTTTCATATGTAGTTAGAAAATAACCTCTCAGAAAGAAACTGAGGCAGGAAGACACATTCAAAGCCCACCTCATAAACAGATTGTTTTTAATCTGATGAAAATGCCCTGGTTGTGACTATTTCTGACAAGTTGGCTCACAAGACAGAGGATATTGCTGGGGAGTGTAGGGAGGAATAACCCCACTTGGGTCATTAGTCACAACTGGGCTTTTCCTATTTAAAAAAAAAAATTACCCTACATACAAGAGGAACTGAAAACCCATTCCTCCTTTTGGAGTGATTTCAAGTTTGTGATAGAACATGACAGAAACAAAGGAAAATCTTCTGCAGGTCACAATCTCCACTCTAGAAATTAAGACCCAGGGTATTTCTGATGTTGTTTTGTTTTTTCCTTCCTTTTCATTCTTAGAAAATAACTAAAACCAAGAGTAAGGATTCCTAAGAGTCATTATGATGGGCGTGTTGGCCAGAGGAAGTGCTAGAAAATAGAGCACAGGCTGTCCCAAAAAACACGCAAGGTACACTGAACTGGCGGTCCTAACCCTTGCATTCCTGCCCTGGCTCCCAGATCAACCCCTGCCTCACAGCAGTAGAGTAGTTGATGTTTTTTAATAAATAAATATTTCTGGAGGCATTTAGTAGAGCCAGGGTATGTGATCCATTTATTTGGAACCAAAGTTTTATGTAGTGTTTTATTATTTTTCCCTTGTAAGAATTTTTTTCCCCCAGAGAAGAGTACTCATTAATTTCAACCATAGCCCTTAGGTATTTTGAAATCTTCTTCTCATATTGGCTGTCACATACCCCAAGTTCAAATACCACTCTTTTGGTAAAAGCAAAGGTTGGTGAATACTGACATGGAATTGGTTTCTCTGTGACGAATTCTCCAGCATCATCCTGGAGACCTCAGATACTGAGTGACAGTGTCACCGAAAGAGGTTGTTATTTGGACCCCCTAGTGCAGATCTTCCAAAAATGGGACCCGGGGCTTCCCTGGCGACTCGATGGTGAAGAAACTGTCTGCCAATGCAGGAGACACAGGTTGGATCCCTGATGTTGGAAGATCCCACACGCCACAGAGCAACTAAGCCCAGGCACCACGACTCTTGAGCCTGTGCATGCTCTAGAGCCCGGGAACTGCAACCACTGAGCCAGGGAGCCATAACTACTGAAAACGGTGCACCCTAGAGCTCGTGCTCCACAACAAGAGAAGCCACCACGAAGAGAAGCCCCAAACGGCAACTAGAGAGTAACCCCCGACTCGCTGCAACTAGAGAAAAGCCCGGCAGCAGTGAACACCCAGCACAGCCCAAAATAAATTAATTAATTAAATTATTTTAAAAATAGCAATTAGTCTATTTAAATATATCTTCTTAAAAAGAATAATGGGACCCAGAGAACCCATATTTTCCATGCTTCTCAACTAAGATTTATCTTATGTAGATACGCATCTAGCTGCTGTTTAATGACAAGTACCTTGAAGACAGTCAATTCACTCCTATAGCATGAAAAGTCCAGTACAGCAATTTTTACAGAGTACATATGTTCAGTAAATAACACGACCTAACATATTGAAAGCTCACTCTGCGGTAGGCACTATGATAAGGGTTTTCCATATGCTACCTCATCTAACCTTCCCAACAAGTCAATGATAGAGTCATTGTTAATATTTCCACTTTACAGAGGAGGAACCAAGGAACAACGATTAGGTAAATGACTCAAAAGTCAAACAGCTAACAAGTGATGGATCTTAGAGACACACTCTAGCAGCCAGATTCCCAAGCCTGTAAAAGCAATGTTTGTCTCAAAACTGGTCTACTCTACCACCTCCCAGGTGACAAAAGACATCACCCTTTGGATGAGACCTTATACCACCTTCAAAGAGTCAGTTTTCCTGGGACAACTTTCCCAAGTTGATAAGTGTGTAGATCAGGAAAAGTTAGGTTATGCCACAATAACAAAGATGACTCAGAAATCTCAGTGGCTTAACACAACAAAAGTTTGCTTCTTGTCAAATTTTGTGGAGGTCTGCCAAG
The DNA here is from genome assembly GCF_027580195.1 of Bos mutus. Classification (NCBI taxonomy): domain Eukaryota; kingdom Metazoa; phylum Chordata; class Mammalia; order Artiodactyla; family Bovidae; genus Bos; species Bos mutus. The sequence continues at coordinate 45,782,216 of NC_091624.1, forward strand.
AGCCCATTGGCCAGATCTATTCACGAATCCCCAAGCAGACTACTGGGGGATATAGGGAAACACACCTAATACTAGGTAAGCAATGGCTATGGCTGCCACTGGGAATATCCTTAAGTCTCTAGGACTTCATGGGAAGAGTCCATACTGCTCTGAAGGATGAGGTTCCAGCCTCAGATCTTCCAACAAACCCACACAGAACTGGCAAATGATTCCCTTTTTGAACTGCAGTTTCCTCGTTTCTCAAATGATGTGATTACACGACTGTCCCTCAAGTCCACTCCAGCATATTTTATCAACGTGCCAATGAATGTCCCTTACACAAGACTACAATGTCCCTTACACAAGACTAGGCCGGCACCCTGGGGAGGATATAGAAACATCTCTGGATGTGACGGGAGGCGAGGCTGTTTCATGGCACAAGCTCAAGGTTTTGCTTGGATGGCGGGCTGGGGGGAGACTGTTTGCCAACCTAACGGAATGGGGTCAGCGGTTCATGGCAACTCCCAGAACTTTGGGGATGTTGGGAGCTTTTTTGTTGGTTTTTACACCTAATAAAAAGTAATTTCCTCTTTTCAAAAGGCACATTTTTTTTTTCTGTTTTGGAAGATTAGAGAGTTTGGGGTTTTGTTTCATTTTTGTTTTTAAAATTAAAAGGACATCCTCTTTCAAGGCTGAAGTTATGGGTAACAGAAAGAATAAATAGTTTAGCTCAGGTCACCCAGCAAGATGAGCAGAACAAGGGGTAAAATCCAGTGCCTTGGATGGGCCTCATCCCCAGGCAGGAAATCATTCTTGGATAAAAACTCTTGCCAAATGGTCCACGATGAATGAGTGTTAATAAACCTTAAACATGGATTTCATATCCTTTTGAATACACGAAGGAAAGGCAACTTGGTAGATTTTGGCCCAACCTAGCACATAAAATAATGCCAAGACATTATTTTGAGACACACCCCTGAGCCAACCCAGGGGATGGTGCCTCTCTGGCACTTTCTGGGAGCAGAGAAATTGTCCCTTTTCTGGAAACAGGATTAAGGGCAGGTATGTGGAGTGGCCAGTAACACACAAACCAGCCCCCCTTCCTTAAAAGCTCTCAGTTCTCTCTAGATTAGGACACAAATAACTCAGACACTGGGCTGCCTCCATGATGGTTCTTACCACTCCATCCTCCAAGTCCCTAAAGAAACATTTGTATACCCAAAGACCAGCCCGGAAAGGAAAAGAAAAAAGCAGCAGGAATCCACCCCTGGCCCAGCAACAGGAGTAACTTCCAGGTGTGTTTAAAAGCCAAGTTGCTTAAGCCACTTCCTTCTGTGTCTCCCCAACTAACTGCTTGCCATCAAGTTGAGTATAGCTCCCAGAGGTCTGGGGAACAGCCATGGTGACCCAGCTATCCCCTAGGAACCTGACAATACCCACCAAATTTCACAATAGTAGAGTCTGAGGGGGGTCAGTGCTTCTCTTTCCCCAAGTATCCCTCTTATGGTACAGGAACAAAAAGACTTTACATTATACCACTCTTTTTTTTTTAATTAAACTTTTATTTTATATTGGAGTATAGTTATGGGGCTTCCCAGGTGGCTCGATGGTAAAGAATCTGCCTGTCAATGCAGGAGAAGCAGAAGACATGGATTCAATCCCTGGACGGGGAAGAATCCCTAGAGAAGGGGATGGCTACCCACTCTAGTATTCTTGCCTGGAAAACTTCATGGACAGAGGAGCCTCACTGGCTACAGTCCAAAGGGTCGCAAAGAGTCAGACATGAATGAGCACAAAGCTGTTGTTGAGATAGTTGATTTACAATGCTGTGCTTGTTTTAGGTGTATAGCAACATTATTTAATTGTACAGATACATGTATTTATTCTTTATTGGATTATTTTCCCATGTAAATTCTTACAGTGTACTGAGTAGTGTTCCCTATGCCATATAGTACTCCCCTGTTGATAATGTTTTATATTTATTAGTGTATAGATGTTCATCCCAATGTCCTAATTTATGCCTTCTTCCCAGGCCCCCAGGTTTTCCCTTGTTAACCATAAGATGTTTTTCTAAGCGTTTGAGTATGTTTCTATTGGAATATAATTACTTTACAATATTGTGTTCGTTTCTGCTGTGCAACGAAGTGAGTCAGCGATATGTAAGTCAGAAAGAGAAAAACAAATATCATATATTATTGAATGTACGTGAAATCTCGAAAAATGGTACAGATGAACCTATTTGCAGGGCAGGAACAGAGATGCAGATGTAGATAACAGACATGTGGACACAGATGGGAAGGGACGGGTGAAATGAATTAGAAGATTGAGATTGACATTTGTACACTGCTAAGTTGCTTCAGTCATGTCTGACTGTTTGCAACCCTGTGGACTATAGCGGTCTAGGCTCCTCTGTCTATGGGATTCTCCAAGCAAGAATACTGGAGTGGGTAGCCATTTCCTTCTCCAGGGGATCTTCCCAACCCAGGGACTGAACCCACATCTCTTATATCTCCTGCATTGGCAGGCATGTTCCTTACCACTCAAGCCACCTGGGAAGCCCCATAAATATACTACCATATGTAAAATATATAGCTAGTGGGAACTTGCTGTACAGCACAGAGCACTCAGCTCATGCTCTGTATCACTCTTGACATTTTAAAAGTGCTTCCTCACACCATCCAGTATCTCATTTGATCTTTACGACAAATCCTGGGCGGAGGTGGACAAAGATTGTTGTTCTCATTCTAAGACCAGAACATGCAGTTCACAAAGTTCTGAGTAGCCAGCCAGGCTTGCCCCATGTCCACAAGAGCTCACAGGTACTGTGACAGCAACAATGTGAACTGCAACATTCTAGTTGCAAATGCAAGTTCCTCTGCAATTTGCTTGGCATTTACGTAGATCCTTGATTGGGTGTCATCAACCTAATGACGAGTGGCCTAGGATCCCAAAATCTAAGCCTGTCCACAAGTTCCATAAACAGAGGCCATATTCCTCATGTCAGGGAGAGGGCTGCCTGGAAATGATTAAGAGAGGAAAGGAAACTGAAGTTAGAACAATCCTGACCCCAGGTCACATCTAGCCCTGGGACAGGAGGATGTTCTGGCTGCTCATGACTCAGTGCTGGTGGGAGGGAGGTCCAGCTAATTTCCAGCTCACCTCCTGGATCATCCAGGTTTGGGGGACCATTTAACCAGGAGAAACTCAGGCTCTTTGTCGGTGGTCAGATGTGACAGGATTATCATCATCAAGTCTCTTTTCTCAGGTGTCCATGCCACTGAGGCCCCAGGGAACATCAGGTACCAGGATTTGACTGTTGATAACTGTCCAAAAAGCCCCCACAGGCATTGAGCTCCCCTCCCCAACACAAGCCCACTAGGAAACAGTCCCAGGGCTGGCAGACACCTACTTCAACTGCTCTGCCACGGGGGAAAGACCCACTGGAGGAAAAGCAGGCAACTCCACTGACTGAAAGCTAATTGGTTACCTGGAAAACACACAGAAAGTTACAAAGTAAGCCAGAGTGGAAAGACTCAAGAAGCTTCTTTTGCACAAAGTTTTAATACTCATAAAGACCCATACACAGGCACCCTCTCATTAGATCTCACAACCTCCTGCAAAGGAATACTTATCTCCATTTTATTTTAAGCAGTTTTGTTTGGGGGGTTTTACTTTCTTTGGCCACACCATGCAGCATGTGGGATCTTGGTTCTCCGACCAGGGATCAAACCCACGCCTCCTGCACTGGAAGCAGGGAGTCCCAGCCACTGGACCACCAGGGAGGTTCTCCTTATCCTCATTTTAGAAGCAAGGAAATGAGTTTCAAAAAGGCACATTTTGCCTGGGGTCCACACGGTAGAACTACAGCTATAACTTTTGAGTCTCATCACTCTCCCTCCAGGCTCCTGGTGCTTTTCTCACTCACTCATCATTCATCTATCCACTCAAGGATTAGATTCAAGACCTGTTAAAGAGTTTTTCACCCGCACAAATATCTCCCAAGGGACTGGCTTTCGGGCAGACTGAAGTTTTCCACTTTGCAATTAGTTGTGGATTGAGAATACTCAGTTACTCCACTGCTCTACAGTAGTCTTTTCTTTTATCCAGCTCTGTTCTCCTCCCCTGTTCCATTCAACCTTTTTTTCTGAAAAAGATTTCAAATTCAGAAAATCTTTTACCATGATAAAAGCAGAAGCTATGAGGCAAAAGAAATAAAAGCAAACATTTTTACATGAGACCTAACTAAGATGAAAAGCATTTGTACAGCAAAGGAAACCAGCAACAAAACAAAAAGACAACTATGGACTAGGAAAAAATATTTGCAAATGATCTGACCAACTAGGAGTTAATATCCAAAATATATAAACGGCTCATACCACTCAATATCAAAAAAACAAACAACCAAATCCAAAAATGGGCAGAAGACCTGAGCAGATATTTTTCCAAAGTAGACATATAGATGGCCAACAGGCACATGAAAATGTGCTCAGTATTGCTAATTATTAGAAAAATGCACATCAAAACCACAATGAGGTATCACCTCTCACCTGTCAGAATGGCTATTACCAAAAGTCTACAAATAATAAATGTTGGAGAAGGGTGCGTGGAAGAAAGGAAACCCTCTTACACTGTTGGTAGGACTATAAATTGGTGCAGTCACCATGGAGAATGGTGTGGAGGTTCCTCAAAAAACTAAAATTAGTTATCATATAATTCAACAATCCCACTCCTGGATATATATATATCCAGAAAAAATGAAAACACTAACTCAAAAAGATACATGTACCCAGTGTTCATAGCAGCATTATTTACAACAGTCAAGAAGCAAACCAAGTACTCATCAATAGGCAATTGGATTAAGAAGATGTGATATTAATATATATTTTTATATACAACAGAATATTACTCAGTCATAAAAGAGAATGAAATGTTGCCATTTGCAGCAATATGAATAGACTTAGAGAACATTATACTTGTGAAATAAGTCAGGCAGAGAAAGACAAATACTATGTGATATCACTTATATGTGAAGTGTAAAAAATAATACAAATGAACGTATATACAAAACAGAAACAGATTCACAGACACAGAAAACAAACTTATGGATAACTAAGGGCGGTGGGACAAATTAGGAGTATGGGATAAACAGATATAAACTATTATACATGCAGCAAATAAGCAACAAGGATTTACTGTACAACACAGGGAACTATGTTCAACATCTTGTCATAACCTCCAATGGAATATAGTCTCCAAAAATACTGAATCACTATGCTGTGCATCTGAAACTAACACAAGATAGTAAATCAACAACACTTGAATAAAAAAAAATGGAGCTATGGGCGAAGGGATAAATCTAATACAGAACTGTTTCTTTTATTTCCTGTTGCTGTATGATATAGAACATACTTTTAGGGACTTCCCTGCTAGTCCAGTGGCTAAGACTCCAAGCTCCCAAAACAGGGGACCTGGGTTCAATCCCTGGTCAAGGAACTAGATCCCACATGCTGCAAATAAGAGTTTGCCTGCCGCAACTAAAGGTTCTGCGTGCCTCAAGTGGCACAACTAGGACCTGGCACAGCCAAACAATTTAAAAAATAATAATAACATACCATTTAGCCTTTAGATTGTCTACTTTTAGCTGTGAAATGAGGTCACACTTATCACCAAGAACTAAATCTCTTGGGAAGCCAATATCCGTTCAGTCCTCTCTAGCATAGCTGTACTAGCTATTGAAAAACAGAAAGTCAACGGGAAAAAAATCAAAACACTTCTCTGACCTTCCCCTAGACACCCACACTTCCCATGGTCCGGCAAGTAAAGGTTAGCACCTGGACCTAAGGGTGGACTCAGGAACCTGCTCCAACACAAGGCCATTTTCTCTCTGATTGGTGATGCCTGGACATGGAAAGGGCAACAAAAAATCATCACCACACTACCACCACCACCACCACCATCATCATTTTATAAATTAGAAAGATGAAACCTAAGAAGCAGCAGCAGCAGCTCAGAGCCAAATCACAGCTCCTTTCTCAGAGCCTAGTGAGGTGGTGGCTAAATTCTTGTACTGTCATGAAACCTTGGGTCATGAAGTCATTTCCACAAAACCACAAAAGCTTTTCTTCAAACATGTCACTTCCCCTATTCAGAAACATTCAACTAGCCCTGATTTCCTGTTTGTTTTGTTTTGTTTTTAGCTTCTCTGTTTGCTGCTCAGGGCATTCCTCAGCCTGTTCCCCGCAGGTCCCAGACTAGCAGTCTAGTTCCCACACAGGCCCCATGTTCCCATCTCTGAGCCTTCCTCATGTCCTTCCAGGCTTCCCAGGTGGCTAGAGTGGTTAAAAAAAAAAACAAAACAAAACCCACCTGCCAGTGCAGGAGACATAAAAGACATGCGTTTGATCCCTAAGTTGGGAAGATCCCCTGGAGAAGCATGAGGCAACCCACTCCAGTATTCTTGCCTGGACAATCCCCATGGACAGAGGAGCCTGGAGGCTACAGTCCATGGGGTCACAAGCAGTCAGACATGACTGAAGCAACTTAGCATGCACACGCATATTCTTCTGGGGTCTGCCGTGTCCTCCCAAATCCTTCAAGGTGAAGTTCCTGTCCATCTTCTCCAAAAAGTTTTGTCCTGCCACTCCCATGCTCCCTGGATGCTCTCCTTTGCGTTCTCACAGCATCTACAGTTTGAATAATATTGGGTTGGCTGAAAAGTTCGTTTGGGTTTTGCCAGAACATCTTATGGAAAAATCTAAAGGAATTTTTCAGCCAACACAATATTACACAGCTTTGTATTTTTCTCTCATTTCATGCATGTTGATTTCTTCTCAGTTACATCAAAAGGACAAGAATGAATCCTTAGCTTTCTCTTAGAACCCCAGAAAGTTGGTATAAAGCTAACAACCTCCAAATGGTACAGTCACAGCTTGTTCACTGAAACAAACTTCTAACTTCATCACTCTGCAGAGGACCTGGCTGAAATGCTTCTATAGGCCTCTGTAAGACGCATTTTGGAAAATGCGTTCTACATCTGAGAGTGTATTCAACCATGTTACTAAAGCCATTCCAACATCACAAACTGCTAGAAGATCCTAAAAGCTTACTTTTAGAAAGCCAGTGATTACAGAAACCACCATCTCTATGGATGGTCCTGGCTTAGAGTAGAATAAGTTTGTTGACTCTGGAATCAGCCTAGAGGAGAAAAACACAGATCTGCCTTTTCTCTTCCTGACAAAATACTTAGTACCTCATTCCCACCTGCCCACCAAAAGCAGAGGGACGGGTGCTGAATTTCTTTCTCTCTCTCTCTCTTTCTCTCTCTCTCTCTTTCTCTCGCTCTTCATTTCTCTCACTCTTTCTTTTTCTCTCTCTTTCTTTCCATAGAGCCTCAAAAAAAGAAGCCTCTTCTGAAGACAACTGAGACCAAAGGTTGTTCACGTGACTTCCTTTTGGAAAAGGTTCGTGCTGATTCTCAGCAAGTCTGACCACATCCAAGACAATGAAAAGGATGACTGACCAGACTAAGCTGAAACCGATAGTCTCCAAATGTCTAACAATAATCGCCTGACAACCTGGGCCCTCCTAGGGTGATGGAGCAGTCTGGGTGCCCATCCCCCTCTCTCCCTCATTTACTTACACCCCCTCTCACCCAGCTGTCCTCCCCCCACTTTGATCTGACCCTCCTTTAATCACTACAGGCCTGGTTATCTAAACATCACTGTGCTTTGGAGAAATTACACTACAGAAGCCAAACAGATAAATAAACTCTGATCTTAGACCTCAGCTAGATCAAACTTATGAGTCCCATGGGGATGTTTATCTTGGAGAAGTGCAACTTCAGATCTGGGTTCATTATTTGAGAAGGCTGCCAAATCAATCCATGGTAAGAGTAAATGGGGACTGTGCAACCAGGGCTCAGGTTGAACAGGTCTGGTGAACAGCATCTCCCTTACTCGCCTGAGTTCTGGTCCAGTTGAGAAATGAGTCAAAACCTGTCTTTGGAGACTTCCCTGGTGGTCCAGTGGTTAAGAATCCACATTGCTGGTCCAGTGGTTAAGAATCCACATTTTTAATGCAGGGGACCCAGGTTTGATCCCTGGTCAGGGAACTAAGATCCCCTATACCTCGGGGCAACTAAGCCTGTGTACCACAACTAGAAAGAAGCTTGAGAACCTCAGTGAACATCCCTTGTGCTGCAACTAAGATCCACCTCAACCAAAAAATAAAAATAAATAAATATTCTTTTAAAAACTAAAGACAAAAAAAATTTAATTATAAAGTGTCTTTGATGAGACACTAAATTATCACCCTGATTACTGATAAATATGATAAAAGAGTATGTGACTTACATATAAAATAAATGGGCTTCCTAGTCCTGGATCCCAAAATTGTCTGGATTTGACCAATCAGTCATAGACAGACTCCTGGTTTTAGCACCAAAAGTCTCAGATTCCAGGAAATCCTCAGCTGGACAGACTGATCACTGGTCATCCCAGGTGGGCCAGGACAGACTGCCCCCAACAGCCTGAGAGCAGGGAAGACCACATCTCATGAGGCCAGCTCCCGGTTCAAGGAAGGAGAACAGAAGGCCTGGGCTCTGCTGCACAATTTCTTCTTCTAAACGCACCAATCAAATTAAGTCACTGGAGGGCCAAAGTGTTAAACTGGCGGGTCTCTCAGCACATGGAAAGAAACATCTGGAGTGAGGGAAAGAAAACATTACTTTCCAACAAAATGTAATAGATTTGACCAAAAAATGAACTTTCAGCAATCCAACGAGATTGGGTTCAAAGTCTGAACTATACACTAATTTGAAAAGAAATAGAATTTTGTGAATTTCACCCAACTTGAACTAAGCTTTAAAACTATTCTTTAATAATAATCATATTGGGACTTCCCTGGTGGTCCAGTGGTTAAAAATCCACCTTGGGGACACCTACGTTTGATCCCTGGTCCAGGAAGATCCTACATGCTGTGGAACAACTAAGCCTGTGTCCCTAGAGCCCTCATACCACACAAGAGAAACCACCACAATGAGAAGCCCATGAACTGCAACTAGAGAGCAGCCCCCACTCTCCAAGACTAGAGAAAGTCTGTGTGTAGCAACAAAGACCCAGAACAGCCAAAAATAAACAAGCAAATATTTTAAAACTCATCATCATCATCGTATTGTTGAGCAAAGCTTACATGATACGGTGGTGGCCTGTGGTTGGTAAGGCCACGTGATCGGGTCCTGTCATAATTTGTGGGCAGGAGTCATGTACGCTAGTTTCTGCCCAAGCATGCAACCTCCCAGGTGTGGACGCTCACAGCACTCTTGTCTCCATTGCCATGGTTATCAGAGATGTTCCAGATCCTGATTGTTCTGAGGGAGGACAAGCTGCAATGGACACATGCCATGAGCTAGAAACAAATGTATCTGTATCAATAGTCCATCAAAATTTGGAGGTGCTTATCATCACATCATAACAAATCCTAGGAGCTTCCCTGGTGGCTCCTTGACAAAGAATCTGCCTGTGATGCAGGAGGCAGAGGAGACTTGGGTTCGAGCCCTGGATTGGCAAGATCCCCTGGAGGAGAAAATGGCAAGCCACTGCAGTATTCTTCCCTGGGAAATCCCATAGACGGAGGAGCCTGGTGAGTTACAGTCCAGGACGTCGCAAAGAGTCAGACATAACTGAGTGACTTGGAACTCATGAGCAACCAATCTTAGTGTGACTGATACAACATAAATGTGAATAGAAAAAAGATTGGAAGGAAATGTTAATAGTGATTGCCTCTCTGAGGAAGGATTTTAAGTTCTTTAATTTCTTCCCCTTTATGTGCTTTTGTACTTCCAAGTTTGGTTTATTGAGTTTTTTTTTAATTTATGATTTAAAAAATTCAAACGAAAACAGATGCTTTCAGACCACCTGCTTTAACAAAATAGAGTGGAATGCTTTAAAAGTATTTTATCACTTGTTTATATGCGAACCACATGTCATGATGCTAGTTTGAATCTCAATTTTAAAACATTCTTACTTAAATTCAGCTCAAAATTTTGCTCTGTGTCACACATAAAAGGAAATATCTTCCAAAAAGCTTCCTAACTGAGATGACTATAAAACTTTTTGGTTGCTAAGGAATGTGAAAGCTATTTAACTGGTTAAAAATAAGGGCCAAAATATTCTCATCAATTCCTACCCTGAAAAGGAATTCAGAAATATTTTATTGTTCTTTTTCAAAGTCACCAAGAAATCTACATGTCAAAAGAATAAAATGACATAAAGTGCACGCTTCTTGTCATTGTTCTAACTACTATCCTCTTCCTCCTCTTCTGTGCTATGTACAAGAGGGAGAAAGAGAAAGACAGAGGTCATTTGAAAGGGAAAAACTACAATGATTGGCTACTTATTCTAGGAGCAGACTGTTCAAAGAGCCGATGACCAGAGATATCACAAAGGTTGTGACAAGGTCATGTGGCTAGTCAGAAAGAGGTAACTTGTTGAAAGCATTCTACTACTGAACAGTGTACCCTTACCTTTCTAACTCAGGAAGAGTATTGGACCTTCAAAGCTCCATGGCAATTTTTTTTTAATTTTTTTAATTGAAATATAATTGACATGGTTTTCCCAGATGGCTCAGCAGATAAAAAACAGGCCTGCAATGCAGGAGACAAAAGTTTGATCCCTGAGTAGGGAAGATCCCCTGGAGGAGGAAAAGGCAACCCACTTGAGTTTCACTGCCTGAAAAGTCCCATGGACAGAGGAGCCTGGCAGGCTACAGTCCAAAGGGTTGCAAAGAGTCAGACATGACTGAGCACACACATACATACATATAACTGACATACACTACTGTAGTAGTTTTAGGGGTGTAGCAAAATGACTTGCTAGAAGTGTACATTATGAAATAATCCCCACAATAAGTTCAGTTAATAGCCATCAACACACAAAGTTAATTTGTGTGTGTGTGTGTGTGTGTGTGTGTGTGTGATGAGAACTCTTAAGCTCGACCATCGTGACAACTTTAAAACACACTATACAGTACTGTTAACTATAGTCACCAGGCTGTCCATCACATCCCCAGCACTCATTCTTCTTCTAACCAATGGGCAATTCCTTTTATAATTATCAATCTGCTCTCTCCCTCAGATTCTCTGCAGTCTCTCAAACTCATTTTACCCTCTCAAATTTTGAATTCTACCATTCCTTTCTAAAAGGTGAATGCTTTTGCTTCCAAGATAATCAGATGCAGCTGCAGAGTTTGCACAGAGATTATTCAAAAATCTATCAGAGAAGAGCTTTGGTGAGAAAATGCCAAATCATGCACAATGAACAATAGCAATTGTTGGTTAGAAACACAAGCCTTTGAGCCAGAGACCTAGATTCAGGTTCTGACTCTACTTCTACCTAGAGACCTAACTTCAGGCAAGATGGTAAACCACCCTGAGCCTCTGATCTGTAAAAGTAACATTACCTGCCATACTGACAGACTGGGAGGGTTACATGCAATAATGGATATAAAATGCTTAGCGCAGTGCCTGGAACATAGTGTTTAACATAAATTAGTTGCTGTTCCATGTCTTTTTAAAAAGTTGCTCCCTAACATAGTGTTTAAATACAAAACGCCTGTATAGTCAAAGCTATGGTTTCTCCAGTAGTCATGTAGAGTTGTGAGAGTTGGACCATAAAGAAGGCTGAGCACCAAAAAATTGATGATTTTGAATTGTGGTGCTGGAGAAGACTCTTGAGAGTCTCTTGGACAGCAAAGAAATCAAACCAGTCAAACCTAAAGAACATCAACCCTGAATATTCATTGAAAGGACTGATGCTGAAGCTGAAGCTCCAATACTTTGGCCACCTAATGCAAAGAGCCGACTCACTGGAAAAGACTGATGTTGAGAAAGATTGAAGGCAAGAGGAGAAAGGGACAACAGAGGATGAGATGGTTGGATGGCATCATCAATTCAATGGACAGGAGTTTGAGCAAGCTCCAGGAGATATTGAAGGACAGGAGGCCTGGCATGCTGCAGTCCATAGGGTCACAGAGTCGGACACGTCTTAACAACTGAACAACAACATGACGTTTAAATACAAGATCAGTTTAAATACAAGCCCCTTCTTTCTTTCCTTGTGTTTTTTGTTCACATGATGAAAAACACCATACTTCTTTCAAGATTGAAAATGACATCCAGGAGTACCAAAGTAAAAGCAAGTTTCCAAGGTGCCTGAGTGGGCTGGCAAGCAATTTCTTTTGCTCAGATATCCTAAGCATTTCTCTTTTTAGTCTCTTTCGTACTATTGATCCAGATTCTCCATGCACAGTAGATCTAAGAAACAAGTCTGGCATACTGGCCCCCTTTAGATATCAAATGTTCCCAATGATTCAAGCAGAATTAATTAGCTTTGATTGACAGCATGAAAGGTACTCACATCATTTATGTCAACACTTTTTTATTGAGCACTTGAGTTATGGATGCAGATAAGCTGACCCCAGGGAAGATTTATGAATCGTTGGTCCTCCAGATATATAGGTCCCTTTAGCTAGTTTACACAGAGTACATTCAGACAAATAATTTAAGGAGTCCATTATTACTTGGCAGATAAAAGGGTAACTATCCATAGGATGGAGTGAGGGGAGAAAGAAGGAGGTACTTTTGGAACATGGAACATGTCAAAATATGACAACCCTGCTTGAGCAAGGGCTTCCCCAGTGGCTCAGACAGTAAAGATTCTGCCTGCAATGCAGGAGACCCAGGTTTGGTCTGTGGGTCGGGAAGATCCCCTGGAGAAGGAAATGGCAGCCTGCTCCAGTATTCTTGCCTGGAGAATCCCATGGACAGAGGAGCCTGGTGGGCCATAGTCCATGGGGTCACAAAGAGTCAGAGATGACTGAGTGACTAACACTTTCACTGTTTCAGCAAGGAGGCTTTCTTGGTGAAGGAAGCAAACAGGATGGAAAGACTGTGCTGCAGAAAGCAAGATTACCTACCTCATAATTAGACACCCTGCATGGTCAGTATTACTGAAGAACATTCTCCTTGAAGCCTCATTGTCTTCTCTCCTACAGAGAACTTTACAGAACATTCAGAGCTGCATCTCAGAGATTCAGCACCAAAGGCACCATTATCAGTAAAGTCACAGTTCTAGTCATAGTAGTTTAGTTCAGATAGTGGGATAATCTAACAGAAGACTTTGGTTGGACCCTCCAGGTGTGTTTCAGAAATGATGTCCTTATGTACACACTTCTATATTTAAAATGGATACCCAACAAGGACCTACTGTATAGCATATGGGACTCTGCTCGATGTTATGTGGCAGCCTGGATAGGAGGGGAGTTTGGGGGAGAATGGATACACGCAAATGGATGGCTGAGTCCCTTTGCTGTTCACCTGACATACTGCTAATCGGCTATACTCCAATACAAAATAAAAAGTTCAAAAAACAAACAAAAAAAAAATGCAGTCTTTGACAATCCATCACAGCCTCTGGGCAGCATTCAACACCACTGCTGCATGGATGTAAGCTAATGCAGCCAAAAGCAAAAACTCTCGATCCTTTTTTTAGCTTTGTGACCATATCACAGGTAAAGTATGATTCCCAGGAGTCATTTTTTAAATATTGGAAAGATCTCTTGAATCCCTAAGCATCTCAGAGCTCATGCTAAATGCCAGTTTCTGATCTAAGTCTGTCCTTTTATGGATGGGCAAATTTGCTTAGGGTCACATAACTAGCAAGAATGGCAGGTTTCACAGCCCTCATCTGCTGTTCTTTCTGCTCCACGGCAGCCACACAGGGAGAATGGACACTCAGACAAAATACCAACCTGAAGAAGGAGCCGATTTCAAAAGGACTCACCTAGGTCTTCTGGCCATTCATCAATCAACCTTTGGGCATTCTTTGGAGAGCAAAATAATCCTAGAGAAACTGACCTCGAGTGAAAGCTTGCCCAGAGTTACACCAGAAAATTCTGAAGAAACAGTCTTCTTACACTTCACCTTCCACTGGCCTGACCTCTCTCAGGGACAGTGGACTCCGGAACTCTGCATTGCTGTTATTAAATCTAACATAGCATGCTGGCCAGGGCGCCTGCAAATGTCCTGACAACTCCTAGCCACCCGACATTCTCCCTGCTCTTGCCCCCATTGCAACCCTCCTCAAAGGACTGATGTTCCAACTCCCAGCCAATGCTGCAGGAAGCAGTCAGTCCAGGCCAGTATAATTTTCTAGCAGCTCATCAACCCTCCCATATCATTCCAGGGGAGTGTGGACTCACCCAAAATGATATACGGGGGTAGGGAAGGGAATACTCCCTGTTTCCACCTCATTCTTTTCATCTTTTATACAAACTTTCAAAGTCCCTAGCACCAGACTCTTCAGTGTAAAAATCACATAGAAAGAACATGAATATTTGTAAGTAGCGGTTTCTTCTATTATGGGGGGAGGGGCATGCTTTCTGTATCATAGGATTTTCAATTTTTTTTTCTTGCTTTGAGGTTTTTTGACAGATGGGAAGAGAGAGAGGGGCGAAGAGAGGAAATAGGGGAAAGCCTTGATGGAGCCCAGAAACATAAACATGGACAGTTTGTGCCTTAAGATAAGCAGGAACTAACTTGTAAACTAACTTGGACACAGGCAGGGGTCAATCTGTGTCCGTGATTATGATTAAATGAGGTGTCAATTTTGGCCTCACTCTGCATATTGAAAAGTAATTCTTCATACAATTTGATAGCAAAAACAAAAAAAAAATACAGTTAGAAAATTAACAGAAGATCTGAACATTTTTCCAAAGAAGACATACAGATGGTTAACAGGTATATGAAAAGGTGCTCAACATCATTAATCATCAGGGAAATGCAAAGCAAAACCACAATGGGATATCACCCCATACCTATCAGAATAGCTGTTATCAAAAAGACAAGAAATAATAAGCACTGGTGAAGATGTAGAGAAAATGGAACTCCTGAGCACTGTTGGTGGAGGTGCAAGTTGGTTCAGATGATATGGAAAACACTATAAAGATCTCTCAAAAAATTAAAACTAGGACTGCCATATGATCCTGCAATCCCACTTCTGGATATGTATCCAAAGAAAATGGACACCGGATATGGAGGAGATGTCCGCATGCCCATGTTGACTACAGCATTATTCAAAATGACCAAGGTATGGAAATAACCTGAGCGTCCATCAGTGGCTGAACAGGTAAAGAAGACATGGAATATATATACAATGGAATATTATTCAGCCTGAGAAAGAAGGAAATCCTGCCGTTTGCAATGACATAGATGTATCTTGAGGACATTATGCAAAGTAAAAAAAAAAGACAAATACCACTTGGTGGAATGCTAAAAGAAAGAAAAGTCAAGCTCACAGAAACAGAATATAAAAGTGCATGGGGAATAGGAAAAACAGGAAAAGGTTAATAAAGGGTACAAACTTTCAGCAATAACATGAATTGCTGTTGTTGTTGTTGTTGTAGTCGTTTAATCTCTGAGTTGTGTCTGACTCTTTGTGACCTCATAGAGTGTAGCCTGCCAAGCTCCTGTATCCATGGGATTCTGCAGGTATGAATACTGGAATGGGTTGCCATTTCCTTCTCCAGGGGATCTTCCAACTCTGGAGATCTTCCAGGGATTAAACCCGCGTCTCCTGCATCTCCTGTATTGGGAGGCAGATTTTTTTTACCACTGAGCCATCAGGGAAATCCATAATAAGATGAATAAGCCCATCTAATTATAAAATCCTGGTGGCTCAGATGGTAAAGAATCTGCCTGCAGTGCAGGAGACCCAGGTTGGATCCCTGGGTTAAAGAAGATCCCCTGGAGGAGGAAATGGCAACCCACCCTAGTATTCTTGCCTGGAGAATTCCATGGACAGAGGAGACTGGTGGGCTACAAGTCCATAGGACCACAAAGAGTCAGACACGACTGAGAGACTAACACAACATAAAACGTGGTTATAAATCGTTATACATAGTTAAACATAGCATGTATAATTCAAATTTGCTAAGAGAGTAGAATGAAATGTTCCCACCAAGAAAAAATATATATATAATACAATTACATTTGTCAATTATCTCTCTTAAATCTGAAATTTTTAAATAAATAATTTTTTTTTAATTTTGCCACCAAGCCTTAAATAAGTCTAAGGAGATATGTTCAGAGAGCAATGGGAAAACAAGACACTTTTGCTATTTAAATTAACTGTGAAGGAAAAATGAGATATTTGTTCCTTTCTTGGCTAAATATCCACCAGAGAAACACTGGAATTCTTCACTGTAAAATTCTGCAGGTAGCATTCGAATTCCATCTCAAATAAAGTCTGAGTTGAAACTTGTATTTTAATAATCAGCCAAAAATCATTTATTTTTTAAAGAAATCACTTCTTGAATGAAGAGGGGCATTAAAAAACATATTTGAGGGCTCTGGGGGAAAAGATGGTTTTATCATGAAAGAAAAACTCATATAATTAGAGAGCTATAAAATTACCCATTTGCCTTTTGTTTCTTTTCTTTGTTTAAGCATAATTGCTTTTCAGTGTTGTGTTAGTTTCTACTGTATAACGAAGTGAATCATCTGTATATATACATATATACGCTTCCTCTTGGACCTCCCTCCTGCCCCACCATCCCACTCTTCTAGGTCGTCACAGAGCACTGAACTGAGCTCCCTAAGCTATACAGCAGCTTCCCACTAGCTATCTATTTCACACATGGTGATATACACATTGTGTCAAATCTAATACCCAATTCGTTTGCCTTTACAGTGTCCAATAAAAATCATTTTCAATAAAAGATTATCTAAGTTTCTTCTGAAGGCATCACAACAAATATAAGACAGGGACAAAGTTCAATTGAAAAATATGGCATTATCCTGCCTAAACCAGCTACTTGGAGCTCCATGTTATGGGGTAATGTGAGTGTGTGCATGCTCATTTACTTCAGACATGTCTGATTCTTTGTGATCCCATGGACTGTGGCCCACCGGGCTCCTCTGTCCATGGGATTGTCCAGACAAGAATACTGGAATGGGTTGCCATTTCCTTCTCCAGGGGATTGAACCCACCTCTTTTATATCTTCTGCATCGGCAGACAGGTTCTTTACCACTAGCACCAAGGCGCAGTTAGCACCACAACAGGAGAAGCCACCCTACCACAAGTCCAGGGATACACAGGGGGTGCAAAGGCATGAGCAAAGCTCTGCCATCAGGGTTAACGTCTGGTTTCATACCCTGGTACTTGACCCCTAAAATTCACAAGCATGCCCTCTATAAACCAGAGAATAACCTGCCTACATTTTACTGCTACCAGCATTATGGGTCTCACCTTTTCTGATGCTTAATTTTATGCATCAACTTGACTAAGCCATGGATGCCTATATACCCAGTTAATATTATTTATTGGGATGACTGTAGTAAAGTTGTACATGCTAGTAAAGTAATGCTCAAAATTCTCCAAGCCAGGCTTCAACAGTATGTGACCCGTGAACTTCCAGATGTTCAAGCTGGATTTAGAAAAGGCAGAGGAACCAGAGATCAAACTGCCAAGATCTGTTGGATCATCGAAAAAGCAAGAGAGCTCCATAAACACATCTACTTCTGCTTTATCTACTATGCCAAAGACTTTGACTGTGTGGATCACAATAAACTGAGGAAAATTCTGAAAGAGATGGGAATACCAGACCACCTGATGTGCCTCTTCCTGTATGCAGACCAGGAAGCAACAGTTAGAACTGGACATGGAACAACAGACTGGTTCCAAATAGGGAAAAGAGTACACCAAGGGTGTGTATTGTCACCCTGCTTATTTAACTTATATGCAGAGTACATCGTGAGAAACACTTGGATGGATGACGCACAGGCTGGAATCAAGATTGCCGGGAGAAATATCAATAACCTCAGATACACAGATGACACCACCCTTATGGCAGAAAGTGAAGAAGAACTAAAGAGCCTCTTGATGAAAGTGAAAGAGGAGAGTGAAAAAGTTGGCTTAAAGCTCAACATTCAGAAAATGAAGATCATGGTATCTGGTCCCATCACTTCATGGGAAATAGATGAGGAAACAATGGGAACAGTGACAGACTTTATTCTTTGGGCTCCAAAATCACTGCAGATGGTGACTGCAGCCATGAAATTAAAAGACACTTGCTCTTTGGAAGAAAAGTTATGACCAACCTAGACAACATATTCAAAAGCAGAGACATTACTTTGCCAGCAAAGGTCCATCTAGTCAAGGCTATGGTTTTCCCAGTAGTCATGTATGGATGTGAGAGTTGCACTATAAAGAAAGCTGAGTGCTGAAGAATTGATGCTTTTGAACTGTGGTGTTGGAAAAGACTCTTGAGAGACTGCAAGGAGATCCAACCAGTCTATCCTAAAGGAAATCAGTCTTGAATAAGCATTGGAAGGACTAATGCTGAAGCTAAAACTCCAACACTTGAGCCACCTGATTCAAAGAACTGACTCACTGGAAAAGACCCTGATGCTGGGAAGGATTGAGGGCAGGAGGAGAAGGGGACGACAGAGGATGAGATGGTTGGATGGAATCACTGACTCAATGGACATGAGTCTGAGTAGGCTCCAGGAGTTGGTGATGAACAGGAAGGCCTGGTGTACTGCAGTCCATGGGGTTGCAAAGAGTCGGACATGACTGAGTGACTGAACTGAACTGAACTGGGATGACTGTGAGGGTGTTTCCAGAAGAGACTAGCCCTTGAATCAGTGGACTGAGTGAAGCAGATGGCCCCTCCAACATGACTGGGCTTTATCCAATCCATTGAGGACCTACATAAACAAATAGTCAGAAGGGAAAATTCGCTGGTTCTACCTTCCTGCCTGAGCTGGGACATCAGTCTTCTCCCCCGAGACTGGGACTTGTACCATCAGCGACCCCCACCAAACCAGTTCTCACGCCTCTGGACTTTGTCTAGAGCTCACACCCTCAATTCCTCTAGTTCTCAGGCCTTTGGCCTTGAACTGAACTAAACCACTGGTTCTCCTGGGTCTCCAGATTGCAGACAATGGATTGAAAAAGTCCGAAGCCTCTGGAATTGTGTGAGTTAATTCCTCATAATAAAAAACTCTTGGGACTTCCCTGGAAGTCCAGTAGTTGAGAATTCACCTTCCAATATGGGGATGTGTGTGTGTGTGTGTGTGTGTGTGTTCAGTTGTGTCCAACTCTTGGACTGTAACCCACCAGGCTCCTCTGTACATGGAATTCTCCAGGTGAGAATACTGGAGGGGGGTTGTCATTTTCTTCTCCAGGAATCTTTCTGACCCAGGGATAGAACCGCATCTCTTGCATCTCCTGCACTGACAGGCAGGTTTTTTACCACTAGTGCCGCCCGGGAAGCCCCCTCCATTGCAGGGGATGCAGGGTCAATCCTTTGTTGGGGAACTAAGATCCCACATGCCGAGGGGTAACTAAGCCTGTGTGCTAAAACTAGAGAGACTTTGTGCCATAACTACTGAGCCTGTGCGATCTAGAGCCTGTCCGTAGCTAGAGAAGCCCCTGCACACCACAACTAGAGAAAAGCCCGTGTGCTGCAACGAAGACCCAGCACAGGACAAAAAGAACCTCTCAAACTCTGTCACTCCCTGTATATATATATATATATATATATGTGTGTGTGTGTGTGTGTGTGTGTAGCAAGAGAGATTTAGCTAGAAAAATATATAGATACAATGGACTGGCCAAAAAGCTCATTTGGATGTTTCCATAAGATGGTACCAAAAAACGTGAACAAACTTTTTGGCCAACCTAATATACCCTGTTGACTCTGCTTCTCTGGAAAACCCTAACTGATACACATTCCCAAAGCAGAAGCGGAAATAGTACATTTCCCCAGACTGCCTCGCAGCACAGTTACAGGCCCCTGACCACTCAAATCCACACAAACTTGAATGTAGGAGGAGTCGCGTGTGCAGAGGCTGAGTGCAGGCAGGTGAATTTGGGGGTAAGGGTGGTGGTGGAGGTGTCTGGCTTGGAGACAGCTATGGCGGAGCTTCTGAACTGATCCAGGACCAAATACGTCCAGGGGCAGGGTGGTGGCAGCAGTGGGGCCTTGTTTTCTTTTGTTTTTTAGCAGTGGTGTTTTTGTTAGAATAGCTCCAGGCGCAGTCCCTAGCTCAAAGTCTCTGGATTTGCTGTTCTTAGTTGTATAGCATCCAATCCGGTTATCTGGCCCTCCCAGGGATTTTTGTGAGGTATGTAACACCCTTTAAAACATTCCTTTCTGCTTAGAGTTTCTAGAATATACCATGTTATTTGTAAGCAAGATCCTTGAATGACAGAAATGACAGCTTACTTGTAAAGGCTAGAGCTAGGAGGTACGGAACATGGCATCCATGAATGATGATTATTATAAATTCAGGGGTACAGGGAAGGATTCTTGTGTGCCTCACAATAACAACCCTCATCTACCTGCTACTGGTGCTTGAGCAATGCCCTCAAATGAGAATAAAAGGATAAGAATTAGAATGCAGATTTTTTTGTAGAAATGACAGCTGACAAAATCTCACAAGATCTATTTTAAAACAAATGTGATCCCTTCTCTAGAGCAGGTTTTAAGATGGGGCTGGTTGGAGAAAGAATGAAGCAAATGAAAGAAAAGGAAGGAATGACAGACAGGAATCAAAAGAGAAGATAGGGGAACCAATTAGAGATTTCCTCTGTTCTCAGTTTGGCTCAAAATGTGGAGGAAATTGAAAAATCAGTATGTCAAAATATTAGTGATTGTTATCATGACCGTTATATTTTTCTTCATTTTTGAAATATTTATAATACACAAATAGTACTTTTTAACAAGATTTTTAAGTAGTATTACTAATAAACTGGCCTAAGTTTCATTGTACTCAAAGCAATTGGCTGTTAACTATTTAGACTCAGAAGAGAGCCTGAAAGTCATTTCACCTAACTCCTCACAGATGCAGGTTCAATCCCTGGATCAGAAAAATCCCTGGAGGAGGATATGGCAACTCACTTCAGTATTCTTGCCTGAGAAATCCCATGGACAGAGAAGCCTGGCAGGCTACAGTCCATGGGTTGCAAAGAGTCGGACACGACTGAGCACACAGACACTCACGTTGTCCCCACAGACAGGCGCATCCCTAAGGCCAGACCTTCAGGACCCAGGGCTCTTCTTTACCCTGAGTTCCCTGAAACACAGAAGACAAGCCCTTGCTTCTTCTCCCGAAGACTATGCCTCAGATGTTTGAAAACAGCTTTCATTTGGATTCTGAGATTTTTTCTCCAACTTAAACATCCTTGTTTCCTTTAGCAATTTCTTAAATGTCTTCTCACATCTTTAGTGACTGTCACATTTACTAATGTCCTTTCTAAAATGTGACACCCATGAATGGAACATTCAAGTTGACTGGAATATTCAAGTTGTCATCAAATCAGGATAAAGTATATTGCTCTCAATCTTACATTGACCATCAAATATATCTTTTGCTTTGCTTCTCCTTCCCTATCCCTTCCCTCCCCCTCCCCTCCTCTGTCCTCCTCTGTCCTCCTCCTTTATCTCGATGTCCAGAGCAAAATACTGTCTTTGAATGAAGTGCATGAGTGCATACTCAGTCATTTCAGTCATGTCCAACTCTTTGTGACCCCAAGGACTATATAGCCTGCCAGGCTCCTCTGTCTATGGGATTTCCCAGGCAAGAATACTGGAGTGGGTTACCATGTCCTCCTTCAGGGGATCTTCCCAACCCAGAGACTGAACCCAGGTGTGCTGCATTGCAGGAGGATTCTTTACCACTAAGCCACTGGGGAAGTACACATTCCCATAAAAGCAACTTCTGTCCTATGAAAATCTCAAATAATGTAAAGGATAAAAACAAGATAGATAATCGATAATAGAGATAAGCTATAAAAAACATATGTATGACATACATCTTTTTACTTATTTTTGGCTGTGCTGGGTCTCATTGCTCTGCAGGCTTTTTCCCTGTTGCTGCAAGCCTCTAGTTGCAGCATGGCTACTCTCTAGTTGCAGCCCATGGGCTTCTCATTGCGGTGGCTTCTCTTGTTGCAGAGTATGGCTCCTAGGGTGCACAGGCTTCAGTAGTTGGAGCTCCCAGGCTCTAGAGCACAGGCTCAGTAGTTGCGGTGCACAGGCTTAGATGCTCCATGGCATGTGGCATCTTCCCAGATCAGGGATCGATTAAAGATATATACAAAGAAATAAGACATATAGAAAAGGTTCTGAGTCTACTGTGAAAAATGCATGAGAGCAAGCTTCATTTTGCCATCCCATATTCTAGGACCTTACTCTTGTGTGCAAAGTCTCCTGCCCTCCTTGTGTCCTTTTCACTGCAGAACAAGCTCAGGTATGTGAAAACCTTACCCACTCTTCTCAATAAGCATGTCTAGCAAGGAATGTCTTTCCTGGAGTTTGGTTCTATTTTTCAAGGTGACAGCTTTTAGTTAATAAACTGCAGTTCTAATTGATGTATGTACACTGCTATGTATGAAATAGATCACTAATGAGAACCTACTCCATAGTACAGGGAACGCTACTCAATGCTCTGTGGTGACAAAGTGGGGATATATGTACAGGTATAGCTGATTCACTTTGTTGCACAGCAGAAACTAACATAACATTGTAAAGCAACTAAACGCCAATAAAAATAGTAATGATAATAAACCCCAGTTCCTACCAGTATACCTATGGTCAATAATAGTTTTTTATACCTTAATCCATGACTATTTGCATTTTAACAAAGAATATACCTTTACTCACAATTCACACAGATCAAGGCAAACTGTGGAGGTGAAAAAAGAAATGGAAAATAACTTTAAAAAAGTTAAGCATTATCATCTTCATATTACAGATTTTAAAAGTTGGACTATCAGAATGCTGGAGATGTTGCCAGAGATCAACCCAGGCATGAGTGGCTGAGTGAAGTCCCAATGATGGTCAACTCTACGCTCCACTGTCCTGCCCCTCAAGGTCAGTCACTGGAGCCCCAACCCCCAGATCCTTCATTCTCTCCCTCTCGCCATTAGTAGCACTCCCTTTCTCCAAACAGAGTAGCCAAGGAATCTTCATTGCCTCCCCTCCTCCCAAATCAAAGCCTGCTCTCAATTCCTCTTCAAGAGGGTTAAACACTTGGGACTTCCCTGGCAGTCCAGTTATTAAGATTTTGCCTTCCAAGGCAGGGAACTCAGGTTCAAAACTGGATCGGGGAGCTAAGATCCCACATGCCTCATGGTCAAAAAAACAAAACATAAAACAGAAGAATATTGTGACAAAGCTAATAAAGACTTCAAAAAAGATGGTCCACATCAAAAAAAAAAAAAAGAAAAACTTAAAAAGTGTTAAACACTTAAATATTATATGCTTCAGTTCAGTTCAGTTCAGTCGCTCAGTTGTGTCCGACTCTGCGACCCCATGAATCACAGCACACCAGGCCTCCCTGTCCATCACCAACTCCCAGAGTTCACTCAAACTCACGTCCATTGAGTCGGTGATGCCATCCAGCCATCTCATCCTCTGTCGTCCCCTTCTCCTCTTGCCCCCAATCCCTCCCAGCATCAGAGTCCTTTCCAATGAGTCAGCTCTTCCCATGAGGTGGCCAACATACTGGAGTTTCAGCTTTAGCATCATTCCTTCTAAAGAACACCCAGGACTGATCTCCTTTAGGATGGACTGGTTGGATCTCTTTGCAGTCCAAGGGACTCTCAAGAGTCTTCTCCAACACCATGGTTCAAAAGCATCAATTCTTTCGCACTCAGCTTTCTTCACAGTCCAACTCTCACATCCATACATGACCACTGGAAAAACCATAGCCTTGACTAGACGGACCTCTGTTGGCAAAGTAATGTCTCTGCTTTTGAATATGCTATCTAGGTTGGTCATAACTTTCCTTCCAAGGAGTAAGCGTCTTTTAATTTCATGGCTGCAATCACCATCTGCCGTGATTTTGGAGCCCCAAAAAATAAAGTCTGACACTGTTTCCACTGTTTCCCCATCTATTTCCCATGAAGTGATGGGACCAGATGCCATGATCTTGGTTTTCTGAATGTTATATGCTTACTTAGTTGTATATAAAAGTGGTTAAAGTGATCAATAGTACAACTCTAAAGTCCATTTTGAGTAGTATCAGGCTGGAGCAAGAAAGAATTCTTCTAAATAATACCATGTTTTTCCTTTCATTGAAACTTATTCCGACAAACTGCATAAAGATCAAAAATTTAGAGCAAAGTTGCAAATTCTAGGAGGACTATCTCTAATTCACCTCCTGTAGTCGCAGCACCTAACTCATTGCCAAGCACATAGTGAGACCTCAGTAAATACCTGCTGAACAAATTAGTGAACTTCAATTAGCCAACCATCCTTTGGAATGTTCCACAGGCCTGAGGTGGAATTCCAAAGCTCTCTTGCTTCTTGATACTGAACCTCCCAAGAAGAAGAGATCTGAGCTAGAAGAAGACCCACTATGCTCCACACTTGAATTCCACCACTGACAAAAGACAGAAAAGGCTGGAATATTCTCATTAAACTTTGGGATTCATTCACATATGCATGAATCAAAAGACTTCTATAAAGCCAGCATTGTGAGCAAGACTGAGAGTCCTAGGTTGAATAAAGTGAAAGTGAAGTTGCTCAGTCATGTCCGACTCTCTGTGATACCATGGACTGTAGCCTATCAGGCTTCTCCATCCATGGGATTTTCCAGACAAGAGTACTGGAGTGGGTTGCCATTTCCTTCTCCAGCAAATCTTCCTGACCCAGGGATCAAACCCAGGTCTCCTGCATTGCAGGCAGATGCTTTACCCTCTGAGCCACCAGGGAAGCCCAGGCTGAATAAAATGTGGCCTCTACTCTCAAGAAGCCACAATGTACTCTGCCATATAAATGCCTTAACAGATCATTATCAAATGACATGTCAAAAGAAAGTGGAACACCCCCATCCCCATTCCACTGAGAGTATTTTGAAACTAAGAAAAATCTAATAAAATCTGTTGCCAACTAGCCAGGACTTAAGGGCATTTGTAGATGGCATGGTAGAATACTACTTACATTAATGGTAGGTGTTACTATTTCACATGAGACAAGAGAAGGAATAGACTTTGCTCAAATAAGACTCGATTGTGCTGCCTGCCTCAGCAAGGTGACCTTGGTTTTAGTTTAAACTGATGCGGAGACCATACTAAAACTTGATCACCCACTTCCATCCTTATTTTAAAAATCTGAGTCCATGTCCACTCCAACCAGAGGCAGCAATGAAAAACTGAGAAAACATCATTAGCATTCAGGTGAAGCAAGAAACACTCAGATTTGTAAAGCTCAAGAATAGGGGGGCTACACTCCTTGTGGGGAGGGGTGAAACTGTGAAAGGGAATGGAAGCCCCAGTTTAGGAGACGTTAAGATGCAAAGGAGGAGAAACTATGGGGGTGGACATATTGGACATTCTCCTTTCAAAGGCCTCCACTTTTAAGAAACTTCCCTGGGATATACAAAGGAACAAGCAAATAATTAAATGATTTTCTCCATTCAATGTGCCCTGTCGTGTTCTTCTGGTAGCTACACAACCCCTCAATAAAAACGTCTTTCTCTTCCACTGTGATACAGTGTACGGCCTGAAGAAAATTAGACAACCTCTAGTAAGTCATAGGAATTGCTCCCCCTCCAAAAAAAAAGCTGCACAGCCACAGCTCAGGGTAGGGGAGCATCTATTTCTCACCCACCCCACAAGCGCCACCTTTCCAGAGAGCAGAGTCACCACTGATTCGAAACAGGTGCCAATAAGAGCCCTGTGTCCAAGAGGCGGTAAGACTAACTTCCCAGGAAATCTTTCATCAATTAATCCAAGTTTAAAAAAAAAAGTGATGAAAAAAGGATCCTTCCTACATTTGAGTTATATAAAAAATAATAGATACAATGATGAAGATGCAAATAAAATAATGTGTGTGTGCTCATTCGCTTCAGTCGTGTCCAACTCTGTGCAACCCTATGGGCAGCCCACCAGGCTCGTCAGTCCATGGAATTCTCCAGGCAAAAATACTGGAGTGGGTTGCCATGGCCTTCTAATTACCATTTGAGTGCCTACTAATGCCTACTAATGTCTGGCACTACACACATATACATTATTTAAGATAATCCTTCCCAGGGACTTCCGTGGTGGTCCAGTGATTAAGAATCTGCAGGGGATTTGGGTTCCATCTCCAGTGGGGGAACTAGGATCCCACATGCTTCAGAGCAGCTGAGTCTTTGCAATATGACCAGAGAGCCTGTGCACCACAAAAATATCCTACACGATGCAATGAAGATCTCACATGCTGCAACTAAGACTTGATGTGGCCAAATAAACAAATATTTTTTAAATAAATAAAAATTTTTAATTAAAAATAAATAATTAATTACAAAACTAAAAAGATAATCCTTCCCATATCCTTAATCAACCGAAGACAAAACTGACTGAGGCCCAAAATCAGAAGTACCTTTCCCAAGGTATCAATGGTGCTATTTTTTTTTTCTTTTTCTTCTTTTTGCATTTTAGTTTTTAAATTATGAAAGTATGGGACTTCCATGGTGGTCCAGTGGCTAAGACTCAGGGCTCCCAATGGAGGGGATCCAGGTTCAATCCCTGGTCAGGAAACTAGATCTCATGTGCCACGACTAAAAGACCCTGCGTGCTGCAACTAAGGCTCAGTGCAGACAAATAAATAATAAATTAAACAAGAATTACTTTAAAAAAAAATAATTAAAGTATGATGACACATTTATAGGAGACTTGAAAAATACAGAAAAAAATTACATGGAGCTCCACTATATATTATAATTATTTTTAAGTAGATAAATTAAGATTTTTAGTTGGACTTTCAATATCAAACTCCCAAAAATTAACAGAATGAATATATAGAAAAGTAAAGGATACTGGAAAAGCACCATGAACCAATTCAACATAATTAAGATTTATACAATTTTCACACGACAGTAGAATAAAAATTCTATTCTAGTTCCCACAGACTATAAACTAGGAGACCCTGGAATATATCCAAGGACATTAAACAAGGTGCAAAAATGCCTTGGTCTAAAGGTACTGAAATCATACAGAGTCCATTCTTTTATCTCAGTGGAGTTATTTATATCCAAGTCAGTATTCCTCTAAAGCCCTTGTTCTTTTTATTATCCACATGCTGAGATACATACAGACATTGGAGGACTCGGAGCAGTAGCAGTTTGAAGGCTCAAGGAAGCCTTCCTGGAGCAAGTTTCATATGAACTGGATCTTACACGACAAATACAAGAAGGGGCAGGAGGAGGAAAGAGATCATCTTCACCAAGGGGACCATCTAGGCAAAACCATGATGCAAGCAGGAGCGGGGCATGGGCTGAGACTGCTGAACTAGCCAGTATTGTTAGGAAACAAACGTGAGGCAAGCAGGCAGAAAGGAAGGCCAGAGGAGGCAAAAAGATCTGGAGAGGCTAGTTGGTGCAGGGTCCCACATGCCATGTTAAGAAGTGTGAACTTTATCCCATTGACAATGTGGAGTCATTGAGAGGTTTTAAACCTGGAGTGACAAGGCCAGAGCAGCATTTTAAACAGATCACAGTGGCAGATGAGCTTAGTATGGATTTAACAGAGACAAGATTAGAGGCAGAGATAAGACAAGTGATGTGAAGTCGCTCAGTAGTGTCCGACTCTTTGCGACCCCATGTACTGTAGCCCACCAGGCTCCTCCATCCATGAGATTCTCCAGGCAAGAATACTGGAGTGGGTTGCCATTTCCTTCTCCAGGGGATCTTCCCGACCCAGGGATCGAACCCGGGTCTCCTGCATTGTAGGCAGACACTTTACCATCTGAGCTACCAAGGAAGCCCTGAAGTGAAGTGAAGTCGCTCAGTTGTGTCTGACTCTTTGCAACCCCATGGACTGTAGCCCACCAGGCTCGTCCATCCATGAGATTCTCCAGGCAAGAAGAGATAAGACAGGAAACTTACAATATTAAGTTGATCATTAACAAAAGTACAGATTAGGGTGTTCATAATACTAATGGAGGTGAGAGACCAAATCCAAAAATTAATTGGAAAGAACAAGTGCCAGGACTTGGTGATCGATTAGATTCATGTGAGAAGGAGCAAGTCCCTAGGAATAGAGCTGGTTTGAAATGATGAGTCAAGTATTGAAGATGCTGAATTGAGGTGTCCATGATCCTGATAGCTCAGTTGGTAAAGAACACGCCTGCAATGCAGGAGATCCCAGTTCGATTCCTGGATCGGGAAGATTCCCCTGGAGAAGGCAAAGGCTACAGACTCCAGTATTCTGCCCTAGAGAATTCCATGGACTGTATAGTCCATGGAGTTGCAGAGTCAGACACGACTGAACAACTTTCACTTTCCCTTCACTTCATGAGACCTCAAGTAGAGATGCAACGGAATATACATATCCAGTATTCCCTGGGGAGACGTGGATGTTACCTACATACAGGTGGTAACTGAAGTCCTAAGTATGGATGATTTCTTCCAGGAAGAAGGGCAGTGAGCCAAGGATGGGCCCCAAGGGTGAACCCAGACCCTGGAAAGTGGCACCAAAGAGGAGCTCCTAAGGGAGACATTAATAATTAGAAAGTGGTGGGAAAGGAAGGAGAGGGTGGGATGAATTAAGAGAGTAGCATTGACTTATGTACACTCAGCTCAGTTCAGTTCAGTTCAGTTCAGTCGCTCAGTCGTGTCCGACTCTTTGCAACCCCATGAATTGCAGCACGCCAGGCCTCCCTGTCCATCACCAACTCCCAGAGTTCACTCAAACTCACATCCATCGAGTCGGTGATGCCATCCAGCCATCTCATCCTCTGTCGTCCCCTTTTCCTCCTGCCCCAATCCCTCCCAGCATCAGAGTCTTTTCCAATGAGTCAACTCTTCACATGGGTTGCAAAAGTACTGGAGTTTCAGCTTTAGCATCATTCCTTCCAAAGAACACCCAGGACTGATCTCCTTTAGAATGGACTGGTTGGGTCTCCTTGCAGTCTATGGGACTCTCAAGACTCTTCACCAACACCACAGTTCAAAAGCATATACACTATTTTGCATATATTTTACCATGTGTAAAATAGATAGCTAGTGGGAAGCTGCTGTATAGCACAGCGAGCTCAGCTCAGTGCTCTGTGATGACCTAAAGGGCTAGGATGTCTGGGGGCGGGGGTGGGGGGAGGCTGTGGGAGGGAGGCTCTAGAAAAGGGGGATATATGTATACATATAGCTGATTCATGTTGTGGTACAGCAGAAACTAACACAATCTTGTAAAGCAACTATACTCCAATAAAAATTAATTTCAAAAAATAATAATAATTGAAAAAGTAACAGAAAAATCAGGAGACTATAAGTTCTGGAAGCTGAAAGATAACACTTTAAGAAAATGAGAGTCATCCATAGTGCCAGATTCAGAAGGAAGCTAGAGAAAAACCAGAACAAATAATAATAATAATAAATACCCCCTGTATAGAGCCACTCAGGAGACACTGGTTTCCAGAAGTGCCACTCAATAGCAGACTGAAAGAGAAAAGTGACTAAGTGGGTCGGAGGCCAAAGGGGGGTTTGGGAAACCTTAGTGTTGTTAGAATGGGGAAGAATTGACTATGTTCATAGACTTGGAGGAAGGAACTGTTAAGAAAGACTGAGGATATTAGCCAAGACAGGGAGGAGATAGAGGGGTTGATTAATGCAGTAGTACCTGATGCAATAGACTTCCCCTGGTGGTTCAGATGATAAAAAATCTGCCTGCAATGCAGGAGACCCAGGTTCAATCCCTGAGTCAGGAAGATCCCCTGGAGGAGGAAATGGCAACCCACTCCAGTATTCTTGTTTGGAGAATACAATGGACAGAGGAGCCTGGCGAGCTATAACCGCGCGCACCTGATTAGAAAGGAGGTTGGACCTAAAACATTCATAAAGCCCTTGATCTGAATGTGAAGCACAAGTAAGCTTTGAACCAGCAGAAAACAGCAAGAAAAAAAAGGAAAAGAAAACAGCAAGAAAAGTAAAGCTTCAGATAAATTATAAAAGGTTTTAAGAAAGTTTAAAGGATACTGATCATATGGTAGCTCTTCTGAAATAATGCCATTTGCACCAACACAGATGGACCTAGAGATTGTCATACTGAGTGAAATAAGTCAGACAAAGACAAGTATCATATGATATCACTTATTTGTGGAATCTAAAAAAAAAGATACAAATGAACTTATTTACAAAGCAGAAATAGAGTTACAGATGTAGAAAACAACCTTATGGTTACCAAAGGGGAAAGGAGGGGAGAGGAATAAATTGGGAGATTGGGACTAACATATACACACTACACTGGGAAAGACTGAGGACAGGAGGAGAAGGTGGCAACAGGAGATGGTTGGACAGCATCATAGGCTTAATGGACATGAGTTTGAGCAAACTTCGGGAGACAGTGAAGGACAGGAAGCCTGGCGTGCTGCAGTCCACTCAATTGCAAAGACTCAGACATGACTGCGCAACTGAACAATAACAACAACACTATTATATATAAAGTAGATGGCTAATAATGACCTACTGTATAGCAGAGAGAACTTGACACAATACTCTGTAATGACCTATATGGGAAAAGAATATAAAAAATAGTGGATCTATGGAAATGTGTATCTGATTCACTTTGCTGTACAGCAGAAACTAATATGACATTGTAAATCAACTATACTCCAATAAAAATTAATTTTAAAACAATATTTTAAAAATCATCCTTTTGGCCTCAGTTTTTCGTGTTGAAGTAAGAAGCAAGTTTTCATGAATTTGTGGTGATACTAATCCCCCCAGGTCTGTGATTAACTTAAAGCAGTCCCAGGAGGCAGGGAATGGCATGGAGGAGGGTGGAATTCTGTCAACGAAAGCTGGGAGAAACCCTATGCTATGCTATGCTAAGTCACTTCAGTAGTGTCTGACTCTGTGCGACCCCATAGACGGCAGCCCACCAGGCTCCCCCGTCCCTGGGATTCTCCAGGCAAGAACACTGGAGTGGGTTGCCATTTCCTTCTCCAATGCATAAAAGTGAAAGTGAAGTCGCTCAGTCGTGTCCGACTCTTAGCGACCCCATGGACTGCAGCCTACCAGGCTCCTCCATCCATGGGATCTTCCAGGCAAGAGTACTGGAGTGGGGTGCCATTGCCTTCTCCGGGGAGAAACCCTAGAAAATACTAAATGCACTTGTGCATGCTAAGTCACTTCAGTCCCATCTGACTCTTCTCAACCCTATGGGCTATAGGCTGCCAGATCCTCTGTCCATGGGATTCTTCAAGCAAGAATACTACTGGGTTGCCATGGGCTCCTCCAGGGGATCTTACCAACCCAAGGCTTGAACCCCCATCTCTTATGTCTCCTGCATTGGCAGGCAGGTTCTTTCCCACTAGCACCACCTGGGAAGCCCAGAAAATACGAAATGGTGGGAATCAAAGAGTAAGTTTAGGAAGCCCTATGTGGGCAGTTCCAGGAGATAACAAAATTCATTTTACTAGAACCCCACCTCAAGGAAAATACCATCCTAAGATTCCTAACCTGATTTTAGTCCTGGAGAAAAACAAGATTCTTAGACCTACCCTTGTCATTGAATAATCTGACCTTAATCATGCTAATCAGAAGCTGCTAGCTTTGTATTATCCTTTTTTAAAAAATTAAACTGAAATAACAAGTAGGATTCCAGCCAACTCAACAGCGCAGGAACCCCCTTCTTCTCTGGCATGAGTAGCATTTATTTCATTTGTTTGCCTGTTTTCCATGTTGGGTGCCACTAAGGACATTAGACTTTGCCCTTCTCCCCACCTCATCTGTAGGTCTATTTCTCTTCCAATAAAGCAAAATGTTTCTGCATCAGAGTTTTTAAATCAAACCCTTAAAATCAGTTAGTTCCATGCCTCTCATCTCCTTGACCTCATTTACGACACATCCCCCTCTGCCTCTCAGCTGACTCATCTGCTCTCTGATAACCTCCCTCCCAATATTTTCAAAGTCTAGAAACCCCAGGCACACTTTTGAAAGGTGCTCCCACCACCAACCTGCCATAGCTGACGTTGACCCTTCCCCAAGGATATCACTTCCCTTACAACCCTCTAGGATGTGGAGTGTGCACATTCCCAAGTCCCATATTCTAGAGGCAGGATACACTCTCAACTTGTCATTTTCATTTTTGAAAGTTCTTCTCTTTGACCATCTCGCTATCTGGCTCTACCAGTCTATGCCTGGCCTCGCAGCAATCGTGTCTGACTTTCCCGTAAATCTACCTCCACTCACCCCAGTGACAACTGGCTCACTAGTTTCTCCTCACCTTAACACTGCCCTCAGACCACCCATCCAGCACCCCGGCTTCATCATCTTTAAGTCAACAGTGCATGCTGGAACTGCCTCCCTGCCAAAATCTTAGCCTCTTAGACTCTGGGGGTCCACATCCACTGACAACACCTTCCTTGAGTTCCCCTGCTCTCTTTCCTCCAACTTTACTCTCCATCTTCACAGAGTGCTCCAAGCCCTTGCAGTCTTTTCCCCCAGTCTGTTCTCTGCTTCATCTCCTCCTTCCTCTAGACCAGACTCTCCAAACCAGACCCTACACAACAGGTTATCAATCACTTCTCTCCCTCGCCTGCAGCTCCTCGGTCCTGTCCTGCTGCTCTCCTCATCTAGAAAATCTCCAGTATTTCAAAATGCATGTTCCCCGGGACTGCAGAGGTGACTAGAAAAAATTCACAGCTGGGAAGGTTTGCCATTCCAAAGGCATAGTTTCAATTCTCAGATGAACTCTCAAGTCTGCTCAGATACCCTGTTACCTGCCCAGATCAGCTCTCTGTCCCTAGTCACTATAGTAATGTGTCCAACACTGTCCTTAAACTCTCTCCCTAATAGTATCTTCACTCTAGCTATGTGTTTTGCCTCTTATTTCACAAAGAAAATAGGTGTGAGAGCTCTTGCAGCATCCCAAATGAGTCCGTGTCTATACCGACCCTTCCTTCTCTAGACCTTTCTTCTGAGGTGAATTCCTCCACCTTTCTCTGCTTTAGATCCTATCCTACAACATTAATTCTCTGCTTTTTTCAGGATCTTCTATCTCATTCCCCTCAGATTTTAGGTTATAAATGCACCTGAGCTTTTCCTTCCTTAAAAAAAAAAAGTCACTATGACTCAAGAGCCCTCTTCTAACTGATGGTCTTCACAGCCCAACTGTGCAATAAACACTCCTCACTTCCCATTTTGAAATCTTAAAGTTATATACAAGCATAGCTTTTGAAGTCAAACAGTGCTATGTCTTCACAATGTTTCTATAGTCCTCACTTTTCTAAATAGTCCATTTACATTCTATTTTAACTTGTTATATATTTTGACATTATCTTTTCTCTTCCTATGACAGTCCGTAAGCATTCATTTCTCTCTCCAACCCCTCACCATCTCCCACCAGACATATAACATCCCTTTTCCCTCCCTCTATCCTCCTCATATAGTTATATCATGCTTAGCGGTGAAATTATTATTCAACAGTTATACTAACATATCTATATATTTGGGCTTCCCAGGGGGTGCAGTGGTAAAGAATCTACCTGCCAATGCAGGAGAAGTAAGAGTTGAGGGTTCAACTCCTGGGTTGGGAAGATCTCCTGGAGTAGGAAATGGCAACCCACTCCACGATTTTTGCCTGGAAAATCCCATGGACAGAGGAGCCTGGCAGGCTACAGTCCATGTACTATGATAATGTTTTCCCTTGTACATATTTTATTTTGCATAAATGCTTCTTTTTCCAATCTACCTTTCTAGTATCTATCTCTAATTCAGCCCACATTTTCCAAAAGAATAGTAAAACTCTCAATACAGTGAAACACACAAAGAAATCTACCACTTATTACATTTCCCTCATGCAACCTCCCATCATCAGTTTCATACGGAAGGATTGCTCTAGGCTGTTCTCCACTATTGTCTTGAGCTTCCCTTTACAGTCAGCTTTTAAATTTCCTTTACTTTCATCGGTTTTATTGTCTGTGATTCCTAGATTCCAAGTCTTCCTATTTTTTTGGTTTACATCCTCATTTGGTAGAGCACTTCCCACAGCTGCTTTCTCAAAACAGGGTTCAGGAAGGCACATTTTTTTGAGATCTGCCTTTGAGTCTTGACTGGTCGTTTTGTTAGAACTAGGATTATAGGCGGGAAATCATGATTCCCTCAGAACAATGGAGGCACTGGAAGGCACTGCTGTATCATCATCAAACGGTTGAGAATTTTTCACCATTCTGTATATAATCTGCTTTGTTCCTCTCTGGCAGGGTCCTTATATTTCGAAATTATGTGCTCTGCATGAGACCTTTCTTTCATCCTATTATGCTAAACACTCACTGAGTCTTTTTGGACTGGAAATCCAAGACTTTAGATGCTTTGAAAATTTTGTTCTCATTTCTTTGATAATTAACCCCTCGATTTTCTTTTTTTTTCTCCCTCTTGAGCCCCTAATCATCAAATGTTTGACCTTCTGGACTTGCCTCAAATTTTGGTGATTCTTGGCTTCTTTTCATACCTAATGGTGAGAAATGAAGCATTTATTAGAGGTTTCTCACGCGTGGGCAGGACTAATTGCCTGGTGAGCTTCACCAGAGCTTCAGGAAGGATCCGTCTGTTCTGTTCAGTCTGTCTGAAACAGGACAGTTTTCCCAGAATACAGCCTCCACTCTCCTCACCTGGCCACCTGCATTGAGTGAATACAGCAGCAGAAGGGGATAAGGGAATCTCAGTGTTCAGGCTGCAAATCTTCCCTTGTGTTTTTAGCACATTATATGAATGCCAGACTAAGTCTACAAGCTTGATGGGAGCATTGCTGGTGAGAAGCAGGGAGAGAGGCACTTGCCTGGATACTTGAAGAGAGAATATGAGTATCCAAGTATTCTTTTTTAAAACAAAAATACTTATTTATTTATTTTTGGCTGCACCAGGTCTTTTTTGCTGCACACAGACTCTCTGGCATGCAATTTCAGTGGTCAGTGCATGGGCTTAGTTGCCCTGAGGCATCTGGGATCTTACGGCTTCCCAGGTGGAGCAAGTGGTAAAGAATCCGCCTGCCAATGCAGGAGATGTAAGAGATGCTGGTTCAGATCCCTGGGTCAGGAAGATCCCTGGGTCAGGAAGATCCCCTGGGGGAGGGCACAGCAACCCACTCCAGTATTCTTGCCTGGAGAATCCCATGGACAGAAGAGCCTGGAGGGCTACTGTCCATAGGGTTGCAAAGAGTCGAACATGACTGAAGCAACTTAGCACACATGCACGCACATGTGGGATCTTAGTTCTTTGACCAGGGATCAAACCCGCATCCTCTGCATTGCAAGTTGGATTCTTAACCACTGGACCACCAGGGGAGTCCCCCAAAGTGTTCTTTGGGCAGACTTTCCACTGACCCTCCTACTTTTTTTCCCCTTCCTAGTCTCTCTGCTTTCAGAGGTACTGAAATTCCAATGCTTCTGATTCCTAAGGCTTCCAGGGTGTGTGTTCCTTGTTCATTTTGGCCCACCTCATTCCCACAGACTGTTAGGTGTCAGCTTTCTCAGACAGAGAAGAAAAAGGGGAAGGGGAAAAGGGAAAGAGGGAAAATGGGCAGGAGGGGAGAAGGGAGGGGTGGAGGAAGAAAGGAAGGAAGAGAAGAAGGAAAGGAAGGAGGGAGAGACGAAAGATGAACAGGAGCAGGGAGAGGAGAGGGAAAGAGGGAGGTAGCATTTATTGAGCCTCTATTATGCACCAGACCTTCTCTGTGCTGAGCCCTTTCCATAAAGAAACATTTTAATCCCAACAACAACCCTCTTAGGTGAGTGTGCTGTGCTCAGTCACTTCAGTCGTGTTCAACTCTTTGCAACCCCACGGACTGTAACCCACCAGGCTCCTTTGTCCATGGATTTCTCCAGACAAGAATACTGGAGTGGGTTGCCATCCCTTCTCTGGGGGATCTTCCAGACCCAAGGATCAAACACACATCTCTTGTGTCTCCTGCATTGGAGGCAGATTCTTTTATCTACTGAGCCACCTGGGAAGCCCTTATGTGGGTACTGGTGTCATTATTCACATCATGCCATTGAGGAAACACTGTTCAGAGATATTGGTTAACTTGCCCAAGGTCATACAATTAGAAAATTGTCTACATTCAGACTCAGGGCTCTGTGACCCCCCAGACCCATGCTCCGTTCCCTACCTCATGCTAAGAACAACTTATGACCCTGGAGTCAACAGGCCACCTCTTAAGTCACCCAGTGTAGGCACCCTGCAGGCTCTCGATCCACCCTCTGGTCCCCCCAAGCCTTACAGGCCTTTGAGGGCAATGGGTAGAGCCTTTTCTAGCCTCCCTGGAAGGGGACCAAGGTGCTGTGTTCTCAGCTGCTTGAGCTGAGATCTGAAGCCCAGACCCAGCCACTGACGTCACTCGGTGTGCTCTCCACTTCCACCGGGCCGTTTATGCTGGCACAGCCCGAAAGCAAGGTTGGCGGGAAGGGGATCAGCCCAAACAGGATTAATAAGAGGCAGCTGGGATTTAAAAGCCTTCCTGACAATGTAAAGAAACTAAGTCAGATGTTTTTGGAAAGCACTTTTGAATGCATGTGTCCAACTCCTGGCCTTTTTCTAGTGGCCCTCTCTACTTCCTCCCCACACACTTGAATCGAGGTTTCTGTTGCTTTTTTTTTTTTTCAGTGGCCTGATTGGCTGAGGTCAGGCCCACGGGAGTTAGTGTCCCAGGGTGAACCATGCGAGCAGATCCTTAAGCTTGGCTCACCCACTAAGTGCCCTCAGCACCTCCCTTGCCACACCCTAGTCCTGGCCCTGCTGGACAGAGTTGGTGAAACATTTGGGTGGATAAAAAGGAAGTGGACACAGGAGGTGGGCAGGGATTAGCTCCTTTGTGGATTAACCTAAAAACCACACTGGATACCACAGCAGAGGCCTGCATTACTAAGTAATCTTTGAGGACTAGAAAAACCCAAGCTAAGATGTATTCATACCAGGTGTCTGCTACACACTAGTCTTTCAGTGTTTTCATTCTCTTGCTTCATCAAGCCATAGCCAGGCTCTTTTCCCTTCCAGCTAATCCAGATCTTTCCATCCACAAGGGAGAGGTCTTACCTGTCTCCTCTGTGAAGCCTCCCTGGGCAAGTCCTCCCACACAGAGAGGTCCATCCAGGCCTCTCTCCATCATATGATTTATGTTGAGGACAATCTGCCATTTACATTAGTTTATGAATCCCGAGGGAAGGGATTCAGTGCCAAAGGAAATTCTCACCCATAAAGAGCTAGCATGTTCTCTCCCTTCTGACAATGAGACCTTTGTAACTCATCCCGTTTCCCTCTTTGCTGATGGAGAAGCTCCAAGCACAAATTTGATTTCTTTCAGTTGAGGGCGTCAGGAAAGGTCTCCTCTCTAGAAGGAAAAGACCTTGCAGCTACAACCCAAACTAATGAATAAGAATTAGCCAGATGCAGATTGGAGGGAACATCCTCAATCCTCAACCTTAGCATGTGTTAAGGTTCTGCAATAGAAAAGAACTGAATGTCCAGTGTGGCTGGATCATGCTAAGTCAAGAAGACCGTGTTACTAATAAACTGTGTCATGAGTTTCAGACTCTCAGAGACCGCTGAGCCAGCTCAAATCTTGGGTTCCAGATTTGAGCTCAAGTGCACCAGGAAGCACTTGAGTTTTATGGGGAGGTTGTGTCCTAAACCAATTTACCTTTTAAGATTATTTCTCTAGAGCCCTCTGGAGAGCACACTGGAGAGAGACAAAAGCAGAAACAGGGTAATCAGTTAAGAAGCTATTGCAGATTGCCAGTTAAAAGATGATGCTGGCCCAACCTGGATGTATTCAGGTATATGAAGGGAGCTAGACAGAATCAGGACACATTTTGGAGACAAAATCAAAGAACACTTGAATTGCATCAAGCACCATAAAGAATGGCTTTGGAGCCAGGCAGAAGTGGAGCTGAAAAACTGGCTTTGCCTCTTAACACTGTGTGACCCAAGGCACACTGCTTAACCTCTCAGAACCTCAGATCACTCATCTGTAAAATGGAAGTGATAATACCTACCTCAATAGATGAGAATAATCTTAAGAAAGGTGAGGTGTTGGAAGTTTCTGGCACATGTTGGACAATCAATCGATGGAGGATGTACTCCTATATAGGGTTTCCCAGGTGGCTCGGTGATAAAGCATCCACCTGACAATGCAGGAGATATGGGTTCAATTCCTGGATTGGAAGATCTCCTGGAGAAGGAAATGGCAAATCACTCCAGTATTTGTGCCTGGGAAATCCCATGGACAGAGGAACGTGGTGGGCTACAGTCCACAGAGTCCCAAAGGGTCAGATGTGACTGAGATACTGAGTATGCAAGCGTACTCCTATAGACAGGCCAGCAGCCAGTCAGGGAAGGGATTGGAGGGCAGCCAACATCTGCCTTGGTGGATGAAACAGGAGCCTAGGCTGAGCCACCCCATTAGCTCGGGAGCACCTTTTCTTATCACCCCACCCCTCCTCCAGCTCCTTAGCTTGGGAAATGTCACCCTAAGAACTTCCACTTCCATATCCTATAGTAAAGCAGATTCTGCCCCCCGAAAGAGCACTTGAGGAGAGAGGGACAGAGTGACTTCTAGGAGGAAAAGCTTGTGGCTTCGGGAGGCAGGGGCGTCTGCAGCAAATAAACCATTTCCGGTACATTTGGCAGCGTTCTCTCTCCATCCGCCCTCTCCGTCCCCTCATTCTGCTTCCTTTCCATTCTGTTTGCTCCCGGGCTCTCTCCTGCTTCTGCTCGTCATCCTTTTCTCTCCTAGTCCCAGGGACCAGCCTGTCGCCCAGCTGCGGGGAATCAGGGCTAAGAGGACCCACCTCTGTGTCTCCTGCACACCCCTCTCCTCATCAGTTGGCTCACAACCAAGGTCCATCACGTAGGAGCCTCAGGGGAGAAGACAGACACCACGCCCTCTGTCCCTTGGGAACCTCAGAAGGTCAATTTCACCTCCTTTCCCAGCACATCGTCTCCGGCTGCGGGCCCTTGGCTCCAGGAAGCAGCGGCTTCAGTGCACCAGACTAAAGCCGTTGCGTAATTCTCAAACCGGCTCCCAGAAGCCTCACAAAGCCATGCTTCCAAAATAACCCCAGTGACTGAGCCCAAATAATACATGAAATGGTATCGCCCCGCGGAGCCCAGAAGACTCACCCGGATGGGAGGGGCGCCGGCAGCCTAGGCGGCCGACATTTGATATCTTCTCACCAAGACAGGATTAGAAAAGGATTAGGATTAAGTGGACAAGGGGCAACTCCAGTGCAGGAGGCAAGGTTGTGACTGGGCAGGAAGGAGAGGAGCCCTGTAGAGCAGCTGACAGTCCACACACTCGGGGAAGCCACTCCCGTGACCCATCACTGCGTCCGCATCACTGTCTTTGTGATGCGGGCGCAGTGATGCGGGTTCATATGAGTCTCAGCTCATCTCGTCCGGCGGATGAAGGCATCAGGGCTCAGAGTTGTTCTCCAGCCCGAACGTGGCCACATTGCACAGGAACCTGGACTGTCCTCTTTCTCCAAGCCCAGGCTTCGGTCCACCCTTCCCGAAATCAGAGGCCAGAGCCACTCTCTTAGGGGAGGCCGGGCTTCAATCTGAGAGACTGGCTCAGCTGGAGAAGTTTGTTAGATCCTTCTGTTGCAAAATGTCCACGGCACTAATTTTAAAGTCCCTCAATTCTAGTCCAATCATAATTTAACAGCTGGGAGAGCAAGGAAAACAAAGAAGAGGCTATGAACAGAGTGAGAGCCCCCTGGGGAGCAGGGGAAGAAAATCAAGGTGGGTTGCAGATAGGTCTCCAATCTGAGGGTCTCTTGTTCCCCTTGCAAAGCTTGGAGGGGTGGTTTCATTCTCGCCACTTCTCACCCCAGCTCCTCCACCTGCACCAGGCCCGTGTCTCCTTCCCAACTTGTGCCAAGAGATTCGGGGGTAATTGGTAGGAACTCTCTTGGGGAGCCTGCACCCTTACTAAGCCTGCATTTACTTACATCTTCCCAACCCCACTGCTGACTTTCTTGCCACCATTCCTGTTCAAAATGTTTGCCCTTTCCCTAACCCAGGCAAATCCACCAAAATTGCACTTGTAATTCCTGCTTCCTTTCACCTCTCTAGTTTTTTGGGTGGTTTTTTTTTTTTTTTAATATTTATTTATTTGGCTATACTGGGTCTTGGTTATGGCATGTAGGACCTTGTTCCCTGAGCAGGGATTGAACCTGGGTGCTCTGCATAGGACACTTGGAGTCTTAGCCACTGGACCATCAGGGAAGTCCATCACTTCTCTAGTTTTGAAATCTGCCTGACCCTCCCAGACTCTTAATCTTGCATGTGTTTCATTTAAAACATCATTTATCAACCCCAGCATCCAACCACAGATGAATGGATAGACAAAACATTTCCACAGATTGTTGAAGGCCAGGTGGGTACTTACTGTACACCTCTCTGAGGTGGGCACCCAACAAAGCACTTAGCACCTAGGGTACTCAATAAGTGGTTAGGAAATGAGTTTCTGATCCCTAAGCACTAGGTTTATATCCCTGATCCTACTAGTCACTTTCCTCTTGTGAAAATCAGAGAGAAAGCGAAAAATAGACAGGAAGCAAGTGGAAGTGGGGTGCAAGATTTAAGGAAGAAAGAGGGAATGAAGGAAGATATAAATGAGAGAAGGAGAGGAGGAGAGAGAGAAGAAAAGAAAGGAAAAAAGGGAAAGAGGAAGGAAGGAGGGGAAAAAAGAAGGAAACAAAGAAAGGAAAGAGGAAAGGAAGAAAGAATGAAGGGAAGAGGACCTTCCCTGGTGGTCCAGTGGTTAAGACTTCACCATCCAACGCAGGGGGTGTGGGTCTGATTCGTGGCCAGGGAGCTAAAATCCTACATGCCTCATAGCCAGAAAAAAAAAAAAAAAACAGAAATAATAGTGTAACAAATTCAATAAAGAATTTTTAAATGGTCCTTAAAAAAAAAAAAAAAGAAGGAAGGGAAGGAGAGGGGACAAAGGACTGAAAAGGGAGGAGGAGGAGAAGAGAAAAGGAGAAGGGAGGGGAAGGCAGTAGAGCTGTCTACAGAACTGGCTCCCTGAAGAGAGCTGCTTCAGTCGACTCTAGCAAATCCTTCCAATGCCATCTTGCGCCTCCTGGGGTAGCTTATTCTGGCAGAGTGATTTATATCTGGGGGTGGGGGAGCAGTCAAATACCTCCCTCCTCTCCCTTAGTCGGCAAGATCTAGGACAGATCATCTTGCAGAAAGAGTAGCGCTTCACAATCATCTTCGCTTGTAATTATCCAATTAAATTCAGGCACTCAGCCATCCTTCCAAACAGGGGCTGAGGGCTGTAATCCACCGTGCATTTTGTGAGCTTGCAGCAGCTCAGACCAACAGCTGTACTGTGTTTAGTTTTGGGGGATTTTTTTTAGAGGGGGTGGGGTGAGCTTTTTTTTTTTTTTTTTAAGAAAAGATAGAAGAGGAAGCTGGGTAGATGCTGGTGAACATTGTCCCTGAGGATATAGAGCATCATAGGGGAATCACCTTTCTGATGACTCAGAGACAGGAAGTGGTGACCCAGAGGGAGGCATCACACAAAGGGGGAGGAATGCACATGTGTGATGACATCACTTCCTGTTTTTGTGAGTGTGGGGGTACAAGAGTGCAGAAGGGAATGAGGGAGCAGACAATCAAAAGGATTCGAGAGTGAGTCTCCTGCGTTTCTCTGCTCACATCCTCACACACCCAGCCCCTACTTCTTAGGACACACCTATCACAGCTTCCTCTGTTTCACCCTCACGCTTTGTCCGGGAAGAAAACTAACGCAGCTCATGTTGATCCCTTCTGAGTAAGGACAGAGCTAGATTGACAGGTAGGGACCCTCCATCCTACACAAGCTAGCATGCTGGAGATGGGAATTCTCTTAACAGTCAGTGGAAGGAACCATGATCTGAAGCTCCCAACTCCTCCCCAGCCTCCGTGCCAGACTCCATCCCTGGGAGGGGTGGGAGGACTGCACAGAGCAGCCAGCAGCCTGGCACAGAGCAAAAATGGAGAGACCCAGTTATGTGCAGCAGAACATTCAGAGCTTCACAAGGGCATCTGGTGGGTTTGAAGGGGAGAGCACTAGGCGTTGAAGCTAGGTCTATTGAGACAACAGCACCAGGGGGAAACTGAGGACCCTTCTCAGTCCTCCTTGCCCAGAGCATGACAACTAAAGTCCTGAGCACAGTGGATGTGCCAGTTCTGCCCCATGAGACCAAGCTAGAGAGCAACCCCACCTCACAGTGTCTGCCAGGGTCCATCCTACCTTACCTCTGAGGTGACAGTGAAGAATTCTGTCCCAAGAATGCCCTAACTTGGACTCCACTGGTGGCTCAGTGTTAAAAAATCCACCTGCCAATGCAGGAGATTTCTCTATTCAAATCTCTGACCTGAGAAGATCCCACATGCTGCAGAGCATCTAAGTTCATGTGCCACAACTATTGAGCCTGTGCTCTAGAGCCCAGGAGCCACAACTACTGAGCCTGCAAGCCTAGAGCTGGTGCTCTGCAACAAGAGAACCCAGCGCAATGAGAAGCACCACAACTACAGAGTAGACCCTACTCGCTGCAACTGAAGTCCAAGCAGCAGTGAAAACACAGCACAGCCAAAAGAAAAGGATGCTCTGACTCTACAGAGCAGCTCTGCTTGTCCAGTCTTATCCCCCAGCTCCCAAGGGCAAGCACTAGGAGAAGAGAAATAACTGTGTAGGTATAGTGAGGACTCTGATAGACAGAGTGCCTGATGACCCATGGATGGAGGTTCGTGACATTGTACAGGAGACAGGAATCAAGACCATCCCCAAGAAAAAGAAATGCAAAAAAGCAAAATGGCTGTCTGAGGAGGCCTTACAAGTAGCTGTGAAAAGAAGGGAAGCGAAAAGCAAAGGAGAAAAGGAAAGATATACCCATCTGAATGCAGAGTTCCAAAGAATAGCAAGGAGAGATAAGAAAGCCTTCCTCAGCAATCAATGCAAAGAAATAGAGGAAAACAGTGGAATGGGAAAGACTAGAGATCTCTTCAAGAAAATTAGAGATACCAAGGGAACATTTTATGCAAAGATGGGCTCAATGAAGGACAGAAATGGTAGGGACCTAACAAAAGCAGAAGATATTAAGAAGAGGTGGCAAGAATACACAGAAGAACTGTACAAAAAAGATCTTCATGACCCAGATAATCACGATGGTGTGATCACTCACCTAGAGCCAGACATCCTGGAATGTGAAGTCAAGTAGGCCTTAGGAAGCATCACTATGAACAAAACTAGTGGAGGTGATGGAATTCCAGTTGAGCTATTTCAAATCCTGAAAGATGATGCTGTGAAAGTGCTGCACTCAATATGCCAGCAAAGTTGGAAAACTCAGCAGTGGCCACAGGACTGGAAAAGTCAGTTTTCATTCCAATCCCAAAGAAAGGCAATGCCAAAGAA
Organism: Bos mutus; assembly: GCF_027580195.1. NCBI lineage: Eukaryota > Metazoa > Chordata > Mammalia > Artiodactyla > Bovidae > Bos > Bos mutus. The sequence goes on from NC_091624.1 coordinate 45,825,644, forward strand.
TGCTCAAACTACCGCACAATTGTGCTCATTTCACATGCTAGCAAAGTGATGCTCAAAATTCTCCAAGCCAGGCTTCAGCAATACGTGAACCATGAACTTCCAGATGTTCAAGCTGGTTTTAGAAAAGGCAGAGGAACCAGAGATCAAATTGCCAACATCCACTGGATCATCAAAAAAGCAAGAGACTTCCAGAAAAACATCTATTTCTGCTTTATTGACTATGCCAAAGCCTTTGATTGTGTGGATCACAATAAACTGTGGAAAATTCTGAAAGAGATGGGAATACCAGACCGCCTGACCTGCCTCTTGAGAAACCTGTATGCAGGTCAGGAAGCAACAGTTAGAACTGGACATGGAACAACAGACTGGTTCCAAATAGGAAAAGGATTGCGTTAAGGCTGTATATTGTCACCCTGCTTATTCAACTTCTATGCAGAGTACATCATGAGAAACACTGGGCTGGAAGAAGCTCAAGCTGGAATCAAGATTGTCAGGAGAAATATCAATAACCTCAGATATGCAGATGACACCACCCTTATGGCAGAAAGTGAAGAGGAACTAAAGAGCCTCTTGATGAACGTGAAAGAGGAGAGTGAAAAAGTTGGCTTAAAGCTCAACATTCAGAAAACGAAGATCATGGCATCCAGTCCCATCACTTCATGGCAAATAGATGGGGAAACAGTGGAAACAGTGGCTGACTTTGTTTTTCTGGGCTCCAAAATCACTGCAGGTGGTGATTGCAGCCATGAAAGTAAAAGATGCTTACTCCTTGGGAGGAAAGTTATGACCAACCTAGATGGCATATTAAAAAGCAGAGGCATTACTTTGTCAACAAAGGTCCATCTAGTCAAGGCTATGGTTTTTCCAGTAGTCATGTATGGATGTGAGAGTTGGACTATAAAGAAAGCTGAGCACCAAAGAATTGATGCTTTTGAACTGTGGTGTTGGAGAAGACTCTTGAGAGTCCCTTGGACTGCAAGGAGATCCAACCAGTCCATCCTAAAGGAGATCAGTCCTAGGTGTTTGTTAGAAGGACTGATGTTGAAGCTGAAACTCCAATACTTTGGCCACCTGATGCGAAGAGCTGACTCATTGGAAAAGACCCTGATGCTGGGAAAGATTGAGGGCAGGAGGAGAAGGGGATGATGGAGGATAAGATGGTTGGATGGGATCACTGACTCAATGGACATGGGTTTGGGTGGACTCCAGGAGTTGATGATGGACAGGGAGGCCTGGCGTGCTGTGGTTCATGGGGTCACAAAGAGTCGGACATGACTGAGCAACTGAAATGATAGTGAGGAGTATCCCCTGTGTGTCATTTATTTTTTCCTTTGTTTTAATTTTTGTTGGGGCTACCAAAGGATAAGGGGGCAGGGATAAATTGAGAGATTGGAATTGGTGTATACGCACTACTATAAATAAAATAGGCTTCCCTGATGGCTCAGTGATAAAGAATCCACCTGCCAATGCAGGAGACAGGAGTTCAATCCCTGGGCTGGGAAGATCCATTGGAGAAGGAAATGACAACTCACTGAAGTATTCTTGCTTGGGAAATCCCACAGACAGAGGAGCCTGGCAAGTTATAGTCCATGGGGTTGTGAAGAGTCGGGCATGACTGAGTGACTAATCAACAACAACAAGATATAACTATATAAAATAGATAACTAAAAAGAACCTACTCTGTAGCACAGGGAGCTCTACCCTCTGTGTCATCTCTTTATGAAGAATTATCACTGAGGAAACTGAAGCTCAGAGAAGGTGGGTAACTAGTGCTAGGCCTCAGAAGTAGCAACCAGCAGAGGCAAGCTTTGACTCAGAATCCCACCACGTCCTTGCTCCAGTACACTCACCTCTGAAGACAAAGTAACAGAACAGGGGGCGATGCACGAAGTGCTTTGGAAACCTTCCTCAGCAAAAGTTCCTCTCTGCTGCTGTCAGTGAACCTGAAATTGGATTTTTCCCTTTTATCTAATGTGTTATCGTTCTTGAAGGTCTTAAAAAGATTTAGAAGTTTCTCTAAATTAGTCAACAAGAAATGGTTAGATTTCTGTGCTGCTGTGCTTTACTTAGTCACTCAGTCACGTCCGACTCTTTGCAACCCCATGGACCCACCAGGCTCCTCTGTCTATGGGATTTCCCAAGCAAGAATACTGGAGTGGGTTGCTATTTCCTCCTACAAGGGATCTTTTTAACCCAGGGATGGAACCCAGCATCTCCTGCATTAGCACTTGGATTCTTCCCCACCAAGCCACCTGGGAAGTCCAGGATTAGTGAACACAATGTTGTAAATCAACTATATTTCAATAAAAATTTGTGTTAAAAAGTAGATTAGTGGTTGTCTTAAGCTAGAGGTTAGGTGGAGTGGGTATGGAATTTCTTTCTGGAGTGATAAAATTATCCTAAACTGGGATTGTGGTAATAGTTGCACAACTCTGCAAATATACTAGAACTCTTTGAATTGTATGCTTCAAATAAGTGAATTCATTGGTCCATGAATTATATCTCAGTCAGATTCTTTACCATCTAAGCCACCAGAGAAGACCATATCTCAATAAAGATGTTTAAAACAATAGAACCTGACCTTAAAAAGTTTAAAATTTAACTAGTGAGGAAGATATATAGACAAAGACAGGATATGCCAAATAGCAGGAGGCATCAAAGGAGTTTAACAGGAGGAGGATCAGTCCTAGGGATGTCAGAGAAGGTGGGATCAGTTGTGTTTTGATAGATAAAAGGAAAAAATGAATTTTCCCAAGTTGATTTTTCAAGCTGGAGGAACATAGTCATGGGGGCATGAGAAAGTATGAAACATGCCTAAGAAATCTTGAGTCAACTGATGAAACTCTGGCATGCAGATACAAAGATGACTTATAATACTGTATCAGCTATCTATGGCTGTGTAACAAATATCCCAGAACTTAGTGGCTTAGGACAACAACCACCATTTAGTTGTTCGAAAGTCTACAGTCTACACAAGGCTCAGGAACATGGCTTATCTCCCGTTTACGATCATCTCATGGTTCCACCAAGACTGGAAAATCCAGAATGGCCTCAGATATAGTCTGGCATCTCCACCAAGATGGCTGCAACTGGCTAGCACCTAGGTGGCCCTCTCCCTCTCCACAAGGTCTTCATACTCCAGGGGTTCCCTCTTACCAGGAACTTACATCCAGAAGGAAGCCAACCCAGGCTTTCTCATACAGCACTCAAGACAGCAAGCGAGCAAAAACTGCAAGGCTTCCTGCAGCCTAGACCCAGAACTTTCACAACATCCCTTCCACGAGGTTTTATTTGTATAAGCAAGTCATAAGGTCAGCCCTGACTTAGTGAGGGAGGGGAGTTCACAGCGTTTGAATTCAGGGAAGCATGATTCATTAGGTGTCTACCGTAAATGTGGTCAGTCACTCAGCCGTGTCCAACTCTTTGGGACCCCGTGGGCTGTAACCCGCCAGGCTCCTCTGTCCATGGGATTTTCCCAAGCAAGAATACTGGGGTGGGTTGCCATTTCCATATGCCACAAGAACCAAAGAGTAAATCATACACCTGCCTTGGAAGAGCTCATTGTTTAATGACATGATGGCTTGAAAGTCATTCAAAGGGGAGATATGTCTAGGAATATAAGACTGAGGACAGAACACAAGACACTGAATACAAAGCTAAGGAGTTTGGATTTCCTTCAAGAGTTCTTAATTAAAGTCCAAAATCCCTAGGTGAGGTGATATTTTAAGCCTTTATCAGCCAGCATCTTAGAAGGAGTTGATGGTGTGTGCAAGTAAGACAGATTAGAACCTTGGGTCTATTTAAGAAATCAGATAAGTTGCAAGAACTGTGTGTCTCATCACCTGAGTCAGGAAGCACAACCACATCACAGAGGAGTGGGAGATGCCTGCATCAGCTTGTAAGCCTGCATCCCAAGGGTCAAGACACACACCGCTGATGGCAAGAGACTCTGCTCCCTAGGCAGCCTTTTCGCCCTCTTCAGTTTCCCTACCCTTCTTTCCTCAACATACTGTTTGCACGTCCAAATCAGCGGGCTATAAAATACCGAAACTGGATTCAAATTTGCAGAGTCAAATAAAGGAAAACGAAGGCAGTCAGGAGAGAAGTCTTACTTTAGACTGTAATGCCTGGAGAATCCCATGGACAGAGGTGCCTGGCGGGCTATGGTCCTTAGGGTCACAAAGAGTCAGACACGACTGAAGTGACTTAGCATGCGTGGAAATTAACTACAAGGAGAAAACTGGAAATGACCAATCCAAGTGAACTTATTACTTGGGTGATTGCTATTGCTTCTCTGATCATCTCTCCCTTTATTTCACATTTCACTCCTCTAAAGCTCAAGGTAACTGGAAGCCTGAGCCTGATCTGGCCCCAACATTCTCACAGTGACCTGCTGCTCCAGCAGATGACCACCTATGGCCTAAAATGACAGAACAAAGCCATAAGATGTTGCCAATCGCACCCAACAAACTACACCAAGAGCTGAAGCCCACCTGTTTTCACCAATGAGCAACCAAACTTTTCTTCTCCAAAAACTTTGAGTTTATTCCGTAGTGACTTTCTCAACATAAAGCAATTACTGGGAACAAAGAGAACCTGTAAGTTGGTTACAGTACACACAGACGTGTATCAAGAACCCTAGCAAAGTATAGTGAGCATCTCCTCTGCTACAACATTGCTCCCAGGGCATCCATGTTGCATCAGGAGAGTCCCATTCTTATAAGAGGCCAGCAGTTCTCAATATCACCTGGCAAAGTGTCTTCATTCCCTCCAATTCCATCTTAGTCCTTCCTTCTGCTGTCTGGCACCTCCCCAGATTTTCACCCATGCCTCTTGATGTCCATGGTCTTCCCCCATTGAAATGTTCAACCCTCCCCATCATCCTCAAGTTTCCCTGATGGCTCAGTGGTAAAGAATCCACCTGCTAATGCAGAAGACATGGGTTCAATCCCTGATCCTGGAAAATCCCACATGCTGTGGAGCAACTAAGCCCATGCACCACAACTATCGAGCCTGTGCTCTGGAACCTGGGAGCCCCAAGTACCGAGCCCACGTGTCTCAATTACTGAAGCCCACTTGCCCTGAAGCCCATGTTCTGCAACAAGAGAAGCCACCACAATGAGAAGCCCAGGCACCGCAACTAGAGAGTAGCCCACTTGCCACAAGTAGAGAAAAGCCCGAGCAACAAGAAAGACCCAGCACAGCCAAAAATTATTTCTTTAAATTATTTTTTACGTTTCCTTACATTCCTAAAGTATCATTTTATCTCTGATATGAAAATTCTGATTCCCAGATCAGGGTAATTTCAGCCAGTTATAGGTGTGAATGAATGTATACTTGATAGGAAGATTCCTGATCATGGGAAGAAATGGATGTGACCCAGTGGCACTTCAGGAAGGATGGAGACACAGACATTTTTCCTATCTCAAGAAAAGTTGGATCAGGGAAAGAAAGGGCTAAGGAAAAGGTATGGACTCTACCTTCACTCTGACATCTCTCTCCTCCTGCTCTCCCTCCCCACACAGGTCACCGTAAATATCAACCCCCCTTCCTTGCACAGGGTGTATCTGAACATAGTCATGCAACCAAGAATGAAGGCCTCATGCCACACGCATAAACAAGTCAGACAACACACTCCTACCCTAAAGCATTTTCAAATACCCAGAGGTACGGATTATTTCCCATTGAAAGCATCTCTGACATCACTCACCAAGTCGGACACCAGTAACTTTCCACTAAGATGAAGGACACTGACATCAGCCTGGGGGTCACAGGGAGATGTCAGCAGCTTCAGAAGAAAAAGGGGAAAAAAAAGAAAAGAAACACTCACACTTGACAAGCAGCACCATCTAGGGGACCTAGAGGGTAAGACTACTCTTCCTGCAAATACAGAGCTAGGCGTGTTCTTTGCTTGGTGGCCACATCAGCAGAAGCCTGATCTAAGATGTGCGTGAACCTTGGTGACCCCTGCTAGGCAGCTACACTTGAAGTACTGTGCCCCATTGAGATATCCAGGTGACAAGTTGGAGCAACACCAGAGTCCAAAAAATTGCCTCTAAGACAGCAGCATGAGTGCATGCTCAATCATATCCGACTCTCTGTAACCCCACAGACTGTATAGCCTGCCAGGCTCCTCTGTCCATGGGATTCTCCAGGCAAGAATCCTGGAGTGAGTTGCCATTTCCTTCTCCAAGGGATCAATAAGACAAATCCTGCATAATTCCATGTATCTGAGGTATCTAAAATAATCAAACTCCTAGAATCCGAGAGTCGAATGGTGGTTGCCAGAGACTAGGAAGAGGGGGATGAAGAAATGTCATTAGATGAGATGAAATCTCAGGTATGCAGGGTGGATAAGTTCTAGACATCTGCTGTACAACATCGTATCAGATTGGACTGTTCACTTAAAAGTTTATTAGCCATCACCCACTGCTATATTTAAAACGGATAACCAACAAGGACCTACTGTCTAGCACAAGGAACTCTGCTCCATGTTATGTGGCAGCCTGGATGGGAGGGGAGTTTGTGGGTGAATGGATACATACATATGTATGGCTGAGTCCCTTCACTGTTCACCTGAAACTATCACACCATTGTTAATCAGCTAAACTCCAGTATAAAAGAAAAAGTTTTTTTTTTAATGTTTATTAGCCGGTAAAAAGAATGAAATAATGCCATTTGCAGCAACATGAGGTTGTCACACTGAGTGAAGTAAATCAGATTAGAGAAGGAGAAATATTGCAAAACATCTTTTTTATGCTGCATCTAAAAAGAAATTACATAAATGAACTTATTTACAAAAGAGACTCACAGACTTAGACAAAAACCAATGGTTACAAAGAGGGAAGGATGGGGGGAAGGGATAGATAAGGAGTTTGGGATGGACATGTACACACTGCTATATTGAAAATGGATAACTAACAAGGACCTACTGTACAGCACAGGGAACTCTGCTCAATGTTATGTGGCAGCCTGGATGGGAGGGGAGTCTGGGGGAGAATGCATACATGTGTATGTATGCTGAGTCCCTTTGCTGTGCATCTGAAGCTATCACAACATTGTTAATCAGCTATACTTCAATATAAAATTTAAAGTTTAAAAAAATAAAATAAAGTTTGTTAAGAGGGGAGATTTCATGTTAAGTGTCCTTAACACACTGAAAGAAAAGGAAAGGCAATATGCAAGGGGTTCCTGCTTGGGGAATGGGGGAGAGGGAGAAATGGGACAACCGTGCCTCTGAGGTGTGCCTATGATCTCTGAGCTGTGAGAATCTACAATTCTAGGAAAGCAAAAAAAAATGAAGATCCATGTTTCCAAGTCTTAATCAATGGAGATTTCAAGTCTGGGTAATGATCAGTTTCACACTGAAGCAATTGAATCCAGCATTCCCCGTGTGCCCCCAACTACAGAGCCCGTGTGCCTAGAGCTCATGCTCCGCAATAAGAGAAGCCACTGCAATGCGCAGCCCACACACTGCTACAAAGAGTACCGCTGCTCATTGCAACTAGAGGAAGCCCCCAAACAGCAACAAAAACCCCACACGCCGTCAAAAATAAATCATTTTTTTTAAATCCTTAATTTAATTATATCTGCAAAGGCCTTTTTTTCCAATAAGGTAACATTCACAAATTTCCAAGGATTAGGACCTACTACCTCTGGGGACATTTTTCAGCCACTGCAGTGGTTCCAGCATGCAACAGAGTTGAGAAACCACTTATATACGGAGCCCCTGCCTGGCCCCGATACACCTGCTCTCTGCTCGCTCTTACCTCTTGCATTCCCAGCCCGCTTTGTGCTCTGAGTCCTCAGGCCCCCTGTACGTCCCAGATGCCTCACCCCCTCACTCTGGATTCCCCTAAACACTGTGTGTCCCATATCCAACACCTCATTCCTGCTTCTCTAGCAGAATAAACTCCACTCCCAAACCTGTGTTTCTAAAAATACCCTTCTTATAGATACAAAAATATCCAGTAATGATGAAATCAGGAAGAGAAGCAGTTTGGGCAAGTATCTGAACACTTTTTTATTTGCAAAATAAATTAACGTGACATACTCACATGGGAGAATACCAAATAACTCCCTGAAAAGAAGGTCTCTGAAAAATAAGACTATCCATCAGGAATGCTTCTCATTAGCTTAAGGTCAGATCTTCTTTCCATTTTTTGATCACTTTGCTTTTGCTTGTTTGACTATTGAGTTGTATGAGTTCTTTATATATTTTGGATCTTAACTCATATCAGATATATGATGTACAAATACCTTCTTCCATTAAGTAGGTTGCCTTTTCATTTTATGAAGGTTCCCTTAGCTGTGCAGAAGCTTTTTAGTATGATATAGTCTTCCTTGTCTATTTTTTTAATATTTATTTTTATTTATTCATTTGACTGCCCCAGGTCTTAGTTGCTGCATGTGGTCTCTAGTTCCCTGATCAGGGATTGAACCCTGCATTGGGAGTCGTAGCCACTGGACTGCCAGGGAAGTCTCCCACTTGTCTATTTTTGCTTTTGTTGCCTTTGCTTTTGGAGTCAGATCTAAAAAAAAAAAAAAATTCATTGCCAAGACTGATGTCACGTAGCTTACTGTCTATGTTTTCTTCCAAGAGTTTTATGGTTTCAGATCTTATATCCAAATCTTTAATCCATTCTGAGTTAACTTTTGTGTGTGGTGTAAAATAATGGTTCCTGTTTTGTTCTTTGCATGTGGCGAGAATGGAGTTTTCCTAATACCATTTCTTGAAGAGACTGTCCTTCCGCCATTGTGTATTCTTGGCTCCCTTGTTGTAAGTTAACTGACTATATATGCATGGGTTTATTTCTAGGTTCTCAATAGTGTTCCATTGATCTATATGTCTGTTTTGATGACAAAGGTCTTATAATATTGTTTGAAATCAGGGAGTATGCTGCCTCCAGCTTGGTTTTTCTTTCTCAAGTATTTGAACACTTTCAATATTTTAATTTTTAGTAAGGATCTAAAGTCATTTTGTTAGCTTACAAATACATTGTGCATAAAGTAGTTTTCTCAAAAAAATGTTCATTTGTGGGGTGTCTAATTTCTCATGTGAAGATGCTGGAAAACAGGAAGTTTTAAATTTTTAGAAAAAATTTTGAACTTTGAAAATAGGAAATAATTTTTATTTTCTAAAGTTTTTAGTGCCTTTATTTCTATACATTTTCCCCTCTCTGCAGGGAGCTTTCTTCAGAATTAAATGGACATCTGGTAGAGTTTCTATGAAATGAAAGGGGGCCATTTATGCCATTGCCACCTTTCTTCAGCAAGATCCCAAGAGCTGCCATATTGCATTAGAAAAAGAAGAACAAATACATCAAGTGCCAGGCACTGTGGTTAGATGCTGTACATACATTAGCGCACCTAATCCTTTAACCACCCTAAGAGGGTTCACACATGTTCAGTCTCTCCATCGTGTCCAACTCTTTGCAACCCCAGGGACTGTAGCCTACCAGCTTCCTCTGTCCATGGGATTTTCCAGGCAAGAATACTGGAGTGGGTTGCCAATTCCTTCTCCAGGGATCTAAGAGGAACAGTAATATTATTTGCTGCCACTTTAAAGATGGGGAAACTGATGCGTAAATATTTGCTCTCTCCAGCCCAAGGTCTCATCGCTGTGAAATAGTGGACCCTGATTCCAGCCAAGCCTTCCAATTCTGGGGTCTATGTTCGGGAGGCTCCCCATGAAAATAATGTAAAAGGGGCTCAATTCCTAACTTATTGGTGTAGGATTCCCAGGACCCACCTGTGACTGAAACAAAGAGATGAGCCAGAGGACAAAGTCCGGGTAAGGCCCAGGTGGCACTAAGAGGAAAGACCACAGGGTACGGGCAAGGCCACTGCTGGTAAAACGTGGTTTCAAGGCACAAAAATAAATAGGACCTCATCACTGTCAAATGTCAAGGGAGGACTGGGGGAGTGGGATTTAAAAGAACTTTCTGGGCTAGGAATCAAAGGGTCTGGCTTCTAGTTCCAGCTCCACAGAAGCCTCCTATGTAAACCAGGCGATGGTAAAGGATAGGGAGGCCTGGCACGCTGCAGTCCACGGGGTCACAAAGAGTCGGACACAACTGAGCAACTGAACAACAACAAATATAAACCAGTACCGCTAACTTCATCGACCAGTTCAGTTTGCAAAGCTACTCGGAAGGGCAGAGATAAGACCCTACATCCCATGATCAGCACCAAGCACGGGGCTTCTTCATGAAAGCAGATACCTGGCTCCAGTAGTAAATTGTTCCACTTGATTCTCCGTGGGTGCAGCCCTGGAAACTCTGGCATGAGCCCAGGTCTGAAGGTCAATCAAGTGGGTAATCTCCCAGCGGCCTTCCCTGCTCTCGCAGAAGAATCTGACCCTCGGATTCTTGGTCCTGGAGTAAACCAAGCCGGTGCATGATACAACTTCCCCAGCAGAGGGCAGTGTTGGCTCAAAGTTTCCCCATGTATCCCCTTTTGGCCTTCAAGCTTTCATCTTACATTGTTTTAGGATTTTTATATATATATATAATTCAAAAGGCACCAAAAATTGCCTATAATCCCATCATTTGTCTTTTGATTTGTATAAAGGACACTCCATGTATCCAGTCTCAAAGTTAGCAACCGTTAACATTCCATCTGTATACTTTTTACTTCCTATATTTAAGCCCCAAAAATCCATTGTGAATTCACACACACACACACACTTTCCCAAATGTGAAATCTTGTTATTTTTTTCGTCTACAACTCATACTTTCAGTTAAAAAATATCACACACATCTTTCTTCCAAATCCAGTAAGTTTTAAGTGACTATGTTCTATCCCATTGTATGATCACCAAAATATCTTTTAATGAATATCTAAGATTTTTCTGTATTTCAGCTACAAATACCATTCTAATCACCACACTGGAGGATAAATTTGTACATAATTATGGTATTCCTTCTGTAGCATACAGAAGTAAAATTGTTAAGTCAAATTTTTCTTTACTTTTCATACCTTTCTTTGGTTTCTTTTTTATCAAGTACTGAATAGTTTCAAAATATATTCCAATAAGGCTAAGCATAAAAAGTTATACCAAATGACCAGAAGCCATTTTTTTATTTAAAATGATTTTTTTGTTATAAAATGGGTTTGTTTTCCCAATTATTGAGTATTTTTGAGACAGAAATTTTCTCATGGTCACTAAACTATTCCACAAGTACAAAAGAATATTGTCTGTAATACACTACACATCTATTTCACCATTGAAAATGTACTGTGTTGCTTTTTTTCTGTGTTACCAATGATACTTTGAAATTATAAATATTGTCTGTTACTTACACTCCTTACATACAAAATCAGGAAAGTAACACAGAGACCCTTTCCCCCACAGTGGTGCTGGGAATTACTTCTGTTAAAAATTCTAAGACAGCGACTTCTCTGGTGGTCCAGTGGCTAAGACTCCGAGCTCCCAGTGCAGGGGCCCAGGTTTGATTCCTGATCAGGAACTATTAATAGATCCCACCTGCCATAGCTAAAAGATTCCCCCACGCTGCAATAAAGATAGAAGATCCCACGTGCCACAGTTAAGACCCGGTGCAGACAAATAAATAAGTATATTTTTTAAAAAACTCTAAGACAAAGATTTCATCCAAATTCCCGCTCTGCCTTGTCATTTCATTACAAAAGAATAAAATATAGCATACAGGACTTCCCTGGCGGTCCAGGGGCTAAGACTCCTAATGCAGGGGGACTGGGGTTTGATCTCAGGTCAGGAAAATCAATCCTATATACTGCAACTAAAGATCTCACGTGCCACAACTAATACCTGGTGAAGTCAGATAAATATTTTTAAAAAGAAAAAATAAAAATATAGTATACAAAGAGGAAGACACAAAACGTGAGAAAAAATTTAGATAATAGCTTAGTCACTTTTATCATCATCTGCTATAGAAAGTTAGTTGTAGCTATTTCTCTTACATATTTTTAAATTTTTATTTGGAATATAATTACAATGTTGTGCTGGTTTCAGGTATATAGCAAAGTGAATCATTATACATGCACATATAATATCCACTCTTTTCAGGTTCTTTTCTCATGTAGGTCAGTACAGAGTATTGAGTAGAGTTCCTGTACTTCACAGTAGGTCCTTATTAGTTATCTATTTTATATATAGTTATATATAGTGTATATATATATATATATATATATATATATATATATATATATATGTCACTTGCAATCTCCCAATTTATCCCTCCCTTAACCCCTGGTAACCATAAGTTTGTTTTCTATATGTGTGACTCCATTTTGTAGATAAGTTCATTTGTAGCCTTATCTTAGATTCCACGTATAAGTGCTATCATATAATATCTGTGTTTCTCTGTCTAACTTACTTCATTCAGTGTGACCACCTCTAGGTCCATCCGTGTGTAAAGTTTTAAAAGATAAGACTATCTGTGCATATGTGTTCTCAGTCGTGTCCGACTCTCTGCAATCCCCATGGGCTGTAGCCTGCCAGGCTCCTCTGTCTATGGGATTTTCCAGGCAAGGATACTGAAGTGGGCTGCCATTTCCTCCTCCAGGGCATCTTCCAGACCCAGGGATCAAACCCACTTCTGCTTTGGCAGGCAGATTCCTTACCACAGAGCCACCTGGGAAGACTATCTGGTCTTCTAGTTACACATGCAACTATAACAAAAAATAATATGAAATTAAACTCAAAACTCAAAAGCTGAAGCAGCAGTTGGAAACAGGGGATAAACTGGTCACTCTGGGGCAGGAAACCAGCTTGTCTGGGGCGAGACCAAGGTGATTCAACTCATTGGCATTACTGCCCTCCCTGATGAAGGGTTACTGAAGTCTGGGTCTCAGCGACAATTATGCTGCCTGACCTGCCTAAATTAAGCTCAAACTAGGCTGAAGGGAAAAACCAGTATGGTTTGACTGACTGAATCTCAAGGAAATTCGATCTTTCCCAGACAACCAAAGACCTTGCAGGGGTAGCCAGGGTCCCTACTGACTAGACTGATGATATTTTAAGCATTTTTTTTTAATGTGGACCGTTTTTCTGTAAGTCTTTATTGAATGTGTTATAACATTGCTTCAGGTTTTTTTTATGTTTTGGCCTCAAGTCATGTGGGATCTTCCCAACCCAGGGGTCGAAGCTGTGTCACCCACATTGCAGGTGAATTTTTTACCACTGAGCCACCTGGGAAGCACACTATGACTATTACCCACCAGCATAAGTTTCATGAACCTCCATCCATAATTCTTCAGGCACTCTATCAGATCTAATCCCTTGAATCTATTTGTCACTTTCACTGTAAGGGATTTGATTTAGGTCATACCTGAATGGTCTAGTGGTTTTCCCTACTTTCTTCAATTTAAGTCTGAATTTGGCAATAAAGATAGATGGAGTGCCTGAAGAATTATGAATGGAGGTTCGTGACATTGTACAGGAGGCAGTGATCAAGACTATCCCTAAGAAAAAGAAATGCAGAAAGGCAAAATGGTCATCTGAGGAGGACTTATAAGTAACTGAGAAAAGAAGAGAAGCTAAAGGCAAAGGAGAAAAGGAAAGATACACCCATTTGAATACAGAGTTCCAAAAAATAGCAAGGAGAGATAAGAAAGCCTTCCTTGGTGATCAATGCAAAGAAATAGAGGAAAACAATAGAATGGGAATAGAATCTCTTCAAGAAAATTGGAGATATCAAGAGAACATTTCATGCAAAGATGGGCACAATAGAGGACAGAAATGGTATGGACCTAACAGAAGCAGAAGATATTAAGAAGAGGTGGCAAGAATACACAGAACTATACAAAAAAGATCTTCATGACCCAGATAACCATAATGGTGTGATCATTCACCTACAGCCAGACATCCTGGAATGCGAAGTCAAGTGGGCCTTAGGAAGCATCACCACAAACAAAGCTAGTGGAGGTGATGGAATTCCAGTTGAGCTATTTCAAACCTTAAAAAATGATGCTGTGAAAGCGCTGCACTCAATATGCCAGCAAATCTGGAAAACTCAGCAGTAGCCACAGGACTGGAAAAGATCAGTTTTCATTCCAATCCCAAAGAAGGCAATGCCAAAGAATGCTCAAACTACCGCACAATTGCACTCATCTCACAAAGTAGTAGCAAAGTAATGCTCAAAATTCTCCAAGCCAGGCTTCAACAGTATGTGAACCGAACCATGAACTTCCAAATGTTCAAGCTGGATTTAGAAAAGGCAGAGGAACCAGAGATCGAACTGCCAACATCTGTTGGATCATCAAAAAAGCAAGAGAGTTCCGGAAAAACATCTACTTCTGCTTTATTGACTATACCAAAGCCTTCGACTGTGTGAATCACAACAAGCCGTGGAAAACTCTTCAAGAGAGGGGAATACCATATCTGACCTGCCTCCTGAGAAATGTGTATGCAGGTCAAGAAGCAACAGTTAGAACTGGACATAGGACAACAGACTGGTTCCAAATTGGGAAAGGAGTACGTCAAGGCTGTATATTGTTACCCTGCTTATTTAACTTATATGCAGAGTACCTTATGTGAAATGCTGGGCTGGATGAAGCACAAGCTGGAATCAAGATTGCCAGAAGAAATATCAGTAGCCTCAGATATGCAGATGACACCACTCTTATGGCAGAAAGCAAAGAAGAACTAAAGAACCTCTTGATGAGAGTGAAAGAAGAGAGTGAAAAAGTTGGCTTAAAGCTCAACATTCAGAAAACTAAGATCATGGCATCTGGTCCCATCACTTCAAGGCAAATAGATGGGAAAACAATGGAAACAGTGACAGACTTTATTTTTGGGGGGCTCCCAAATCACTGCAGGTGGTAACTGCAGCCATGAAATTAAAAGATTCTTGCTGCTTGGAAGAAAAGCTATGACCAACCTAAACAGCATATTAAAAAGCAGAGACATTACTTTGCCAACAAATGTCCATCTAGTCAAGGCTATGGTTTTTCCTGTGGTCATGTATGGATGTGAGAGTTGGACTGTAAAGAAAGCTAAGTGCTGAAGAATTGATGCTTTTGAACTGTGGTGTTGGAGAACACTCTTGAGAGTCCCTTGGACTGCAAGGAAATCCAACCAGTTCATCCTAAAGGAAATCAGTCCTGAATATTCATGGGAAGGACTGATGCTGAAGCTGAAACTCCCAATACTTTGGCCACCTGATGTGAAGAACTGACTCATTGGAAAAGACCCGGATGCTGAGAAAGATTGAAGGTGGGAGGAGAAGGGGACGACAGAGGATGAGATGGTTGGGTGGCATCACCGACTCAATGGACATGAGTTTGAGCCAGCTCCAGGAGTTGGTGATGACAGGGAGGCCTGGCGTGCTGCAGTTCATGGGGTTGCAAAGAGTCAGATACAACTAAACAACTGAACTGAACTGATAAGCTTCACTATGTGAGTTAGATTTTTTTTAGCAAGTCCACTGATTTCTCCTTTAAAATAATTATGAAAAAATTTCAAGTCTTTGGACTTTCCTGGCAGTTCAGTGGTTAAGACTTTGCCTTCCAAGGCTGACGGTGCAGGTTCGTTCCCTGGTCAGGTTGATAAGATCCCACATGCCTCATGGTGAAAAAACCAGAACATAAAAACAACAGAATCAATATTATAGCAAATTCATTAAAGATGTTAAAATGGCCCACATTAACAAATCTTTTTTTAAGAATGCTTGTATTTTAGAGTCCATCTTGGTGCTTGGTAAGTGAAGTGAAAGTGAAGAGTTATTCTCTTAGTCATGTCTGACTTGTGACCCCATGGACTGCAGCCTATCAGGCTCCTCTGTCCATGGGATTCTCCAGGCAAAAGTACTGGAACAGATTGCCATTTCCTTCTCCAGGGGATCTTCCTGACCCAGGGATCGAACCAGGGTCTCCAGCATTGGCAGTGGATTCTTTACCACCTGAGCTGCCAAGGAAGCCCTGGTGCTTGGTCAAATGGGTATTTTTCTGAGGTAATGGAAGTTGTGACCAGATGTTCAGCTTCTTTCTAGGCAAGCCTAAACATGAAGTTTGTATTCATGCAGTTTGTTCTCAGTGGACTATCTGTGGACTCTGTGGACTTAAAGCACCTCATCTACAGGCCAGCTCACAGTCTTTCCAGAAACATTGGAACTCCGTGACACCCCTTCATTTTTAAAATATAAAATCTTGAGGCCCTTTAAGATGAAATACTAGATATTGAAAAGGTGTGGAGTTGCAAACAACGATGCTTTATGGGAATGTAAGGATTCTGGAATTTTGAAACAATATAGGGGACAGTTCCCATAGTCCTTACTTAGACTTGGGTTCTCTTGTCCTGGAGATAGCAGATGTTCTGACCCTTAAAGTCGATTTGATGGACTTCCCACAGAGCTCTCAGCCAGCTCGGCCTGGTACCTGTTAGCCGTCTAGACCAAGACATTCTTATTAAGCAAGATCTTCACTGACTTACATGAACACCCTAAGGAAAACTTTGGGGTATGACCCTGGGTTGACACTCTGGACAACCAGTACAGAACTTCCTGCCCTAGGTGGGTCCATGATAATTGGGTCTGAGGCAGCCAATGGGTACCCTTTTCCCCATGGAAAGAGAGAAGAACCAGCAGCCTGAGCAAGTTCAAAAGTGGGAGGAAATCCAGGTCCTGCATAGACAGAGGCAGAGTTTACACTCCGTGCACCAAAAGCTCTGGCCTTTTCTAACACTTATCGCCATTTATAGTTTTTACCAGTAGAGGTCGTCCTTCCCATTTTTAAAAGATTTATTCCTGGATTCTTCATTCCTTGATCCCATTATCCATTGTTTATTTTACTTAATTTCTCTTTGTTGCTGGTAAATAGAAATGTAATTGGGAGTTCTCTGTACACTGACTTGACACACAGAAACCTTGCTGCTTGCGTGCTCAGTCGCTATCTTGTCTGACTCTTTTCAATTCTATGGACTGTAGCCTGCCAGGCTCCTCTGTCCCTGGGATTTTCCAGGCAAAAATTCTGGAGTGGCTTGCCATTTGCTTCTCCAGAGGATCATCCCAACCCAGGGATCAAACCGGCATCTCCTGCATTGCAGGCAGATTCTTTACCACTGAACCACCAGGGAAGCTCAGATCAGAGGTTGCTGCTGCTAAGTCACTTCAGTCGTGTCCGACTCTGTGCGACCCCATAGACGGCAGCCCACCAGGCTCCCCTGTCCCTGGGATTCTCCAGGCAAGAACACTGGAGTGGGTTGCCATTTCCTTCTCCAAATCAGAGGTTAGCTGGTTCTAAAAGATAGGGACCCATGGAGAGGCGTCAAAGAAAAGTAACATCACTATAGTTTGAGAAAAATGCTTCTCATTACCACCTATCAAGGGTCACCAATGCCCTGCTGCTAGCATTTATCAGATTTTGCTTTTCAAATATGTTATCTCAATGATCCATTCAAAGAACAAGTACATATGGATGTGATCTATCTTGTGTACACTGGTAGAAATTTACTTTGACATACATTTTCCCAAATAACCTTTACAACAAGCTTTTCAAGATATAGCTTGTAAAAGCTGAAGTCTGCTTATATGAAGTCTGAGATTGTATAAGGCAACAGTGCCCAACCTTTTTGGCACCAGGGACAAGTTTCATGGGTGACAATTTTTCCATGGACAAGGGGCGGGGATGGTTTCTGGATGATTCTCATAAGGACAGCACAACCTAGATCTCTTGCATACTCAGTTCACAGTAGAACTCACGCTCCTATGAGAATGCCACCGTTGATCTAACAGGAGGTGGGGCTCAAGAAGTAATGCAAGCAGTGGGGAGTGGCTGTAAATACAGATGAAGCCTTACTCTTTTGTTCACCTGCCACTCACTTCCTGCTGTGCAGCCTGGCACAGTCTGTGGCCCAGGGGTTGGGGATCCCTGATGTAAGGAGTGAAGCAAGTAGGGCATGAACTAAAGGCAGGGGATGGGTGGGGCAAACTTGGGAATGAATGCCCTGCTAAAGGGTATAGATTTGCATAGGAAATACTTCCTTTTAGGTAAAGGGGGCTGAATCAGACCATACAGTCAGAGTTGCTTATGCTCACATAGAGGAACTTAGGAAGAGTTCCCCCAAGAAATCAAGAAAGTAGCCATATTGAGCAAAGTGATGGGAGCAGGTAGATGAGAGGTGGAGAATGGGAGCAAACTTTTTCACTGTACACCATCACATATATTTTTTTAAATTTTTGAGCCATATGAATGTATTGCTCAAACTTTCAAATTAATAAAAATAATTTTAGTAGACATGTAAAGTCAATTTGCCATTCTTCAACTCCATTTTTATCGTGGAGAAATGCAATTCGAATGTTGGCAGTTCTTTCAATTTTTAAAAAATGTGAAAAAAAATTGAGATTTGGGGTTTCTTGTCTCGCCTTTCAAAAGTTTTAATGTGACATAATTTTAAGTTACAGAAAGTTGCAAGAAAGAGCACAAAAATTCCCATGTACCCTTCACCAGTCTTCACCAAGTTTCCCCAAAGATTTGTGTGTGTGTGTGTGTGTGTGTGTGTGAGTGTGTAAACAGACAGATAAGTAGATAGATAGATGAAAAATCTTCTTTCTAAACCGAGAAGCTGAAGACATGATACCCCCTCTACCTAAATATCTTGACTGTATATTTCCTACATACATTCTTTGGTATAACTGTGCTGAAATCGTCAAAACCAGAAAATTAGCATTGGTATCTTATTTGGATTTTATTAACTTTCCAATAATGCTTTTTCTTTACAACAAAAGAAAACCCTAGTTTATGTTTTGTATTCAATTTCCACGTCTTTTTAGCCTCCTTTACTCTAGAACAGGTATTCAGTCTTGTGGTTCTCATGACCTTGACAATTTTAAAGATTCTGGGTCTGCAGTGCAATGCATTTTCCAAAAATGATCACCATATTTCTAGTCCCACATGTTCTTCCAGAACCTTCTTACTACTCTCCATTAGGAAGTGGAGTCTTGGAACTTCCCTGGTGGTCCAGTGGTTAAGAATCTACCTTCCAATGCAGGGATCGCAGGTTTGATCCCTGCTTGGGGAGCTAAGATCCCACATGCTGTGGGGCAACTAAAGTCCGCCTGCCACAGCTAGAGAAGCCACATGCTGCAACGAAGACCCAGCACAGTCAGAAAGGAAAAAAAAAAAGATGAGAAGAAATGGAGTCTGTTTCCCCTCCACTTGAGCCTGAGTGGGATTGTTTCTGTTCTGACCAGTAGAGTGTGATTGAAATAATACTATTTTGAGGCGAGATCAGAAAAAGAAAATAAGGCATTTGTCTGATTCTCTCCTTTCTCTCTCTCTCTCTCTCCTTTCCCTAGGAACCCAGCCACCACTCTATGGGGAAGCCAAGCAAGCCATGTGGAAAGACCACATACAGGTGTTTCTGCCAACTGCTCCAGCCAAAGTCCCAGCCGACAGCCAGCATCAACCGCCAAATAGGAAAATGAATGAGCCTTCAGATATTTGCAGCCCTGAGCGTGGAGTCTTCTAGCTGAGACCCAGACATCACGGAGTAGAGACAAACCACCCCTTGTGTGCTCTTTCTGAATTCCTGGCCCATGGAAGCCATGAGTATAATAAAGGACTATTTTACACCAATAAGTGTTGGGGTTATTTGTTATACAACCACAGTAACCAGAACAAACCTGTTATTTTATAAAATATCTTTCAACTTAATTTATATTTGTCCAGTGTCAGAGTTGTTTTTTAATGTTTCCATTTTTTAAAATATTGGTTCAAATTCAAACATTTTAAAATACAGTGTGGACCAAGAAATGACTTTTTATTTTTCTTTTTCTTCTGTGTGTTTTTTTTTAATTGAAACAATATATTTAAAGCAAAAAAAGAAAAAGGAAAAGTTTACCCACTTCTCCCAACTCTCACCCTCTGCGTATCAACCATTGATCCATTCTCTGTATATATGAGCTTTGGGATTTGGAGGATTTTTCATTTGTTTTAAGATTCCACATATAAGAGAGAGTATACTGTATTTATCTTTCTCTGTCTGACTTACTTTACTTAGTAAAAAGCTTTCAAGGCCCATCTATGTTATTGAAAATGGCAAGACTTCTTTTTTTTTGGTGGATGAATAATATATACATAATATATTGATGAATATTATATATATATATATATCTTTATCCATTCATCCATCAGTGAACACTTAGGTTGCTCCCATATCTTAGCAATTATAAATAATGCTACAGTGAACCTGGAGATATGCATATCTTTTCAAGTTAATGTTTTTGTTTTCTTCAGATAAATACCCAAAGTGGAACTGCTGAATTGCCAAAAACTAAAAACAACCAAAATGAACTTCAACAGGTGAATGGATAAGTACACCATGGTGCATCCATACAATAACATAATATTCAGCAATAAAGAGAAATGAGCCATCAAGTCACAAAAAGACATGAAAGAAACTTAAATGCATATCACTGTGAAAGAAGCTAATATGAAAAGGCTACCTCCTGTGTGATTCCAGCTATATGACATTCCATGGAGGCAACAGCTACAGAGACAGTAAACAGAGGAGTGGTTCCCAGGGACTCGGGGAAAAGGAAGGGTGAATAGGTAAACGCACGGGGCAGTTTCAGGGCAGTGAAACTATTCTGTGTGACACCGTAAGGGTACATGTTATTATATATTTGTCAAAGCCTATAGCGTATTCAACACAAAGAGTGAAACCTAATGTAAACTACAGACTTTAGTTTAAAATAATGTATCAATATTGGTTCATAAATTATAAGATCAAAATTACACTGATGCAAGATGTTAATAATAGAGTATACTGTTGGGAACTGGGGGAGTTCATACAGGAACTCTATGTTTTCTGTTCAATTTTTTTCTGAACATAAAAGTTCTCTTTTTAATAGATCTAAAATTATCAAAAAAAAGTGTGGGTCAGGACTTCCTGGGTGGTCCAGTGGTTAAGAATTCACCTGCCAATGCAGGGGACACGATCCTTGGTCCAGGCAGATTCCACATGCCACAGGGCAACTAAACCCATGCCCCACAACTACCGCCCTTACTCTAGGGTCTGCGTGTCATAACTGCTGAAGCCTGAGCACCCTAGAGCCCATAGTCCACAGTAAGAGAAGCTACTGCAGTAAGAAGCCTGTGCACTGCAACTAGAGAGTAGTCCCACTTGCCACAACTGGAGAAAGCCCATGTGTAGCAATGAAGACCCAGGGCAGCTAAAAATTAATTAATTAATTAGTTGGGTTTTTTTAAGAAGTATAGGTCAAACACGCCACCTCCAAAGGATCAGTATTTGGTAACCCTTGCTTAAGAGAAATGAAAAAAACCATTAATAAACAAACAAGTCCATTTTCAGGAAAAGAGATCTGTAATAAGCACCAATTAACATCTACAGTTAATAGCTAAGTTAAGACTAGAATTCAGGCCTCCTCTTCCAATTCTGTTCTTTTAATTGATTGATGAACCTTCATTCTTTTTCTAATTGAAGGATAGTTGATTTACAATGTTGTGTTAGTTTCAGGTGTACAATACAATGATTCATTAATACTTTTTTTTTCAGATTCTTTTTTGTCATACGTTATTACAAACTAGTATTAGTTTCCAAGTTCTTGCCAACTACCTTGGTATACAACATTGCAACCTAATGCTCAGATAAAGCTTGTCTTTTGTTCTGAACTATATGTTACTACAGGGGAAAACCCACCGAATAAAAGAAGGGCTGTCACTTCCAAAAATGAGCCAACAGAGTTGCTCAGAAAGCACCAAGTACAATCAGTCTGATTGAGAATGACTCCCCAAGTCCGGATCGAGAGAGGGCATCCCCAGTGTATATGTTCCCCTAAGGTTGCTGTGGGGCTTCCCTTCTGCCTGCAATGTGAGAGAACTGGGTTCAATTTCTGGGTTGGGAAAATCCCCTGGAGAAGAAAAAGGCTACCCACTCCAGTATTCTGGCCTGGAGAATTCCATGAACTGTATAGTCGATGGGGTTGCAAAGAGTCAGACACAACTGAGCAACTCACTTTCACAAGGTTGCTGTGAGACACAGCTAGCATTGCCCTTCCAAACTGTTATTTTTTTTCTTTCTATGCTATTTCTTAAGAATCTTGATGATTTATAAAAATGAACCATGATTCTTAAATCTCTTCAGAGAGAAGAGTATATAGCTTTTGCTTTAGAATAAAACGGTTGTGTGTATGCACATCTACTTAATATCCTTTTTATTTGTGTGTTTAACCATATCAATCTACCTTGTTTGAGAAATTAGTGCAAATCTGTGAGAATAAAGAGGCTTCCCAGGTGGCGTCAGCAGTAAAGAATTTGCCTGCCAGTGCAGGATCCAAAGGAGATACGGGTTCATTCCCTGAGTGGGGAAGATTACCTGGAGAAGGAAATGGCTACCCACTCCAGTATTCTTGCATGGAAAATCCCATGGACAGAGGAGCCAGGCCGGGTACAATCTATGGGGTCACAAAGAGAAAGACACAACTGAGCACGCTTGCCATTGACATTCTGAAGAATAAAATATCAATTCTTTATATGTGGTCAGTATCTTACCTCTTTAAAAAAGTACATTCATGTGGAGGTTTTTCCCTCAACGATTCTCAACCCAATGATACAGGTTACTATGCCCATTTTTCAGGTGAGGAAAAAGAAATTCAAATTGTGCGGCTCAGCCAAATTCTTGCAATAGATTGTTATTGTGCTTGTGCTCAATTGTGTCTAACTCTACGATGCCACAGACTATAGCCCACCAAGCTCCTCTGTCCATGGGATTTCCCAGGCAAGAATACTGGAGTAGGTTGCCATTTGCTCCTGCAGGCAATCTTACCGACCCAGGGATCAAACCCACATCTCCTGCAGCTCTTGCATTGGCTTGCAGATTCTTTACCACTGAGCCACCTGGGGAGACTTGCAGAAGATGAGGTTAGCCAAACTACGGCTTAATCTTCAAGACTCTACCCTTCATCATGTGGCTCATCAGATCAGTTTAGTTCACTCATTCAGTTGTGTCTGATTCTTTGCGACCCCGTGGACTACTGCACGTTAGGCTTCCCTGTCCATCACCAACTCCTGGAGCCTACTCAAACTCAGGTCCATTGCATCGGTGATGCCATCCAACCATCTCATCCTCTGTCATCCCCTTCTCCTCCTGCCTTCAATCTTTCCCAGCATCAGGGTCTTTTCTAATGAGTCAGTTCTTCCCATCAGGTGCCCAGAGTACTGGCATTTCTGCTTCAGCATCAGTCCTTCCAATGAATATTCAGGACTCATTTCCTTTAGGATGGACTGGTTGGATCTCCTTGAAGTCCAAGGGAGTCTCAAGAGTCTTCTCCAACACCACAGTTCAAAAGCATCAATTCTTCAGCACTCAGTTTTCTTTATGGTCCAACTCTCACATCCATACATGACCGCTGGAAAAACCATAGCCTTGACAACACAGACTGTTGGCAAAGTAATGTCTCTGCTTTTTAATATGCTGTCTAAGTTAGTCATAACTTTTCTTCCAAGGAGCAAGTGTCTCTTAACTTCATGGCTGCAATCACCATCTGCAGTGATTTTGGAGCCCCCCAAAATAAAGTCTTTCACTGTTTCCACTGTTTCCCCATCTATTGCCATGAAGTGATGGGACCAGATGCCATGATCTTAGTTTTCTGAATGTTGAGTTTTAAGTCAACTTTTTCACTTTTCTCTTTCACTTTCATCAAGAGGCTCTTTAGTTCTTCTTGGCTTTCTGCTGTAAGGGTGGTGTCATCTGCATATCTGTGGTTATTGATATGTCTCCCAGCAATCTTGATTCCAGCTTGTGCTTCATCCAGCCCAGCATTTCACATGATGTACTCTGCATATAAGTTAAATAAGCAGGGTAACAATATACAGCCTTGACATACTCCTTTCCCAATTTGGAACCTGTTATCCCATGTCCAGTTCTAACTGTTGCTTCTTGACCTGCATATAGATTTCTCAGAAGGCAGGTCAGGTATGGTATTCACATCTCTTGAAGAATTTTCCACAGCTTGTTGTGATTCACACAGTCGAAGGCTTTGGCTTAATAAATAAAGCAGAAGTAGGTGTTTTTCTAGAACTCTCTTGCTTTTTCAATGATCCAACAGATGTTGGAAATTTGATCTCTGGTTCATCTACCTTTTCTAAATCCAGCTTGAACATCTGGAAGTTCACGGTTCACATACTGTTGAAGCCTGGCTTGGAGAATTTTGAGCATTACTTTGCTACCACATGAGAAGAGGGCAATTGTGCAGTAGTTTGAACATTCTTTGGCATTGCCTTTCTTTGGAATGAAAACTGACCTTTTCCAGTCCTGTGGCCACTGCTGAGTTTTCCAAATTTGCTGGCATATTGAGTGCAGCACTTTCACAGCATCATCCTTTTAAGGTTTCAAATAGCTCAACTGGAATTCCATCACCTCCACTAGCTTTGATTGTGGTGATCCTTTCTAAGGCCCACTTGACTTCGCATTCCGGGATGTCTGGCTCTAGGTGAGTGATCACACCATCATGGTTATCTGGGCCATAGGGTCTCCAAGAGTCAGACACGACTGAGTTGACTCAGCACAAACGCAAGCATGATCTAAAGCCAGGTTAAAACAGATATTTACCTTTTCTGAAAGTGGGTGTAATTAACAAACTATTAAGTGAATGACATTACCAAGGAAAATCCAATCCAAGCAGGACAAGGAAGCAGGGTAGGGAACTAGAGAGCTTGGTAAAACGGCCTAAGTGCCCCTCGAGGGCGTGCAGTGAATGCCAGCTTCTCCCCTTCTTGAGTCAGGACGGGATCGGGGAACCTCGTGGTATTATGGCTTTCTTCTCCACTGGGAGAGGTGACACCCAAGAAGCCGAGTCTGGGATGCCAGCGCCGCGCCCCTGTAGCCCCCTGGCGCCGGCGGCCTTGCGCAGTCAGCAGTTCGAGGTGTCTGGTTACGGCCGGTGAAGGGGCCACCCCAGGAGGCCTTTGGAACGACAATGACGGCCCCAAGTCTCGGGAAAACAATTCCCGTCACGCCCTCACCCCCACCCCCACCCCAACTCTGGCCGGTCACAGCGCGCAGGAAGAGCAGCGGGAGCGGGAGGAGGGGTACTCGCCGCCGGGAGCTCCACCCCACCCCGCTCCCCCCAGCCCACCACTCCAGCAGCCTCGCAGGGGACAGTGAGTCCCCAAGTAAGTGAATTCAAAAATCAAAACAGGCTCCACGGTCGCATACTTCGAAGAAACGCTATGGAGGCGATTAAGCCATCCCTTTACTTGTTTCCAGCATCACTCCTGACTGGGTCCTTGTTCGCGATGTCGCAAGAGCTTCGCCACCGCGCTGTGGACACCCGCCCCTCCGCAGGTCTAACGCCGAGACCTGGGCCACTCAGATGTTTCCGTGTCTCCTTCCGTTTCGAGAAAATCTACCGGGTCACGGTCTAGGCTGGGGACGGGGTGGGAAAAGGGGATCCCGGGCAGCTCCAGTCTCTGACGAGGACCTGGCAAAGGGATTTCTGCTCAGGCTTCTGCTTAGCTGAGGCTGAGGTTCCTATTTTCCCCGTGGGCTTCTCTGGTGGCTCAGTCGGTAGAGAATCTGCCTGCAATGCAGGAGACCAGGGTTTGATCCTCAAGTGGGGAAGATTCTCTGGAGAAGGAAATGCCAACTCACTGCAATATTCTTGACTGGAGAATCCCATGAACAGAGGAACCTGTGGGCTACAGTCCATAGGGTCACAAGAGTTGGACACAACTTAGCGACTAAACCACCACCATTTTCCCCAGAGTTGGAAGAAGCTATGTAGTGCCAGCCTGGGCCTGGGAGTCAGGTGAGCGCCACCAGATCTTGGGAGGAAAGCTATGAGAGAGAGTCTAGCAGAGCTCTCAAAGTCCAGAGGAGAGAGGGAGAAACGACCTGGCCCTGTCAGTGGACTTGTCATTCTGGAGGACTGTAAGATGTGGTTGTTAAGAGCTCAGCCTCTGGAGTCTGCCTCTTGAACTGGAAATAGCAAAGAGCTTAGGTTTTTCCAGTCCGAGCTCAAGCAGCTGTGACCTGGCGTTTCCAACTCAAACGATCCAAGAGACGATTTTTGTGCATGTGTCAATGTATATTTCAAAATATATACTTAAAGTTATGGCTATTTTATTAAAATCATAATAAATGAAGCATGTAAATGTGAAAACGCAAACTGCATGTAAATCTATACAATTTTTTT
The DNA here is from genome assembly GCF_027580195.1 of Bos mutus. NCBI lineage: Eukaryota > Metazoa > Chordata > Mammalia > Artiodactyla > Bovidae > Bos > Bos mutus. The sequence goes on from NC_091624.1 coordinate 45,851,782, forward strand.
CTTCGCTGGGACAAGCACTGCATATCTCTTTCCATTTTAAACACCAATCAACCAACAAGGGCTCCCTTGCCAGCAAACCCACCTTCTACCTTCTCTGAGTCCGAGTGCCTCTCTAATTTTGCTACAGAATTATTTCCCTGCAGGTGGGTTCCTTCCCAGTAACATGCCTGCTACTTAGCCCTCCCTTCCCCAAGGCACTCCCTTTCGATTTCCCTACAGAAGAGGAGTGGCTTGGAGAGTCTCCACTTTAGGGTCCCCCTGGGTCAGAGGCCAGAACTTGGGCAGCCTTAAGATGACTTCCTTACCTCACAATGCACCTGATTTCGGATAGAGACTAAATCAGTCTATGAAAGAGAGATGGTTAACTTTCTTGATCAGTGGGCTCTTCCCCCAAAAATGAGATACTGTCCGGCTAAGACTTGATATGTTCACTATAATAAAAATAGGAATTATTCTTCTGTACTAGACTTAAGGTGAGACTTTAATGAATCACTGCTAAGGAGTATTGTGATGTCCACAATGTGTTAGAGTGACTCACTTTTGTCTTGGTCATGCCGTGGGTCATGAAGGACTTCCCACCAGGGATGGAATCCATGCCCCTGCAGTGGAAGAGCAGAGTCTTAACCACTGGACCACCAGGAAGTTCCCAGTAGTTCACTTGTGCGTAGCTGACGACAGCAAAACTTTATCCTTCCACTCCCCTGTCCTTGCACCAGAAAATATCGAGGGTCCCTTCAAACCGGCTTCACATGTTCTCTATCATTTTTTAATTGGAGACGGGGTATAAAACGTAGTAAACACACAAAACCAAAACATGTATAAAACGTCAGGGCCAAGCCCCTCACCCACTGGGAGCGAAGACTGCCACCACGTGCTGCCCTCCTCTGCCACACACAGTGGGCTCTCGCTCCGGGACCTTGCTTCACAGGTGTATGTGCCTCCTTCCAGTAAACCACTGATGTTGCTACCAAGTCCAAGCTACTTCTGCTGGCTGCCCAAGAAGTCAATGAATCCAAGACCAGGTGTTGGGACTTTTGTTGTTGCTCAATCGCTCAGTCGTGTCTGACTCTTTGTGACCCCACGGACTGCAGCACACCAGGCTTCCCTGTCCTTCACTATCTCCTGGAGTTTGTGCAAACTCATGACCATTGAGTCATGATGCCATCTCATCCTCTGTCATCCCCTTCTCCTCCTGCCCTCAATCTTTCCCAGCATCAGAGTCTTTTCCAGTGAGTCAACTCTTCGCATTAAGTGGCAAAAGTATTAGAGTTTCAGCTTCAACATCAGTCCTTCCAATGGATATTCATGGTTGATTTCCTTTAAGACTGACTTGGTTGATCTCCTTGCAGTTCAAGGGACTCTCAAGAGACTAGGAAGGGATTTTATTCGGGAGCTGGCTGACCAAGAAGATGGCAAGATAGTGTCTCTAAATAGCCATCTTCCCGGGTCCTGGTTGCCAGGTTCTTTTATGAATAACAGATGGGAGGGGAGGGGACAAAACAAAGCAAAAAGACTATTCAGTGCTTGCAAATGTCCCCTAGGATGGCAAGCCTGAGGCAGTTCAGGTCAGTTCAGTCACTCAGTCGTGTCCTACTCTTTGAGACCCATGGACTGCAGCACACCAGGCTTCCCTGTCCATTACCAACTCCCAGAGCCTGTTCAGCTCATGTCCACTGAGTCAATGATGCCATCCAATCATCTCATCTTCTGTCCTCCCCTTCTGCTCCTGCCTTCAATCTTCCCCAGCATCAGGGTCTTTTCCAAGGAGTCAGTTCTTTGCATCAGGTGGCCAAAGTACTGTAACTTCAGCTTCAGCATCAGTCCTTCCAAAGAATGCTCAGGACTGATTTCCTTTAGGATTGACTCGTTAGATCTCCTTGCAGCCCAAGGGACTCTGAAGAGTCTTCTCCAACACCACAGTTCAAAAGCATCAATTCTTTGGCACTCAGCTTTCTTTACAGTCCAAATCTCACATCCATACATGACCACTGGAGAAACCATAGCCTTGACTAGATGGACCTTTGTTGGCAAAGTAATGTCTCTGCTTTTTAATATGCTGTCTAAGTTAGTCATAACTTTTCTTCCAAGGAGCAAGTGTCTCTTAACTTCATGGCTGCAATCACCATCTGCAGTGATTTTGGAGCCCCCAAAAATAAAGTCACTGTTTCCACTGTTTCCCCATCTATTTGCCATGAAGTGATGGGACCAGATACCATGATCTTAGTTTTCTGAATGCTGAGCTTTAAGCCAACTTTTTCACTCTCCTCTTTCACTTTCATCAAGAGGCTCTTTAGTTCTTCTTCACTCTCTGCCATAAGAATAGTGTCATCTGCGTATCTGAGGTGATTGATATTTCTCCCAAAAATCTTGATTCCAGTTTGTGCTTCCTCCAGCCCAGCATTTTACATGATGTACTCTGCATATAAGTTAAATAAACAGGGTGACAATGTACAGCCTTGATGTACTCCTTTCCTGATTTGGAACCAGTCTGTTGTCCCATGTCCAGTTCTAACTGTTGCTTCCTGACCTGCACATAGATTTCTCAGGAGGCAGATCAGGTGGTCTGGTATTTCCATCTCTTGAAGAATTTTCCACAGTTTGTTGTGATCTACACAATCAAAGGCTTTGGCTTAATCATTAAAGCAGAAGTAGTTGTTTTTCTGGAAAGTGACAAATAGATTCAAGGAATTAGATCTGATAGACAGAGTGCCTGAAGAACAATGGATGGAGGTTCGTGACATCGTACAGGAGGCAGTGATCAAGACCATCCCCAAGAAAAAGAAATGCAGAAAGGCAAAATGGTTGTCTGAAAAGGCCTTACAAATAGCTGAGAAAAGAAGAGAAGCTAAAGGCAAAGGAGAAAAGGAAAGATATACCCATTTGAATGCAGAGTTCCAAAGAATAGCAAGGACAGAGGGGAAAGCCTTCCTCAGTGATCAATCCAAAGAAATAGAGGAAAACAATAGAATGGGAAAAACTAGTGATCTCTTCAAGAAAATTGGAGCTATCAAGGGAATATTTCATGCAAAGATGGGTACAATAAAGGACAGAAATGGTATGGACCTAACAGAAGCAGAAGATATTAAGAAGAGGTGGCAAGAATACACAGAAGAACTATACAAAAAAGATCTTCATGACCCAGATAATCACAATGGTGTGATCACTCACCTAGAGCCAGACCTGCTGGAATGTGAAGTCAAGTGGGCCTTAGGAAGCATCACTACAAACAAAGCTAGTGAAGGTGATGGAATTCCAGTTGAGCTATTTGAAACCTTAAAAGGATAATGCTGTGAAAGTGCTGCACTCAATATGCCAGCAAATCTGGAAAACTCAGCAGTAGCCACAGAACTGGAAAAGATCAGTTTTCATTCCAATCCCAAAGAAGGCAATGCCAAAGAACGCTCAAACTACTACGCAACTGCACTCTTCTCATGTGCTAGCAAGGTAATGCTCAAAATTCTCCAAGCCAGGCTTCAGCAGTGTTTGAACCATGCTGTATTTAGAAAAGGCAGTGGAACCAGAGGTCAAATTGCAACATCCGTTGGATCATGGAAAAAGCAAGAGTTCCAGAAAAACATCTACTTCTCCCTGAGGCAGGAGAATGTGTTGGTTTCATTTCCTTACAGTTCTTCCTGAGAGGACGGCTCAGGTTATCTCCCTGAGGCAGGCCATTATGTGTGCTTACAAAAGTGGCCAGATGAGGGTTAAAGTCACAAAAGCAGATCCAGCAAGAATTCAACATTAACCCTTCCTGGTTACAATGTCTCTGTTGCTAACTCCTGGCTCTTTCTTCATTCCTTATGCTGTGCAAGCTAACCCCTGTAGGCCCTGTGAGGTGCAGCCCAACAACTGATGGAGCAGGCAGGAGACCTAGGAAACTCCTGTGAGCGCCAAAAGTCGGGAAATAGAAAGCTGCCAGTGGGACCCAAAAGTTTCTGGGAGGGGCGAGTCATAACAGGCTGCTGAGAGATCTGGAGAACAATGGCCTTTAACAGCTCTGCTCTTGTATCAAAATGAACCTTTTGTTATTGGTGAAACTAGCCCCCTAGGAGGAACTGATATTTCTCTTCTGCCTTTGAGATGTAAGTGGTCTACCTGGGCCCTCTGGAACTTTGTTATTGTTTAGTCAATCAGTTATGTCTGACTCTGCAACCTCATGGACTGTAGCCCACCAAGATTCTCTCTCCAAGGGATTTTCCAGACAAGAATACTGGAGTGGGCTGCCATTTCCTACTCCAGGGGATCTTCCCGACCCAGGGATTGAATCCATGTCTCTTGAATCTCCTGCATTAGCAGGTGGATTCTTTACCACTAGGCCACCAGGGAAGCCTGGTGGGACTTTAATCTTGTGTGATCTCTAACAGAAAAGAAGAAAAAAGAGCTTTCAGGTAAACTCTATGGCAATTCTTGCCTGGGAAATCTCATGAACAGAGCAGCCTGGCGGGCTGCAGTCCAAAGGGACACAACAAGTCTCACATGTTTGAGTGAGTGAGCACAGCACAGCTGTTTTACATTGTTGTGCAGCAGAAACTAACACGGTTGTAATATATATATATATATATATATATATATATATCCTATGATAAACCATAATGGAAAAGAATATTTTAAAAAGAATGTATATGTATGTATAACCTAATAACTTTGCTGTACAACAGGAATTAACAACATTGTAAATCAACTATGCTCCAGTAAAAATTTTTTTTTAAAATAGGAGCTTAGGGACCCCTCCCCATCCCTGGCCCTCTCCAGGAACCCCTCCTACCCTGAGTGCAGCTGCCCAGTTCACTCACCACTTCTGTTCCCAGAACCGTAAAACACACACACACACACACACACACCCCCATACAGTCCTGGCTTCTGAAAACCCAGTTTCAGAGTCAGCAGGCCCATTCTTTGGGCTGAGCCAGCAAGCTGGTTGTCATCCCTTCACTCTACCTAACGGCCCTGCCAAGGTCACCACTGATAATGTTTTTACATCCATCTATCATTTCCATCATCCTACTTGACCTCCCAAGAATACTTAACATCATTTGTGTTCCCTTCTCCTTATCTCGGAGAATGCAATGGCAACCCACTCCAGTACTCTTGCCTAGGATGGAGGAGCCTGGTGGGCCGCAGTCCATGGGGTCGCTAGGAGTCAGACACAACTGAGCGACTTCACTTTAACTTTTCACTTTCATGCATTGGAGAGGGAAATGGCAGCCCACTCCAGTGTTCTTGCCTGGAGAATCCCAGGGACGGGGGAGCCTGGTGGGCTGCTGTCTCTAGGGTCACACAGAGTCGGACACGACTGGGGTGACTTAGCAGCAGCAGCGGCAGCTCCTTACCTGCTTTCTTCACTTGGTTTCCAGTTCTCACCCTCTGACTTTTCTGCTTCTTTCTGGTTCCTCGTCTTCTTCCAATCTTTTATTCTTTAACTTTTTTATTTTGAAAATTTTCAAACTTACAGAAAATTTGAAAGATTAGTGCAATAAATAACCCCAAATCCTTCTTTTTTGCTAAGTCACTTCAGTCGTGTCCGACTCTGTGCGACCGCATAGACGGCAGCCCACCAGGCTCCCCCGTCCCTGGGACTCTCCAGGCAAGAACAACCAAATCCTTCTATTCACCAGCTATTACCATTTTGCCATATTTGTTCTCTCTCCATACATATTTTACTAAACCATTTGAAAATTCATGTATCATGACTCTTCATCCCACACACTTCAAACAAAACCATTCTACTATAATCACACCCAGGAAAATTAATATTCATTCTATCATCTAATACCTATTCAGATTCAAATATCTGAGGAAGACAAACACTATATAATACCACTCACATGTGGAATCTAAAATAGGACACAAATGAACTTATCTATGAAGCAGAAACAGACTCACGGTCATAGAGAACAGAGTTGTGGTTAAGCAGAGGAAGAGGGAGGCAAGGACTGGAAGTTCGGGACTAGCAGATTCAAACTTTTATACATAGAATGGATAAACAATAAGGTGCTGTTGCATAGCACAGGGAACTGTATTTTATTTCCTAAAATGAACCACAATGGAAAAGAAAAAAATCACACAATGAGATACCACGTCACACCTGTTAGAACAGCCATCATGAAAAAGAGATAACAAATGCTGGTGAGGGGGTAGAGAAGAGGGACCCCTGCGCACTGGTGGTGGTAACGTACATTGGTGCAGCCACTATGGAAAACAAAATGGAAGATCTTCCAAAAATTACAAAAGGGAACTACCATATGATCGAGAAATTCTACTTCTGAGAATGTATCTGAAGGAAACAAAAACACCATGCTGAAGAGAGATCTGCACCCCTGTGTCCATAGCAGCATTATTCACAATTGTTCAGAAAAGGAAGTAACCTAAATGTCCATAGACAGATGAATGGATAAAGATGTGGTATGTATATACAATGGCATATTACTTGGCCATGAACAAATGGAAATCCTACCATTCGAGACAATATGGATGGACATAAAGGGTATTACATTAAATGAAATAAGTCAGAAACAAATACTGAGATCTTACCTATATGTGGGATCTAAAACAAAAACAAAACAAACTCATAGAAAAAGATGAGATTTGTTGTTACCAGAGGTCAAGGTGGGGATTGGATGAGGGCAGTCAAAAGTTGTGCTGTGCGTGCTTAGTTGCTCAGTCATGTCTGACTTTTTGCGGCCCCATGGACTGTAGCCTGTCAGGCTCCTCTGTCCATAGGATTCTCCAGACTAGAATACTGGAGTGGGTTGCCATGCCCTCCTCCAGAGGATCTTTCCGACTCAGTGATTGAACCCAGTCTTCCACATTGCAGGCAGATGCTTTACTGTCTGAGCCACCAGGACTTCCAGTTATAAGCTATGTAGGTAGTAGGGATGTGATGTACACACTGGCAATAATTATGCCAGCAGTAAACACTGCTGTATGCTGTATTTGAAAGTTGTGAGTCCATTGTAAGCATTATTATTACAAGGCAAAAAACATTTTTTTTCTTTCCTTTGAGGGATATCTATTTGAGATGATAGATGTTAGCTTACTATGGTAATCATTTCACAATATATGTAAGTCAAATCATTATGCTGTATACCCTAAATTTATAACTTCTCAGTAAAACTGGGGAAAAGATCTTTAAAAAACAAATTCAAATTCCTTCTTTTGTCCCCAAAATATCTTTTTTTAAAATTCATTCATTCCTTTTTTTGCTGTGCTGGGTCTTTGTTGCTGCATGCAAGCTTTCTTTAGTTACTGAGAGTGGGGATTCCTCTTGGTTGTGATGTGCAGGTTTCCCATTGTGGTGGTTTCTCCTGTTGTGGATCACAGGTTCTAAGGCGCATGGGCCTGTTAGTTGTGGCACAGGGGCTTAATTGCTCTGAGACATGCAGGATCTTCCAGGCCAGGAATCGAACCTGTGTCCCCTGCATTGACAGGCAGATTCTTAACCACTGGACCACCAAAGAAGCCTCCAAAATGTCTTTGGTGGCTTCTTTTTTATCCAGTATCCAACCCAAGTAAGTTCTCAAAATATATTTTATGGTAAAGTCTCTTTTTTATTTTAATATAGAACAATCGAGCACATTTCTTAAAATGACATTGACTCTTTTTGCAGCATTCAGATCAGTTGGTTTGTGAATGTTTCCTGTTCTGAAACTTAGTTCCTGGGATCTTAGTTCCAAGACTGGGGATTGAACCCAGGCCACAGCCACGAAAAAGCCATGTCCTAGGTACTGGATCACCAAGGAATTTCTGAAACTCTTAGCTTTTGGTCTGCATGAGAATTTGGTTTTGGCCTTTCTTTTCTTCTTCGTTTATACTCATGCTTTCGGTGATCTCATCCAGGATTATGGCTTTCTTGAATATTTAAAAAACAGATAAATAATAATAACATAGAAAGGGCTTCCCAGGTGGCACTAGTGGTAAAGAACCATCCTGCCAATTTAGGAGATGTAAGAGATGTGGCTTCGATCCCTGGGTTGGGAAGATCCCTTGGAGAAGGAGGCTGTTGATAAAAATAATGCCTCAGTTCAGTTCAGATCAGTCGCTCAGTCATGTCCGACTTTTTTTGACCCCATGGACTGCAGCATACCAGGCCTTCCTGTCCATCACCAACCCCCAGAGATTACTCAAACTCATGTCATTGAGTCGGTGATGCCATCCATCCATCTCATCCTCTGTCATCCCCTTCTCCTCCCACCTTCAATCTTTCCCAACATCAGAGTCTTTTCAAATGAGTCAGTACTTCACATCAGGTGGCCAAAGTATTGGAGTTTCATCTTCAGCATCAGTCCTTCCAATGAATATTCAGGACTGATTTCCTTTAGGATGGGCTGGTTAGATCTCCTAACTGTCCAAGGAATTCTCGAGAGTCTTCTCCTGCACCAGAGTCAAAAGCGTCAATTCTTTGGTGCTCAGCTTTCTTTATAGTCCAACTCTCACATCCATATATGACTACTGGAAAAACCATAGCTTTGACTAGATGGACCTTTGCTAGCAAAGTAATGTCTCTGCTTTTTAATATGCTCTCTACTTGGGTCATAGCTTTTCTTCCAAGAAGCAAGCATCTTTTAATTTCATGGCTGCTGTCACACTCTGCAGTGATTTTGGAGCCCCAAAAAATAGAGTCTGTCACTGTTTCCATTGTTTCCCCATCTATTTGCCATGAATTGAAAAATAATGCCTAGAGTTTTGTAAATTAGTGGCCAAATATTAGCTTTTGACGGAAGGACCCTCTTTGGAATTAGCATATAACAATCATTCCTTGGACTGGCAGTTTCATTCTCTTTGTTGATGTGGTTGGACAAATGTCTAGCCTATGTCTTACAACAAGCATAGTTTTACTACCTCCCTTCCTGTCTCTGTTTTCAGACATTCCCAGAGAGGTCAAAAGGAAATAAGAAGTAAAACACTGCAGGTTTGGATATATAACAGTCTGTCTGATGGATCAGAGTCAAACATTTTGTATCCTTTTAAAATATAACTTCCTGTTCTCCAGTCTCTCCAAATTACTAGGGCTTGAGAAGGAAGAATGTATCACCAGCTTCTCTGTTTCCCACCCATCCTCCACTGTACCCTAGACAAGCCCAGGACTCTGTGGCTACAGAGCCACTCCAACCCTGTTCCAAGCAGACAAGGCAGTTTGCAGGGATCCCCAGTCTCCAGAATCTAATGCCTGATCATCTGCAATGGAGCTGAAATAATCATAAAAGAAATAAAGTACACAGTAAATGCAGTGCACTTGAATCATCCCGAAACCATCCCACCCACTCTGGTCCCTGGAAAAATTGTCTTCCACGAAACCCGCCCCTGGGTCCAAAAAGGTTGGGGACTGCTGGCCTACAGCATCCAGGCCCTGGAGGGAATCCAACAACAGCAGGGGCCAGAAGGAGCCTTGCCAAACAGAGCTGGTCAAAGGGCTCTGGGGGAGTGAGAGCCTTCTAGGCATATTCTTCTGTGTAAAGTGGACCTTTTCAGAACACCAGACCTTCCCTAGGTTGGCTTTTAAATGAGCCATCCTGCTCTCTAATGCATCTACTCAGCGCCAGACTGTCTGGGGAAGACATGGAAAGGGAAAACGGACTTGGTTATCAGTATAATTTATCTTGGGGGCACCAAATATCAACATGCTGTCTGTGCCTGTGTGCTCCGTCTTTATCCAGGAGGCTGTCCCTCGGCTACCACTTACATAGGGAGAGTGCCCACTGGGGAGAGGGTAATGGATCTGCTCCTGCAGCTCCCTCAGCCATGGACCCTCCCCCAGCTCAGGGGCCCACATGCCTTTCCCTGGATTCTGAGGGAAATATCCATAAGTTTCTGGGAGAGAGATCTCAGAGGAGTTTCCATTTTCTTTAGCATCCATCCAGGATTAACAAGCACGGAAATCCAGGACTACATTACAAATTAAAGTCCTTATATGCAAAGTGGGCTTCCCAGGTAGGTCAGACAGTAAAGAATCTGCCTGCAATGCAGGAGATGCAGGTTCGATCCCTGGGCCAGGAAGATCCCCTGGGGAAGGAAATGCAACCCACTTGAGTATTCTTGCCTGGAGAACCCATGGAGAGAGAAGTCTGGTGGGCTATAGTCCTTGGGGTTGCAAAGAGTCAGACCCAACTCAGTGACTAACACTTTACTTCACAATTACTGTCTTTTAGTCTAATCTTCACCCAACACACCTTAGCAGATTTCTAGTTTTCATAAAGGATGTGCTTAAATTGCCTTTTAAAATCAAACACACAAGACCTAAGGCATTTATTTGTATTATACTTTTTTTAATTAAAAGAGCAAGTTTGGAAGCCCAGGCTGGCTCTAGAGGGCAATCGAAGGCCCCTGGATGGTGAGTTCTGAAAAAAATAATTGAACAATGTGAAATTGTTAAAGGAATAAAGAAGTTTCTGATGTTTTGTTACAGTGAATTTTTTTGTAGAAATATTCCATTTAGAATGTTTGTTACTTTGGATATTCCACATACACACTCAGTTAACAGGCAGCTCTGAATTCCACCAGTGCACCCTGAGATGCTGAAACCGTTTACATTCGTGGGGAATAACAATAATAATAGTAGAATATCATTTATAGCAGTTTGCCAGTGCCTGACCTCATAAGGAAGATGCAACTTGGAACCAGACTCCAAAGTTCTGTGTGCTAGCCTGTCATTGCCCCCTCAGAAAGCCAATGGCTATAAACAAGTTACTGGAACTCTACCCCTCAACACCCCATCCCTGGGAATGAGATGCTGAGATTCGAGGTACTTATCTCAAAGGGACATCAATGAGATCATGGATGCCCAAGCTGAGCAAGTCACCAGATACTAAAAACTGCCTGGAAAGGATCTGTCTGACCCCGAAGGTCAGGCTGTCTGTGTGAAACCCCTCTCTCTAGGGCCCTGGGGACGAGGCGATGCACTTGATCACTTCACAGGCTTTGGGGGGTATGGGTAAGGCTCAGCAAGACAGGTGACTGCCAGTTTACTAAAGGGCACCTGCAATCAGGCAGTGTGGAGGGACCGCGCAGCAGCCGGCGCAAGTCCGCGGCACATCTGCGGCTTTTCGGCTACCGGGCTTCATGGCACCCGGAGCCCACCGGGACCGCAACCGAGACTCGCCATCCTGCGGCGCAACCGCGCAGCTTCCGCACGGCTCGCTCTGGGCAGAGCTGTTTATTTGACCTGAATCTCTGCAACCCCTTACCCACTTCAGACACACACATACAGAGCCGCTGGGGCCGAGTTTATTTTTTCAGGGGTGGGGACTCACTCCCGCGGGGTGGTGGTCGGCGCTATCTGGCTGCGAGGCGGCCAGGCGCTGGAATGTTAATTGAAATGGAGCTGGAAGCCCGGCCCCAGATAAAAGGCTCAGAGTATCACCGAGGCCCGGCCCCTGCCTGTGGCTCCCGAATCCTCACCTAAGCCTCCTGGGACCGGGATGGCCCCTCAGAGTAGCCCCGGCGTGTCCCCATCCCCGCCCTCACCCGCCTCCCCGGCTCTAGGGAACAGTCATTTTTGCTTCCGAGTTGAGGCAGGCGGGCGGGAGGAGGCTCAGGGTCCCCACGCTCCACACCCGGTCGCCGGGCTTGGGGGGTTGAGGGGGGCGTCCAGCCCCAGAGGTCTGGCAGCAAGACCATATCTGTGTCCGACACCAAAAGGGGATTGTGGAGAGATGACGAAGAGAAGTTGAAAAGCTACTTGTTTTTTAAACAATTGATAAATCTCTTCCTCCATTCCACTTTTCACTCCACTCATATTCCTCTCCTAACCCTGCGATTTTTGCACACATTTTTCAGAGGTTCGCAGAGAGTGCCTTTGAAAGTCACTGCAGACGAATCTTTAAATGGTCCCAAAACAGTTGATTGGAAAAAAATAATATTAGGTCCTCAACCCACACCATACACTGGAATACACCCCAAGTACATTTAAAAATAAACATCTGGAATTATACAAATACTAGAAGAAAGCAGGGGTGATTAACCTGGGTGTAGGAGAAGCTTTTCTCACAGGGACTCAAATCTAGAGACAATAAAAGAAAAGATTGGGACTTCTCTGGTGGTCCAGCGTCTAGGACTTCCTGCTCCCAATGCAGGGGACCCCAGGTTCAATCCTTGGTCAGGGAACTAAGATCTCCAATGTCACAAGGAAGGTCGACGGTCCCCCAAGCTGCAACCGAGTAAGACCCAAGAACAGCCAAATAAACAAATATTTTTAAAAAGAAAAGATTAATACACATAACTACATTTTAAAATACCTGACCAAAAGGACTACAGAAGTTAAAGATAACTGACAAACAGGAGAGAATATTTGTAACATATAGCACAAGTGGCCCAACATTAACATGTATAGAAACTCTTAAAATTGGATGGAAAATGGAAGATATAACTTAAATGTATGTATATTGGGACTTCGATGGTGGGCCTGTGGTTAAGATTTTACCCTTCCAGCTGGGAGTTGGGGAGTGCAGGTTCCACACCAGGTCAAGGAACTAGGATCCCACGTGCCCCCTGAGGGGTCAAATAAACAACAAACAAATGTGTATTTGTTTATATACTTGTGTATTTTTATACATGTACATACATACACACATACATATATATCCCATAAAAAGAGGATCCATTTCACTCATAATTAGAGAAATGCAAATTAGAACAATACCAAGATACCACTTCTCACTCATCAGATTGGTGAAAATTAAAAGGTATAACACAGTCTTTGGACCAGGATACTACAGGGGAGACAGGCACTTTCATACATTGCTGGTGGAAAGCAAGCCTTACAACCATTCCAGACAGGAGCCTGGCAATTGAACTTATATTATATATTCATTTGCTTCTGACCCACAATCCCACTTCTAGGAATATGCTCTGAAGATACATCTCCAATGGTACAAAACCACACAGCAACAATATCACTCAGTGCAACATTGTTTGTACTTGCAAAATACTGGGAAAACCTAATTAATACTCAGTCAATGGAGAGTAGTTGGATAAATGCTGTACATTCACACAATGAAGTACTAGGCAACTGTAAAAAAAGAATAAGGTAGGTCTTTTTGAACCAACATATTGTTAAATGAAAAAAAGCAACTTGTGAAAGAGTATCTATTAGTTGGAATGGGTACTGGGAGCAGCCCTTAGTCTAGGGAGAGTCCTGTGCCAGTGAGTGGGCCTTAGGCATGTGACTGTAGGTATGCCTGCTTTGTGCAGTATAATAAAGCATGCACCAGTATTAACCACTCTGTTAAATACCGTAATCAGAGCCACATCATAGATGTTGATGATGAAAATATCATTATAAATAAAAACGTTTCCTTCATCAGTTAGATGAAATTAGACACATTAATGCCAGTCTACCAAATAAAGATGTGCTGGTGACATTTACAATAAAAGTTCACCTGTCTTATTTCTTACTGGACTGGATACTCCTGGAGGATTTTGGAGTAGGTACTATTTATCTCTGTGTCCTGAGTATTTGCAAAGTACTATATGGATGGGCTTCCCCGATGGCTCAGCAGTAAAAGAATCCACCTGCAATGTGGGGGACCTGGGTTTGATCCCTGGGTCAGGTCCCTGGAACAGTCTAATGAATCCTTCCTTTTTAAAAGTCCTGCTTTAAATGATAGCTTATGTGCTTACCTTCCCCATATGTAATGGGCACTCAAAAAATTCTACTGAATTGATTGGAATAATTTGGGAAATATTGGAGTAGTAGTTTCAGTGAAATTTAAAAATATGTAGTGCATTTTTCTTAGAAACAAGTGTGCTAAGGGTACTGAGCAAAGAAGTAAGAAGAAACCTAAGAAAAGATGATAACTAAGCAACTATATTAGTCTTTGTGCTGTAAACGAAAGAGCACCATCCTGAAAATGAGGAGACATAGGTGATTCAAAACAGGTTTTGAAGTGTACTCTGTCTTGGTTTCTTCCTTTGCAAACTAGAAATAACTGCTTTATACAACTCACAGAATTATTTTGAGAATCCATAAGTTGAGATGTAAATATGAATTTAAAATAAAAAAGAAAACTGTACATAAAAGAGTCCAATTCTTTTTGTCAAATTGTTCTCAGTTTTTCTTTTTCAAATCTTCCTTTCTTCTCTTGAGGAAATTAAAGTGGGCAGCACAGGTGAAGGCTGATGTCTTGTAACACTGGAATATGGCAGAAAGGAAACCAGCATTTGTAGTGAGAAAATCTGAATTCTAATTTTCTTCTGGTAGCTGTTTGATTTTGGACCATCTGTGTTATTTATCTATAAAACAGAGACAATTAGGCTAAAAAGAAGGAAAAAAAAGAGAAAACCCATTGAGTTGTTTTGAAAGGATTTACTTTAAAACTACAATTAGGCATTCTGTGAGAATGAGGCTACAAAGACCTATGCAATTACGAACAGTGGGAGATGCTCAGTGTTCTGAGTATACTGTAGACATGGAATAGCTTATTTTGAGCAAAGGAGTGTGTTAGTCACTAAGTCGTGTCCAACTCTTTGCGACCCCACGGACTGTAGCACACCAGGCTCCTCTGTCCATGGAGTTCTCCAGGCAAGAATACTGGAGTGTGTTGCCATTTCCTTCTCCAGGGGAGCAAGGGAGAGGTAGGTAGAAAATGCATAGACATCATAGATATCGTTGTTGCAGCTGTGACATCCTGTGTTATGAAGCAGAGCCATCTACAAGTACCAGTCAAGAGCACTGATTGATTTGACTAACACAAAAATCTTAGTAAATGTCATTGCTTTGGAACAAGAAAGAGTCCCCATATTATGCTACCTAGTCAGCTCAGGAAGAAGGAGAAATAGAAAATATATAAATGTAGCTGCTCATTTGCACAAAACAGGGGGGACCAGAGAACCAATGAGATTGGGAGTATACAGGAACCAGGATAGATAGAGAATGGAAATAGAAAGGATAAAGGGGTGTGGCCACTTCTTTTTGCACAATTTTAACTTGTAGAATTACGTTAATGTTTCGAGACTCCCCTGCCTGTTCAGTGGTTAAGAATTCACCTTCCAATGCAGGGGATGTGGGTTGAATTCCTGGTCAGAAGCTAAGATCCCACATGCCTTGGGGGCAAAAAACAGAAGCAATATTGTAACACATTCAATAAAAACTTTAAAAATGGTCCACATAAAAAATTTTTTAAGAATTACGTTAACATTTCACATATTCAAAAATAAGCTATTATAATATTTTTGTGCTGTGCTAAGTCATTCAGTCGTGTCTGATTCTTTGCAACCCCATGGACTGTAATCGACCAGGCTCCTCTGTCCATGGGATTCGCTAGGCAAGAATACTGGAGTGGGCTGCTATTCCCTTCTGCATGGGATTTTCCCAACCCAGGGACCGAACTCAGGTCTCCCGCATTGCAGACGGGTTCTTTACTGTCTGGGCCACCAGGATAATATTTCTAAATGGCCAATATTCTATAATAACTATAAATAGAGTATAACTTTTAAAAATTTAAAAATCACTGTGTTGTATACTTGAAACTTACATAACATTATACATCAACAAAACCTCAGATAAATAAAGTCATTGGTACCACCACAACACCCACCCCCCCCCCAAGAAAACCTCAATTTGCAGCAAAGTCTAAACTCTTTTCTGTTGAGTTTATATTTTCTAGGATTAATTTAGAATATAAAATATTTAAATAAAATTTCTAAGACTGTGGGCTAAAGAACCCCACAAAAAACATGGCAAAGCAGAAAGGGCCACTGAGGGGGAGGGCGGTCAGTCCCCCCACTTCCTGCAGTCCAGAGACACCACTGAGTCAGCCCTCAGGGTATCCAAGGGACTATTCCCAGGAAAACAAGTAAGTTCCTTTATGGAACAAATGTTGATTGGAGAGTTACTATGCTGGTGACTGGTCTGTGACCACAGACCCAGGGACCCAGTCCAGTCCCACGGGGACTCCCATCAAAGACCTTGGAGACAGTTGATTTCCTGGAAGCCCATGGACCTCAGTGCCAGGCTGGAAAGTCGCCTGTTGTATATCAAATTTTAAAGATGGAATATCCTCATTTTGGGAAAGTCTGAAATAGGGGGACAAAAGAACTTTTGTTGACCACCAATGGGAAAAGTTTCAATAAATATTGTGTATGAATTCCATATGACTGTGCCAGGTATCACACTTCGTGGGAATGATGCAGGAGTTTGTCTCCCTTGAAGGGGACTTCGTAGGTGGCTCAGCGGTAAAGAATCTGCCTGCCAGTGCAGGAAACGCAGGATCGATTCCTATGTCGGGAAGGTCCCCTGGAGGAGGGAATGACAACCTGCTCCAGTATTCTTGCCTGGGAAATCCCATGGACAGAGGAGCCAGGCAGGCTACAGTCCTTGAGGTCACAAAGAGTCGTACATGACTGAGCATGCAGACATGCTCCCTTGCCAGAATGGAATAAAATTAAACCGCGAAGACCACTCATTTCCTCAGTATGTTCAGAGCTTGAGCGTAACTGGAGCAAGGTAAGCGCTCAAAACACGCCTGAGGACCTAGTATTGTTTGAGCGTTTTATTGTGTTCGTCGAGTGGAGGAAGGCAGATCCGCTCGGGTCACCACCACTCCCCGCCGCCCAGCACAGTCCGCTCTATCTTAAGTACAGAGATGGTGGCTGCTCCACTCGGGCCCAAGGGACGCACACACACACACACACACACACACACACACACGCACACACGCACACACACTGCACCTCCTAGTCCAGGCTGCGCTGAGTACCAGGCTGCGCGTAAGAGCCGGGACTCCAGGCTTTTCTGTCCACGCCGGGCCTGGCCACGCTGCTCCCCTCCCGGACTCCCGCGCTCCAGCAGACCGCCGGTGCTCGAGCTCTCCTCCGGCCGCCGGCTGCTCCTAACGTGGCGGCAACAGATTGACCTGGAAGGGACGAGATCGGCACATCTGTTGCACTCTCCTGTGCGCGGCTCTGTGCGCCCTGGCGCTGAATCCGGAGGAAAGGGTAGGGGTCGGGGAGGCTCGGCCGGTTTGCCTCGATGTCCTGGGAACCGGTGATCCGAAGCCGCGGAGGTGACTCTGGGAGCCAAGCCCCCGGCACTGAGGTGCAGGATCTGCGCCCGCTGATCTCGCGGCCGTGGTGGCCCAGCGCCCTTCGGATTTGCCTGGGGCAGCCTGAGCCCTTTCGGTAACGAAGATTCGTGTTTGGACCGCTTGGGAGGGGCTGGGAATCCTTCCCATGTCCCAGATCTCATTGATCCCTGCAGCAAACTGGGGACCTGAGAGCAGGATTTTAACTCACGGCTGCTGATGCCAATTTCTCTCAAGATGTTCTTTCTTCTATGACTTCCTTGAGCGCGGTAGTTCACCAAGAGAATTCCACGCTAGAATAACGCGCTGGCAGGTTTGCGGCTTAAAGTTTTTAAACAGGATCCACTCCCAGCCGAGATTGGAAGGCGAGAACTGAGCCAGATGTGGGAGCGAAGTAGGAGGAGCGCCCACACCACGTGCTCTGAATGGAAAAGTTCTATAAAGAAATTCGCCACCTTTTGGGTGCCCCGGTGGTTGTTATAAATATTCACCTACGTATCGCTTGTACCTCTGAAAGGAGGATACCTTAATACTGCTTTTCTAGGAAGTCGTGGAATGTATTTTAGGAGCACTGTATTACTTGATTCATTGTTTATTCTAATATTTATCCCTAGAAAATAATCCAAAATGTTGACAAGGATGTTCTTTGAAGAACTATTCGCAGCGACAGGAAAATAAATCGCTATAATCTAAAATTATAAACTTTATTACGGTTCATTCACTGTTGTTCAGTGGCTAAGGAGTGTCCGGTTTTTTGCGACCCCATGAACTGCCCCACATGAGTCGGATCTTTGAATCAGGTGGCCAGCCATAACATGGACTATTGCATTGCCATTTAAAAATATAACTGTAAAAACTCTATTGAAGCTAGACATGAGTATAAAGTAAATTTAAAAAATATAAGCTTGCATCTACCTTATGAGCTCATACATGCAGAAATACATACTTAAGAGAGCTAAAATATCATCTCTATATGGAGCTTATGCTCTTTTCAACTTTTCCTTAGTTTTTCCAAAGTGTGCATGACTATTATAATCATGAAATAAAAACATTTAAATACATTTATGGGTCATTGAAAGATTTTGACATCTCTGAGGGCAAAGCCATGTCTCAGGGAGGTGGGAGGATTTTGTTTTGGCAAAACAGGAGTCCGGTTTGCCCTGCCATTGAGGAGTTGGGTCACCTCCTGAGTTGCTTAGCTTCTCTGATTTCAATTCCTCAGTAATGAAAGAAAAGAGAGACTGAAAACACTTGGGTATGTCTTTGATGTAAAGATCAAATGATACAGTATATAGAAATCATTTCTTGGCAGAACCATCAAATTTACATTAATTTTTGCAAGAAATTTTGTGCCCACTAGACTGGGGAGATGTACACAGTTTATCCAGGTTTCAGGAAATAATCATGCCCAGTCAGTTCTTACAATATCCAGCTCTCCAAAGACGATTTATTTAAGAAACTTTTTTTTTTTCAATTTACTGAAATTCTTTTTTTTTCACTTGTTCTTTTTTTTAATTTAACTTTGCAATATTGTATTGGTTTTGCCATATATCAAAGTGAATCTGCCCCAGGTATACATGTGTTCCCCATCCTGAACCCTCCTCCCTCCTCCCTCCCCATACCATCCCTCTGGGTCTTCCCAGTGCACCAGCCCCAAGCATCCAGTATCATGCATCGAACCTGGACTGGCGACTCGTTCCATATATATTATACATATTTCAATGCCATTCTCCCAAATCATCCCACCCTCTCCCTCTCCCACAGAGAAACATTTTATCTGAATTTCCAAAAAGAACTCTAATGAGGTCTCATTTGGATTTAAAATTTTTTTAATTTCTTAGATTCTCTGCTCTGACCGTTGACCTCGAATTATGTTTGACTGAACCATGTAGTATAAGTAGTCATAATCCTTACAGTTTCATACACACACATAATCTCATTTAATTCTCACAGTCATCCTGCTGCTGCTGCTGCTGCTGCTACGTCGCTTCAGTCGTGTCCGACTCTGTGCGACCCCATAGACGGCAGCCCATTAGGCTCCTCTGTCCCTGGGATTCTCCAGGCAAGAATACTGGAGTGGGTTGCCACAGTCATCCTATTATGGGCTTATTTTCTTATCTCCTTTTTTTTTTTTCGTTACGCCTGAGATTGGAAGAGTTAAATACTTTGCCCAAAGCCTACGTTGATACGTTCCAGAGCGAGTCCAGGTCTGGGGACTCCACCTGCCTGTTCCTAACGACTGTACACACCAACGTGTGCGCTTAGCCGCTCAGACGTGTCCGACTCTTTGCGACCCCATTGACTGTAGCCCACCAGGCTCCTCTGTCCGTAGGATTACCAAGGCAGGAATACTGGAGTTCGTTGCCATTTCCTTCACTGTACACACAGGCTCCCTTTATTCGGCGCTGGCTGTGTCCAAGGATCTTTTCTGAAGATTTGGTGCTAGTCAAAATATAGCACCCTTTCATGGGGCGCCGTGTTCCTACACGCATGCTCACACACTCAAGACAACTTTGGGAAGGATAAATTAGGGGAGGAAAAGAAGGAACTTAGAGTCGTGAAAGGTAAAGTGAGCCCCTGTCTGGCACCTACACCGGGGCGAGAGCTATTCCTTTCCTCCTCTCCACCCACTCGCGAGCCTGCTAAGAGGCCAGAGTCTCCTTCGGCATAGCCTTTCCTAGCTCCAGGGCTGAGAGGTCCCTCCTGGGAAGTGGCAGATCTCGCTTTCCCGCACCCGACTCGGCTATAAATGAGACAGTTCCACATCAGTCTTGGCCGTGGAGGGTCAAGACTCACTCCTCCGGGGTCCAGCTTCTGCTCCCTGGAAGGAGCTCCCAGCCGTTTGGCCCCGACGGTGCGCGCACCAAGACTCCCACGTTCAGCTCCAATTCTGCGCGTGCCCAGAGGTCTCGCTCTAGAGTTTTCCAGCCAGATCGCGAGGGACCGACTCGGGTTGCAGAGCAAGGGTTCCACCCCCATCTCCGCACACTTTCTAGGAGAGTCCGGAGGGACCCACGGTTGACTTCGGAAGCTCTGGTTTGTAATGTATTCACATTACATGCGAGCGGCGCGCACTCTCTCCCCTTTTCCTTGCTTTTGAAAACCCAAACCTTCCGGAAAGTGGCTGGAGGTTGGTGAGAAATTAGGAGAGCAGAGAAGAAAGGACTGCAGCGGGTGGGCGGTTGGCGGGCGGGGACGATGCTAAGTTAACACGTGGATTCTGCAAGAACCAATGGGGTTCCGCGGTTTTGTCACTCTTTCTCCGGGTCAATCGTCTGGCAAGGATGGTCCAGAGGGAAGGCGCAATCCGGGACGCTGGGCGTCTGTCGCAAATCTTGGGTCTGCGGGGTCTGCAGCGACAAAACGGAAAGCTCTGGGCGCTCCGCTCTGTGGGGACCAGGGACGCCCCAGCCCCGCCCCCTCCGCCTTTGGGATGTTACTGAACCCCGCCACCTGCACTCCCTTTTCGGTCAATGACATCCTGAGCCTGGAGCGTGAGCATCTCGGCCCGGATGCCCTGCAACTCCAGAGGACACCGAGGAGCCCGGAAAACTTTCAGTACCTGCGACCAGTCCCAGAACAGCGAGGGTCCGAGGTCCCCAGCATCCGGAGCGCAGACAGCGAAGACAGAAGGCAGGAAGGGTCGGAGCCTTCCAGGGGTCCCTGTGAGTTAGTCACAGAGATGGACGCTAAACCGGTGGGTGAGCCAGGTGAGTACGAGCTGGGGTTTTGGATCTTACAGGGAGAACAAGGAGTGGGGTTAGATCATTACCAATTGGCGTTTGTGGGGGACACTCATCTCCTGGTCTTCCGGGCCCCATTTTTCTTCACTGGAAGAGTCAGAAGGACTGGGCTCTCAGCCCCCTCTACCGTCCCCTCCAGACATCTTAATGTAAATAAGGTCCTGAATCTTGGGGGCTCACGATTTCCACAGCCTGTCCTACATGATTCCCAGAAACACATTCCCCCCTACTCACTGAGGCAGTTCCCAGAAATTCCAGTTTCTCTTCCTTTTTTTAAATTTATTTTTAATTGGAGGATTATTACTTTACAATGTTGTGTTGATTTCTGCATACAACAAGAGTTAATCTGTCATAAGTATACATATATCCCCTCTCTCTGAACCTCCCTCCCATCCTACCCCTCTAGGTCATCACAGAGCAGAGCTTCTTTCTTACAGCAAAACCCTCTGCAGTATCTTAGCTGTGCTTCATCACCACCAGCTTTTCCTGCCATCTCCTAGTCTCTCTCTACCCTAGACCATCTGCCAAAAGTGTAGCCATCAAAGCAGCGGGGCACTTTGGGAGAGGAAACTCTGTTCGGCTCTGGGATCAGTCCCAGCCCAGTCTTTTCCTGGGGCTTGCTGAGTGGCCAGCCTAGTAGTTCCTCTGACTGCAGCTCAGTAAGGGCAGCTCGAGCTTTAGCTGCTCAGGGAGACAGACGATTCCAGCAGAGTCTCAGTGTCCGGTCTCCAAAGGCACAACCTGTGCATTGGCAGACAGACCCAGGGATCTGCGTCTAGCTGCAGGGAGGGAAGAGGTGGACAGGGCTTGTGATGGGTTGGCTCCTGCCATCCGGGCAGCTTTGGCAGGGGAGACCCAACAGTTTGAGGGATGAAAAAGCCACTCTTCCTCTTGCCAAACTCTGCGTCTCAGTTCCCAGCCTTCATGCAGGTCTGGGGGCTTCAGGATGATTCTCACAGGTCAGGTCTCCTCACCCAGGCTATGCCACAGCCACTCTATTTTAACCTCAAACTAACCACATGAAGAAAATAAAGATGCTAGTTTGGAGTTAGAAGACTCAAGAGTCCCTTGAACTGCAAGGAGATCAAACCAGTCAATCCTAAAGGAAATCAACCCTGGATATTCATTGGAAGGATTGATGCTGAAGCTGAAACTCCAACTCCACTCTGGCCACCTAATGTGAGGAGTCAACTCATTGGAAAACATCCTGATGCTGGGAAAGATTGAGGGCAGGAGGAGAAAGGGATGACAGATGATGAGATGGTTGGATGGCATCATGTGTTCAGTGAAGTTTGAGCAAACTCTGAGAGATATTGAAGGACAGAGAAGCCTGGAGTGCTGCAGTCCATGGGGTCGAAAAGAGTAAGACACAACATGACTGAACAACAATACAACAACAGCCAGGAGCCTGGAGAAATGTATATTTTGTTGTGTTCTTAAAGAAACCTGTGAATATTCTGCAGCAGACTGTAAGCCCTCAACTCCCCCAGTGCTGCTCAGCCAACTGACCTTTCATTTTGGCTTTGCTGAAGAAGCGTCACACTCCTCTGACTCTTGCTATCACCTCGCAGCTGAAGACACTGCAGTGCACTCCTCCTCTGCTGCCGCACCTGGGGCAGTGACAATGAGAAGGGGCCTGGTCCAGCTCCAGGATCTAAGCCCAGGGGCCATGGCAGCCACTGATCACACGTGGAAGAGACACTCCTGGGGGACTCTGTGCTCCTCCTCCACCCCCACCTTGCTTTCAGGGACACAGGGTGACAGGGACTCCAAACTGTGACCAGGAGGGATTGAGGTGGCCTGAATCCCCTCGGCCTGAGTGGTCAGCAACTCCCAAATGGGGTCTTGCTGGCTCCGCAGAGTCACTGAAGGCCAGTAG
Source organism: Bos mutus (assembly GCF_027580195.1). NCBI lineage: Eukaryota > Metazoa > Chordata > Mammalia > Artiodactyla > Bovidae > Bos > Bos mutus. The sequence goes on from NC_091624.1 coordinate 45,874,419, forward strand.
TTACATTTTGATTTGCTAAGAAAACAAACCCTTGTCAATATTTTTCCTCTTTGTGGGGAGAGATGTTCTCAGTTTGTCTGAACACAAGCTTCGCTGAGGGAAGGTCTTGTTTCCTCAATCTGAAATGCCAAACAGTTCAGTCCCACAGGAGACTGTGCCAGCTGGCTGTGGATTTGAGCCGGTTCCGACAGCACTGGCTCTAATTAGGAGCATCCTGCTCTACCTCACCACGCACACACATGCACTCCCCATTCCGGTTTTCTCCTCTCATGAATTTCATGAAAACTTAGCACTGCCTCCCTGCTTGTTCTTGCTCTGTCACTCAGTTGTCTCTGACTCTTTTCGACCCTATGGACTGTCAGCTGCCAGGCGCCTCTGTCCGTGGGATTCTCCAGGCAAGAATACTGGAGTGGGTTGCCATTTCCTTCTCCAGGGGAATCTTCCTGACCCAGGGATAGAAACCGAGTCTCCTACATTTCTTGCACTGCCAAGCAATGCAAGCAGATTTTTTTTTTTTTTTTTTTTTACCACTGATCCACCTGGGAAGCCTCCCTTCTTATCCTTGGGTAAAAACAGAGCTTTGCCAAAATAGGAGAGATGTACAATAAAAGGAAAGGAAGCTTGCATTTTGTGGGGCTGGGCACAGCTGCCCTGGGGTGATATTCGAGGAGCTCTGCCTCTTCCAAACAGGAAGTCAGGGAGGAGCCAATGCTACCTGCTTGCAGGGAGGTCCCAAAGAGCAAAGAGCCCACTTTTTAAAAAAAGAGCCAAATGTGGATCTCAAATTTATATACTTGCAAAGAGAACCTTAGTTTCTGAGCCAAAAATCAGAAGCCAAAAATTATTTTGTTTTGTTAATTTGGATTACAAAGCATCGTGTTCGAGAAACATGCGGTGGGTCCCTGATGACAAAAGAAGCAAGGATGTCAGTATAGGTGGGTAGCACTGGAGCCCCCAGCACTTGCATTAGAAGCAGGGGCCACAAATAGATAACCAGGCTCTCTCTCTCTCTTCACTATGAGCAATCTAAGGTTAATCTCTATCTAATAGACTGGCAGTAAAAGTTTCCCCAAACTTACCCACACTTGAGAATTGCAGTCAAAGTGAACAGCTCGCATACAGACATTCTAAGAAGAAAATGAAGCTTAGAGTCTTGATCAAGAGTCTAACCTTGGGGAATCGGCTGTACACTGAGAAACACAGAGAGTCACAACTTGCATTATGCTTCCCTGGTGTCTCAGTCGGTAAAGAAGCTGCCTGCAATGCAGGCGACCTGAATTCAACCCCTGGATCCAGAAGATCCCCTGGAGAAGGAAATGGCAATCCACTCCAGTATTCTTGCCAGGAGAAATCCCATGGACTAAGGAGCCTGATGGGCTACAGTCCATGGGATCGCAAGAGTCAGACACGACTTAGGGACTAAACCACTAGCACCAATCATCATCACGGGTACAAAAGAGACAACTTGGGGGAAAGGAACATTTAGAGCGACTTGGGACGGGGTGAGGGGGTAAGCAGAAGGAAGACACCGGCACGCAAGGTGAAGGCTACCAGGGAGGAGGGGCGTCCCTTGGAAAAATCGCTCCGGTGAGCCTTAGGCTGGCGCTGACAGTGTTCCTTCCTGTACTTTTAGAGTCCGTCCTCAGCGGAGCCTCGTTCCCCGGCGGCGGGACCCGGGTGCCTGAGCGCTGCGCAGGGGACAGCGGCGGCGGCGCGCGCGGGGCCGGCGCGGAGCATCCCACGGCACGGCCCCGGCGGAAGCCGCGCGTGCTCTTCTCGCAGGCGCAGGTGCTGGCGCTGGAGCGGCGTTTCAAGCAGCAACGGTACCTGTCGGCCCCGGAACGCGAGCATTTGGCCAGCGCGCTGCAGCTCACGTCGACGCAGGTCAAGATCTGGTTCCAGAACCGACGTTACAAGTGCAAGAGACAGCGCCAGGACAAGTCCCTGGAACTGGCGGGCCACCCCCTAGCGCCGCGCCGGGTGGCGGTGCCTGTGCTGGTGCGCGATGGCAAGCCCTGCCTGGGACCTGGCCCTCCCGCTTTCCCCGGCCCCTACGGGGCGGCAGCGGCGCCCTATTCCTGCTACGGCCACTACGCGGGCGCTCCCTACTGTGCAGGCTACGGCGGCGGCTACGCGGGCGCACCCCCGGGCCCCGCACCCCCAGTCCCCCAGGCCAGTTCGGGCTTCGGCGCAGGTGGGCCGAGCGCCAGCCCTCAGAGCCCTCTGCCCGCCACACTGCAGGGTGTCAGGGCCTGGTGAGGCGTCTTATCTCGGATATGCCACCCTGACCAGAAGCTCAGTCCCGCCTCCCCGCTGTCCGGTCGCGGCCGGGACGAGGGACCGCCGCGGAGGAGGAAGCAGGCGACCCGATGGCACTTCTCTCCCGAGCGGTGCCTGGGACTGCGAATTGCCCCCGGAGCAGCCATCCAGCTGAAGGCCCTGGGGGCGAGCTCCTCCCAAAAGACTCAAACCCTGGCCTCCGCCAGCCGCCCACCCAGCGACACCCGGGAAGGAGAAAAGCCGAGGGTGGCTGACAGTTTCGGGGGTCAGATTAGTACTGAGGCAGGAGACTTTTCAGGCCTCAACCCCAGGGCCTGCGAGGCTCTTTTATTTGTGTGCGGCAGCCCCGGAGGATGGCGAGATGATGGGGATGTTGTAGAGGGTCTCGACCCCTCAATTAAAGGCAAGAGGCGGGAAAGAAGGAGAAAATGAGCCAGGGGAGAGGGATGAAGAGCCTGGAAGAGGAGGACCGAGGAGCAAAGAAGACTTGTGCGAAACACATGCTCCTGTTGGGGTTAGTCTGCGCTGAGCACCCCCTTCCAGGGCTACACTCCCTGGGACTCAGTGTTAATCTAGGCGAGCGCTTTTTTTCTGGAGCCACAGTTGTTCTCTAGAAGGTATCCACCACTCTCTAGTTCTTCCCTCACTGTAAGTGCATCTTATCTCCTGTCTTCAGCTCAGCCTAAATATATGTGTCTGTGTGTTTGTCTTGTGTATATGCCATTAGAATTTATCCACTTCTCGATATCCGCTAAAGAGCTTAGAATAAAGTAAAAATGAAACCCAGAAATTCTAATCTTCAGTACACAGCGAATTCCCTAGAGAGACAAAACTCGCTTTCAGCTCTTGGAGGGGTTACCTCTCTCCACCCCCTTCCCAGCCTGCTCCTATAGATTTTCTTTCAGAAGGTAGCAGGCTTCTAAACTTTCCATCAGGTAAGGAGCTTCCAGTTGTCCTAATATAATGGGCAGGAAACCTGAACTTTAGGGGAAATTATAACTCCCCCAGGCACAAATATGATTGAAACCATGCTCACTGAAGACTGAAAACAAACTCATTTTATTAATGGGGACATGGGTATCAAATAAGTTGTCTTTGGTAGGTATTAGTAGGAAAATCAGACTCATTTCTTTTTTTCTTGGATATATATATTTTTTTTTCTAAGACAATGAAAAAGTATGCATTTTCATCCCCTGGACCACTAACTTATCAAAAGTTGCTGCTGCTGCTGCTGCTGCTGCTGCTAAGTCGCTTCAGTCGTGTCCGACTCTGTGCGACCCCATAGACGGCAGCCCATCAGGCTCCCCCGTCCCTGGGATTCTCCAGGCAAGAACACTGAAGTGGGTTGCCATTTCCTTCTCCAATGTATGAAAGTGAAAAGTCAAAGTGAAGTCGCTCCGTCGTGACTCTTAGCGACCCCATGGACTGCGGCCCACCAGGGTCCTCCGTCCATGGGATTTTTCAGGCAAGAGTACTGGAGTGGGGTGCCATTGCCTTCTCCATATCAAAAGTTAACTTCTATTATTTAATAAATTCTAATATTTAAATTGTACCAGCCCTGCATTTTCTCGTTTCTGAATTTGCCCTAGTTTTGTGTGTGTGTGTGTATGTGTGTGTCTGTGTGTGTTTTACCAATGTGGAAAACACAGACTGCTTGGTACTATGTAAACTACGCCTGACTATTGACAGCTTGTATCTCTTAAAGTTTATGTGTAAGTTAAGAACAAGTGTAATTACTCATATTTCTCTTTACTAGAATTTCCTTACATTCTCTTCTTTTTGCTTCCATCCCTTTTCTCTTTTATTTCTCCATAAAAATCTGTTAATAAAAGTGTGTTTAGAAACCACCCTGTGGGGTCTTTCAATTATAGTCAGTCTTATATGCCTGGGATTAAAAAGTACAGTCTGTATATTTTAAATTGGGAACTCTCAATAAATACTCCTTGGTCAATTAAGCTAAGACTAGAAAAGAGAGTGACTACAATTAAAATCACCATTATGAGAAATCTGTCAGAGTGTTGTCATTCTTCTTTCACTTTGGGGGCAGGAGTTATTCCTTACAAGAGGAAAAGTTACTCTTGGACACTGGCCTTAGATTTATGACAGTTGAGTTAAATTCTGTACTGCCACTGAACAACCATCTCTCTGGCCTTCAGTTGTTCAACAAATTGTATTAAATTTCCCTGAGATCAGATTCTAGACTACTATATGTTAATTTTTAAGACTCTTTTGTTCTTCTTTGGGTAAAGTTCTTACCTAGAAATATAAGTCATCCTTGTATGGATCTAGCAAAGTACTCGGTACAGAGTAGAAAATTACTAAATGCTATTCTCTTCACCCTCCACTCTCTTGCAACCCAACAAGTGGTTACCAGACAGGTGTTGTTCTTTTCGTTTCTTTCTTTTCTGGATATATAGTTGATTTATTAGGTTGGCCAAAAAGTTTGTAAGATTGTATGGGAATTTTTGGCCAACCCAATACAATGTTGTATTAGTTTCCAGTGTACAGCAGTGTTGTTCTGAATAGACCTTGCCTCCCAGCGCCCTCCAGGCTTTGTGCCACATGGAAACACCCAGAGGGAGAGCGATGGCTGTGGTCAAGTCTGCAAGTGAAGAGGACGGGAGCTTAGTTCAATCATTAGTATCTCACTCATCGCTGAACATGGAACACAAGAGAAAATAAGATTTGGCTGCTGCCCTTAAGGAATTTATTATCTAACTGCATGCCAGAGACTAACATGAGCAGGGCATCTAAAAATACGAGGTGGGATATGCTACATGTCAAGGGCAGACAGACAGTAAGCTCTCTAGAAAGAATGAAAATCCCATGTGAGCTGGGATGCCTAGAGAAGGTGTTTAGAGGAGGTGGATTCGCCTGGTGATTGGGGGAAAGACACTGCTTACTGACGAAGGTCTAGGACTTAGGGATGAAGAAAGTAACCCGGCACATACCAAAGCTTGACCCATATTTTCTAGTAGTGGGAGATGCAGTTCAAGGGCAGCTTCTGCGACTTTGTAAACTGCATTCAGTTGGCTAAGGGAGAGCGGGAGGCAGGAGTGGGTCTTGTTTTCACAGACACCCAAGATACTCCATTGACCTGGGACATTTTCTGTTTTGCTGTCTGGATTGCTGTAGCAAGCATATTCACTGGCCCCAGCAAACAAGCAAAACCCATAACAAAACCTCGTCCATTTGCAACCCGTGTGATTTTTTCCCTTAGATAAGAGCTTGGAAATTTGAGATTCACAGGACACTAAGATTTCTTTCCAAAAGGAAAGGAGAGCAAAGGAAAACTCTCTGTTCCCATCTCCCTACTTTAAGTGATCCTGTCAGGATCACTTTAAAACACATCCCTCTCTCAGCTCATCAAGCCCACCCCCATCATCTGCCCATCTTCCGTCCTGTAATCTCTCCTTCACACTGAAAGCTGCCCCTTTTTGTGTGTCTTACCGAGAGCCGCTTATCCAAGGCAGGGCTTTCACCAGGGAGCCGCTCTGTAAGCAATCAGTCTCTTATCTGCATCGTTCAGTCCCGTCACTCCAGCCGCCTCTTAATGTTCACAAGTTTCCCAAATGGGAAGTAATTGACCTCTAAACAAAACAAAAAAGCTCTCAGAGAGATAGCAGAGGTTCCTTTCCTGACCGTCCCAGGGCTAGGGTCTCACCTAGGCCAGGTGGATAAGTCAATAAAATTGCAGACTTCCTGGCTCCCTGTCCTTCCTCCCCCTCAACCCCCCACCCTGGCCCTTGAAGCCAGCTTCATTTGATACTATCTGCAAATCCGATGCAACATGAGTCAAACTGTAGACCTCAGGGTGGCCAGAGATTTCTGGTATTATTTTCCCCATAATTTTGTCATTATGAAGATAAATCATGGAGAAGTGAAGTGAAGTGAAGGCGCTCAGTCCTGTCCAACTCTTTGCAACTCCATGGACTGCAGCCTACCAGGCTCCTCCATCCATGGGATTTTCAGGCAAGAGTACTGGACTGGGTTGCCATTTCCTTCTCCAAAAACTTCGAGGAGCATATTTAAAGCTTTAAAGATTCAATTTGAAAGTGTTTATAATTACTCAGCCATAAAAAGGAATGAAATTGAGTCATTTGTAGAGATGCGGATGGACCTATCTCTGTCACACAGAGTGAATTACGTCAGAAAGAGGAAAACAAATATTGTATATTAACATATATATGTGGAATCTAGAAAAGTGGTATAGATGATCCTATCTGGAAAGCAGAAATAGAGACCCAGACATAGAGAACAAATGTATGGACAGAAAGGGGGAAGAGGGTGGAATGAATTGGGAGACTGGGATTGATATATATACACTATTGATACTACATATAAAATAGAACCTACTGTATAGCACAGGGAACTCCACTCAGTGTTCTATGACATAAATGGGAAGGAAATCCAAAAAAAAGAGGATATATATATATAGATGTATAGCTTTGCTGTGTAGCAGAAACTAACACAACTTTGTAAGGCAGCTATACTCCAATAAAAAATCTTAATGTAAAAAAAGAATATCCATACTTGTTTGAAAATGTTATTAAAATACTGCTTCTTCTTACAGCTACATATTCTATGTGAGCACGGATTTTTTTTCACATACTTATTAAAACAATGTATTGCCACAGACCGAGTACACAGATATGAAAATCTAGCCGTCTTCTATTAAACCAAATATTGAAGAAATTTGCAAAAATGTGAAACAATGCCAGTCTTCTTAACTGTTTTTTTTTTTGTTTGGGATAATATAATTATATTAACATGTACTGTGTTTAACAGTTTTAAATTAATAAACAAATATGTTAATCCTTTTAAAAAGCGTTTGTACTCATCAGTTTATACTAGGTCATCAGCACATCAGTCCACTAACTTGCCCTTTTCCTTTTTCACAAAACAAGGGAACTAATTCCCAGGCATAATAGCTGTGCTCCCAAATCCCACCATCCAGAAAGAGGCCTCTTCAGAGAGACGGAAGATGATGGAGGATCCGAGTTAGGAGTTGCTGGACTTCATTCTTCTGCAGTGTGACTGGGTGTGTCTCCTGCAGACATGCTAGGTGAACTTGAGCAAGCTTTGTATCCTCTATGGGCTTCAGCCTCTTTATAAAATCAAGGAGGTAGATCTCTGAGGTTATTATTCTAATTTGTAGTGGTTCTTTATTGATTCAAATGCTTTTTATGTTCTTTTAATTGTAGGTTAGATCATATATCCAGAAGACTACATATAAGACACACACACACGTAATTACTGCAAAACAAACACAAATGTACACCTTCCCAAGTCAAGAAGTAGGGGGTGCCAGCTCCCAGAAGCCCTTCTCGCCAAAGCCCTCCAAGAATCCAGACCTCTTCCCTCCTTCCTTCCCCAAAGGAGATACCAGCTATTCTGACTTCCGTGATAATAATTCATAGGCTTCTCTTTATGGATTTACTCATATGGAAACATCCCTCAACAATGTGGTTTAATTTTGCCTGGTTATAGATGTTGCATAAATAGACTCATAGTACATGTATTATTTTGTTTGACTGGGGCATAGTTGATTTACAATGTTGTGTTGGCTTTTATATTCACTATAAAATATATTGGCTTATGTATTTTGTATTCTTTGTATTCACTATATAAGGAAGTGAATCAGCTCTGTGTATATATACATCCCATCCCTCTAGGACCTCCATCCCACACCTCTAGGTCATCACAGAGAATGGAGCTGAGCTCCCTGCACTATACTGCAGAGTTCCACTAGCTAGCTATTTTGCACATGGCAGTGTATATACATCAATCCCAATTCAATTCATCCTGCCCCCCCTCCACCCTCCCATTCACACATCCATTCTCCACGTCTGCATCTCTGTTTCTGCCCTGCAAATAGGTTCATCTGTACCATTTTTGTAAGAGATACCTAGACTTCCCAGGTGGCGCTAGTGGTAAAGAACCCACCTGCCAATGCAGGAGACGAAAGAGACAGAGGGTCGGGAAGATCCCCTGGAGAAGGGCGTTGCAATCCACTCTGGTATTCTTGCCTGAGAATCCCACGGACAGAGGAGCCTGGCGGGCTATGGTCCATAGGGTTGCACAGAGTTGGACGTGACTGAAGAGACTTGGCACACACGTACCATTTTTCTAGATTTCACCTATATGCGTTGATATATATTTATTTTCTCTTTCTGACTTACTTCACTCTGTGTGACAGACCCTAGGTCCATCCATTCTTTTTTATAGCCTAGTGACATTCCATTGTATATATGTGCCACATCTTTATCCATTCCTCTGTTGAAGGACATTCAGGTTGCTTCCACGTCATGGCTATCGTAAATAGTGTTGCAATGAAACATTGGGGGTGCATGTGTCTTTTTGAATTATGGTTTTCTCAGGGTACGTGCCCAGTAATGGAATTACTGGGTCATATAGTAGTTCTGTTTTTAGTTAGCATGTGTTCTTTAGTGACTTGCTTCTTTTTTTCAACTTGATATTTGTGAGATTCATCTGTGAGGTAGGTAGAATTTATGTGTGCTCATTCTCATTGCTGCATTATATCCCCATTGAATGTATGTGCCTCAATATACTATTTACTGAAAATGCAACCAGCTGGTTGCTATAAACACAGGATACTGCTGGAAGTCTTTACTCACAGGTATGGCTGCTGTATTCTCTAGCTGGAATTGGTCATGGCTTCTAAGAACTGTTATGCTTTACAAAGCAAGGATCCATCTGCATACAGATTTCTGTGTGTGTGTGTGTGTGTGTTCAGTTGCTCAGTCATGTCTGGCTCTTTGCAGCCCCATGGGCAGCAGCCCACCAGTCCCTTCTGTTCATGGTATTTTCCAGGCAAGAACACTGGAGCGAGTTGCCATTTCTTTCTCCAGGGGATCTTCCCCACCCAGGGATTGAAGTGGCATCTCTTGAGTCTCCTCCACTGTCAGGTAGATTCTTTACCACTGTGCCACCTGGGGAGCCCTTCTACCTATATAACAACAACCTTTTACCTTCTGTATGAGTTCCTTGTGTACGCACCACCTCCATCCAAAAGGCAGAGCATTTTACTGTTCCCATTTGCAGAGAAAGAGTCCGAGGGTCAGAGAGATGACAGCCACCCTTTAAGTTAGGGACAGAACTGGGACTAGACCCCAGACTCCTCCCCCGGTCCTGGGTTACTTCCACTGAATACTCAATAAGCAGTTCATGTCCTCACACAAATCAGGTGACTGTTAGGTGACACTGTTTTCTTTATTTCCTGGGGAAAAAAAAGCTTAAAAGGGATGTTTTGTAAAGCATCCAGAGGGGACAAATATGAAGTAAGAGAGGTGGGATGTGGATGGAGAGACATAACTGCCTTTTTGGCGCTTGTGAGCAGACAGAACGCTGGCTTTCCAGGTCGTGCTAGTGGTAAAGACCCTACCTGCTGAGGCAGGAGAGATAAGAGAAGCAGGTTCAATTCCTAGGTCGGGAAGATCCCCTGGAGGAGAAAATAGCAACCCACTCCAGTATTCTTGCCTAGGAAATCCCATTTTCCAAATCCCCTGCTTCCAAATCCCTCTGGAAACAGAGGAACCTGGTGGGCTACAGTCCATGGGGTTGCAAAGAATCAGGCAAAACTGATGTGACTGAGTACGCAAAAAAACACAAGATGCCAGGGAGGTGGGAGATGGATGGACAGATACAACTGCCTTTTCAGGCACTTGTCAGCAGACAGAATATTTGAGTGCTCTGACTGTGGCACACCCTTGCCCACATTTGTCTGCATTTTCCTCTGACTCTGTGCCCCCAGAGAGGCTGATTCATGTTTTCAGTGGCCAGCTCCTGAGAACAGAGAGAATTTAGACTGAGCTGTTTCTCCTCATTCCCACCTCCCCCCACCTGGGGAGAGAAAGCTCCGTGGGAAGTCCCTCTGCCTTCCTTTTTCTCTGTTTAGACTCTGGCAAGCCCTCCCCAACCCCCCATCCCAGTCATCCTGATAGAAGGATGTGGTCTTAGTGACACAGTCCAGATTCCACTGGAGGAAAAGCTGATATACCCGCAGTTCGGCTACAGACCTCAGAGCGCTTTCTGAGTTAGTCCCTCTGGGGCCGTCCTCATAAGCTGGTCTCAGTCAGACCTGCTTCCTTCCCATGCAGACATCAGTAGCTTTTGCTTCCTCCCGTCACAGGCCCAGCTTAATTGCCTGAAACCCTAGGGCCCAGGAAATTGGATCTGAAATTAGGACTTCAGTGGGCCAAAGGTGAGCCTTTCTTTTTTTTTTTTTCATTTACTTTAATCAGAGGATAATTACTTTACAATACTGTGATGGTTTTTGCCATACATCAAATATGAATTAGCCATAGGCATACACGTGCAGGACAGCAAAGGAGACAGAGACATAAAGAACAGACTTTTGGACTCAGTGGGAGAAGGAGACGGTAGGATGATTTGAGAGCCTTTCTCTTGGTGGCCTCTGTTTCCTGTCCCTCGCTGGGCCCTCTGGCACCTACCCTGGACATTCTCTGTAGCTCAGGTCTCCCAGGACCCGCTCCTAGAGCATCTTGGACCTCCCTATCATAATGCATTTACCCTCTGTCTGTTGTCCCATCTAAACAATCAGCCTCATGTCTGCCTCAGACCCTCGTGTGCTTCTGATACACCCTGTGCCTGTCATGGAGAAGGGGCTCAATACTGTTTGTTGATTGAACAAATGAGTGAATGGTTGCTGTCTGGCTTCCTTGCATGGCCCCACAAAGTCTGCATTAAAGAGTTGGGCTCTGACCTGGCTCCTTGGGAGTCAGTACATTCTGGAAGAAAGACCCCCTATATGTGGATAGAAATCTGACTCCTGGCAGGAATCATCTAATCTCTGACATCAGGGACCCTAAGAATTTCTGTCAGCCAGGGATATGGCCATGGTGAAAAAGAATCCTTCTGTTTAATCCTAGCCACTCTCCTGGAGGTCAACTTAATTTTAATTAATAAATATTAAGGAAGATTAGGGGCTTCCCTGGTGGCTCAGATAGTAAAGAATCTGCCAGCAATGTGGGAAATGCAGGTTCGATCACTGGGTAGGGAAGATCCCCTGGAGAAGGGAATGGCTACGCACTCCAGTATTCTTGCCTGGAGAATCCCAAGGACAGAGGAGCCTGGTGGGCTATAGTCCATGGGGTCGCAAAGAGTCAGACACAACTGAGCAACTAACACTAACAAGGAAAATTAGGTCGAACATTGTGGGGGGACGTACAACCAGTATCATTTTCAAAATATATACAAAATCAGAGGAATTCAAGGATGCAGAAAACAGAGTCCCTATCTTCAAGATCATAAAACTATGGGTAAGACAATTACCTATTCAGCCAAATATGCTACAGGAAAAACTAGAAAAGGTACATTATGAACATATAAATCATTCAATTCACTGAACATGCTGTAGAGGCTTCTAGATACCATCCAATATCTGTTTCCTCCTTTGTTCTTTAGTAATAGAACCCCAGAGTTTTAGTTAAGCACAAAACCTTTTAGCTAAAGATGATATTTCCCAGAGTCCTTTGTAGCTAGGGGTTGCCAAGCAGCTAAGTTCTGGTTAAAGGGATATAGGGCTTAGTGGCTCAGCAGTAAAGAATCCACCTGCAACACAGGAGACTTGCTGGAGACAAACTTTCAATCCCTGGGTCAGGAAGATGCCCTGAGTAGGAAATGACAATCCACTCCAGTATTCTTGCCTGGGAAATCCCGAGGACAGAGGAGCCTGTTGGGCTATGGTCCATGATGTTGCAAAGAACTGGACATGACTGAGTAAGTAAACAACAACAACAAAAGAGGTATAAGCAGAAGTGATGTGTGCAACATTTAAAGACATAGCCTTCAATAGAAGGGACCTTCCCTCCACTTCCTTTTTCTTCCACCTCCTGGCTGGAATACAGATGCAATGGTGGGAGCAGTAGCAGCTATCTTAGAGTATGACAGAGCAACAAGATGGAAGAGGCCTGGGTCCCCAGCACTAGGAAACCACCTTATCAGCTTGGATCTGCTTACACCCCATCTATTATATGAGAGAAAAATAAACATTTGTCTCATGTAAGCCACTGTTATTTTGACCTTTGTTATAGCAGCTGAATGCATATCTTAACTGATAGAAGACACAAGGAGGTAATTAGAAGATTGGCTGATACTAATGCAATAAATGTTTAGAGGAGAAATAAATCAAGGCAAATGAAGGTACCCTCAAAGAGACAGAACTTGAGACAAGCCCCACATTTGGAAGGCTGGAGGAAAAACATGGGAAATCTGTGTAGACAGATGTAGAGAGGGTTATGGGTGCTAAAATGCATGAGGGCCAAGGACTCTGTGAGATGACACTGAAGGCTGGACGTGTCTATAGACATGGAGTTTGGCTTGTCTGAAGGTTACCTACCATTTCTCCCAAATCCCACACCTACAGCTGCAGCTCCCACCTCCATCCTGAATTCCAGATCCAAATTACCCAGTACTCCCTGGACACCTCCATTTGAATGTTTCCCAGACAGCTCAATCGAAAAACAAACCCACCTCTCTCTACCTTTCTCCTGCCAAACCTGCTCCATTTTCCTGAGTGGGTTTAAGAAACTTATCCAAACCACCACCACTAAAGATAGAGGTAGAAGTTGAGCCTCCAGAGTTCATTTACTTTCCATTATATTCTGTTGCTATTTCACACATATTCAGTTCAGTTCAGTTCAGTCGCTCAGTTGTGTCTGTCTCTTTGCAACCCCATAAACCACAGCACGCCAGGCCTCCCTGTCCGTCACCAACTCCCGGAGTTTACCCAAACTCATGTCCATTTAGTCGGTGATGCCATCCAACCACCTCATCCTTTGTCATCCCCTTCTCCTCCTGCCCTCAATCTTTCCCAGCATCTTAGTCTTTTCAAACGAGTCAGCTCTTTGCATCAGGTGGCCAAAGTACTGGAATTTCAGCTTCAACATCAGTCCTTCCAATGAACACCCAGGACTGATCTCCTTTAGAATGGACTGGTTGGATCTCCATGCAGTCCAAGGGACACTCAAGAGTTTTCTCCAACACCACAGTTCAAAAGCATCAATTCTTCTGTGCTCAGCTTTCTTTATAGTCTAACTCTCACATCCATACATGACTACTGGAAAAACCATAGCCTTGACTAGATGGACCTTTGTTGACAAAGTACTGTCTTTGTTTTTTAATATGCTGTCTAGATTGGTCATAACTTTCCTCCCAAGGAGTAAGCATTTTTTAATTTCATGGCTGCAATCACCACCTGCAGTGATTTTGGAGCCCAGAAAAATAAAGTCAGCCACTGTTTCCACTGTTTCCCCATCTATTTGCCATGAAGTGATGGGACCAGATACCATGATCTTTGTTTTCTGAATGCTGAGCTTTAAGCCAACTTTTTCACTCTCCTCTTTCACTTTCATCAAGAGGCTCTTTAGTTCTTCTTCACTCTCTGCCATAAGGATGATGTCATCTGCATATCTGAAGTTATTGATATTTCTCCTGGCAATCTTGATTCCAGCTTGTGCTTCTTCCAGCCCAGTGTTTCTCATGATGTACTCTGCATATAAGTTAAATAAGCAGGGTGACAATATACAGCCTTGAAGCATTCATTTCCCTATTTGGAACCAGTCTGTTGTTCCATGTCCAGTTCTAACTGTTGCTTCCTGACCCGCATACAGATTTCTCAAGAGGCTGGTCAGGTGGTCTGGTATTCCCATCTCTTTCAGAATTGTCCACAGTTTATTGTCATGCCACACAGTCAAAGGCTTTGGCATAGTCAATAAAGCAGAAATAGATGTTTTTCTGGACTCTCTTGCTTTTTTGATGATCCAGTGGATGTTGGCAATTTGATCTCTGGTTCCTCTGCCTTTTCTAAAACCAGCTTGAACATCTGGAAGTTCACAGTTCATGTATTGCTGAAGCCTGGTTTGGAGAATTTTAAGCATTACTTAACTAGCATGTGAGATGAGTGCAATTGTGTGGTAGTTTGAACATTCTTTGGAATTGCCTTTCTTTGGGATTGGAATGAAAACTGACCTTTTCCAGTCCTGTGGCCACTGAAGAGTTTTCCAAATTTGGTAACATACTGAGTGCAGCACTTACACAGCATCATCTTTCAGGATTTGAATTAGCTCAACTGGAATTCCATCACCTTCACTAGCTTTGTTCATAGTGATGCTTCCTAAGGCCCACTTCACATTCCAGGATGTCTGGCTCTAGGTGAGTGATCACACCATCATGATTATCTGGGTAGTGAAGATCTTTTTCATATAGTTCTTCTGTGTATTCTTGCCACCTCTTCTTAATATCTTCTGCTTCTGTTAGGTCCATATGATTTTTTTCCTTTATTGAGCCCATCTTTGCATGAAATGTTCCCTTGGTATCTCTAGTTTTCTTGAAGAGATCGCTAGTCTTTCCCATTCTACTGTTTTCCTCTATTTCTTTGCATTGATCGCTGAGGAAGGCTTTCCCCTCTCTCCTTGCTATTCTTTGGAACTCTGCATTTAAATGGGTTTATCTTTCCTTTTCTCCTTTGCTTTTCGCTTCTCTTCTCACAGCTATTTGTAAGGCCTCCTCAGACAGCCATTTTGCTTTTTTCCATTTCTTTTTTTTGGGGGATGGTCTTGATTCCTGTCTCCTGTACAAGTCATGAACCTCCATTCATAGTTCATCAGGTACTCTGTCTATCAGATCTAGCCCCTTAAATCTATTTCTAACTTCCACTGTATAATCATAAAGGATTTGATTTAGGTCATACCTGAATGGTCTAGTGGCTTTCCCCACTTTCTTCAATTTAAGACTGAATTTTAAGTCAATTTTTACAGGCTTGTCTAACTCAATGAAACTAAGCCATGCCTTGTGGGGCTACCCAAGACTGACGGGTCATGGTGGAGAGGTCTGACAGAATGTGGTCTACTGGAGAAGGGAATGGCAAACCACTTCAGTATTCTTGCCTTGAGAACCCCATGAACAGTATGAAAAGGCAAAAAGATAGGATACTGAAAGATGAACTCCCCAGACTGGTAGGTGCCCAATACACTACTGGAGATCAGTAGAGAAATAACTCCAGAAAGAATGAAGGGATGGAACCAAAGCAAAAACAACACCCAGTTGTGGATGTGACTGGTGATAGAAGCAAGGTCCGATGCTGTAAAGAGCAATATTGCATAGGAACCTGCAATGTTAGGTCCATGAATCAAGGCAAATTGGAAGTGGTCAAACAGGAAATGGCAAGAGTGAACATCGACATTCTAGGAATCTGCAAACTAAAATGGACTGGAATGGGTGAATTTAACTCAGATGACCATTATATCTACTACTGTGGGCAGGAATCCCTTAGAAGAAATGGAGTAGCCATCATAGTCAACCAAAGAGTCCGAAATGCAATCTCAAAAATGACAGAATGATCTCTGTTCGTTCCCAAGGCAAACCATTCAATATCATGGTAATCCAAGTCTATGCCCCAACCAGTAACACTGAAGAAGCTGAGGTTGAATGGTTCTATGAAGACTTACAAGACCTTCTAGAACTAACACCCCCTAAATATGTCCTTTTCATTATAGGGGACTGGAATGCGAAAGTAGGAAGTCAAGAAACACCTGGAGTAACAGGCAAATTTGGCCTTGGAGTACAGAAGGAAACAGGACAAAGGCTATTAGAGTTTTGCCAAGAGAATGCACTGGTCATAGCAAACACCCTCTTCCAACAACACAAGGGAAGACTCTACACATGGACATCACCAGATGGCCAACACTGAAATCACATTGATTATATTCTTTGCAGCCAAAGATGGAGAAGCTCTATACAGTCAGCAAAAACAAGACTGGGAGCTAATTGTGGCTTAGATCATGAACTCCTTATTGCCAAATTCAGACTTAAATTGAAGAAAGTGGGGAAAGCCACTAGACCACTTCATACATATTACAGACTGCTTACTGTTATTCAACTAGCTAAACATACAGCTATGTTTGCTAGTGATTGAGCATCCAACACATGCTTTCTGACTGTGATTCTTTTTTTTTTTAATCTTAAACTTTTTATTTTGTTTTGGAGTATAGCCGATTAACAATGTTGTGATGGTTTCAGGTGAAAAAAGAAGGGGCTCAGCCATACATATACATGTGTCCATTCTCCCTCAAATTCCTCTCCCACCCGGGCTGCTGTGTGACATTGAGCAACTGTGCTTCTTTCTGATCCTGATGTTGCATCCCAGCCTCAGAGAGAGTGCTAAGCGGGAAAAGGTCTGGCCTGAGAAGCCCATTCAGATGTTTGGGATGTAAGAGATCACAGATATTCCCATGGGGCCCTGCTGTCTGCCAGGGACATCTGCATTTTGAATCAATCCTGTAGACATATAATATAAAATATTACATGTAACCCAAGTGAAGGACAGGGAACCCTGGCGCACTGCAATCCATGCAGTCACAAACAGTTGGATACAACATAGTGACTGGACAACAACAAAAATCCAAGAACATTTGTGTGGGAGGTAACAGCATAAATATGCTTCCTTGGTGGCTCAGACAGTAAAGAATCTGCCTGCAATGCGGGAGACCTGGGTTCGATCCCTGTGTTGGGAAGATCCCTTGCAAGAGGGCATGGCAATTCACTCCAGTATTCTTGCCTGAAGAATCCCCATGGATAGAGGAGCCTGCCCGGGCTATAGTCCATGGAGTCGCAAGGAGTTGGACACAACTGAGTGAGATGGAGAAACAATGGAAACAGTGAGAGATATTATTTTCTTGGGCTCCAAAATCACTGCAGATGGTGACTGCAGCCATGAAAAAAAAGACGCTTGCTCCTTGGAAGAAAAGCTATGACCAACCTAGACAGCATATTAAAAAGCAGAGACATTACTTTGCCAACAAAGGTCGGTCTAGTCAAAGCTATGGTTTTTCCAGTAGTCATATATGGATGTGAGAGTTGGACTATAAAGAAAGCTGAGCACCAAAGGATTGAAGTTTTTGAACTGTAGTTTTGAAGAAGACCACAGTTTGAGAGCCTCTTGGACTGCAAGGAGATCCAATCAGTCCATCCTAAAGGAAATCAGACCTGAATATTCATTGGAAGGACTGATGTTGAAGCTAAAACTCTAATACTTTGGCCACCTGATGTGAAGAACTGACTCATTGGAAAAGGCCCTGATGCTGGGAAAGATTGAAGGTGGGAGGAGAAGGGGACGACAGAAGATGAGATGATAGGATGGCGTCACTGACTCGATGGACATGAGTTTGAGTAAGCTCTAGGAATTGGTGATGGACAGGGAACCCTGTCATGCTGCTCTTCAAGGGGTCGCAAAGAGTCGGAAACGACTGAGGGACTGAACTGAACTGAACTGAGCGACTAAGCACAGCACACAATAGCTCCAATGAAGTAACCCTCTGCCTATGACTGCAGCACTTAAACTGCCCACTAGGGGACACTCTTGCCTCCAGTTTCCCCGCTGTGCGGTGGTCGGGGAGGGGGGCGGGGGGGGGAATTCCCCAAATTCCTTGGGCCTCCACCCAAAGCCTTTGCTTCCAACGCAGTGTTTCAGATTTCTTTTTCAGGTCAACCCCTTTGTCTTCCGGTTTGGATGTTGACAGTTGGGAGTGGACAGAAGGAGACAGTGAATCAAGGATTAAGGGCTCCGTAGATACCAGCTGTTGGCCGTGGTTTCAATGTGACAAAGATGCATAACATTATGATAGCATTATGATACTTGTGGCTACAAGATCTGTGGGGTGCTTTCCAGGGCTCAGATATCCTCCATATAAACGGCCTCATTTATTAGTCATATGCGGAAGTACTATTCTCACACAAAGGAAACCAGGGAAAGTGAGGGAATTACCCAAGGTCATAGAGTTTATAATTTGAGTCTGAATATAAACCCACTGATTCTATTTACAACTGCTGGGCGAACTTGGGTATCTATAATAAAATATAACTGTCTGGGTGTGGAATACTAGCTCTGAAGGGCTGATAAAGTAAATATCACTAGATTAGCCTGCAACCTTGTCTTCTTTTTCACTTTTCTCCCCAGGCTCCAAACACCCTGGGAGGAAACTAATCTGATTGGCTCTTTTCACATTGAACTGTTTTTTTGTTTTTAAACACCAAAAACATTTTGTATTGGGGTATAGCTCATTAACAATGTTGTGGTAGTGAGCAGCAAAGGGACTCAGCCATTCATACACATCCAACAAAGTCCTACTGTGTAGCACAGGGAACTCTGCTCAATGCTACATGCCAGCCTGAATGGGAGAGTGGTTTGAGGGGAGAACAGATACATATATACCCTGAACTGTTCTTGACTCACAGCAGTTTCCTGACTCCTTCAGTTAATGACTGCTTTGAGCATTCATGTCATTAAATCTACTGGATCTGTCTTGGCTTTGCCACTGACCCACTCAGCCAGGGAAGGCAAAATTACTTGGTTACTTGATCTCTTCCAGCTTCAACTTCATCTTGGATGAAATGGAGTTAGTTAAACCGGTGGTGATCTGTGACTCTCTGAGTTGTAAGTGATAAGAACCCAACTTACACCAGCCTTAGCAAAAAAAATTCCAGGCAATTTCTTGACCCCCAGAGCTGAGTGGCAGGAAGGCTTACGGTGAAACTGGCTAAAAGCAGGGATTGGAGTTCATCCAGTCTTTCCCAGCCACTTCTCATTTCCGTTTCTCTCTACCTGGTCAATTTCATTATCTTGGGCCGGCTGAAATTATGGCCAAGTACACAGTCCCTGGCAGCTCAGAATCACATCCTCACAGCTGCATAGTCAGAGACAAAATGGCATTTTCCTTCCAACTCCAGGCTGAAAGACCAAGCCAGATCCTTTTCATCACAGGACATAGTGAGTACCAGGCAAGATAACAAATATGAGAGGGCATTGGGAGGTCTGCCTCAGCTGCAGAATCCCTTCTTCTTGAGGGTTATCCTGCCCCAGGGAAATTCACTTGCCTATAACCATCATTTTTGATGGTTCCTGTGAGAGCAGATATTACAGGGGAAGGGGATGAATGGCAGTGCAGTATATTTTGCTGGGTGGGTTGGGTTGGGTTAACCCCCGCCCTGGGCCTCAGCCTCGGTGTAAGGAGGTGCTTCCACGTGTCTGTTGTTTCTCAGTCCCTGAGTTGTATCCGATTCATCGTGACCACATGGACTGCAGCACACCAGGCTTCCCTGTCCTTCACCATCTCCCAGAGTTTGCTCAAATTCATGTCTGTTGAATCAATGATACCATCCAACCATCTCATCCTCTGTCACTCCCTTCTCCTCCTAACCTCAATCTTTCCCAGCATTTTCCAGTGAGTGGGCTTTTCATATCAGGTGGCCAAAGTATTGGAGCTTCAGTTTTAGCATCAGTCCTTCCGATGAATATTCAGGGTTGATTTCCTTTAGGATTGACTGGTTTGATTTTCTTGCTGCCTAGGAGACTTTCCATAAATCCAAAGTGAATGATCCAGTCTCTCAGAATGATGTGAATGACTTTGCATCCTTTCAGTCTGTCTCTGGGGTTCACAATATCATCCGTGAAGCAACAAATAGAAAACAGGGGGCAGTGAAAACGTCCTCGTGGCCAAAGACCTGCCACTAATGCCACCTTTATATTCCTCCATCGCTCTGGGAGAAGTGGATTTTGTCTCTTTTCAGCATCTTCCCCATCCATGGGTCTTGTAACCTGCCATCCGCTCATGGAATCCCATTAATCACAGCCCTTTAATAGCAGCATCTCTCATCTGAGAGGTGAAGAAATGAGGCAGTACAACTCTTGGGCCCTTCATATGCTCCTACCTAATACTGTAAAATCCTCCTGATATAAAACTACCCTGACTACAGAGCAGGCCCACGGCTCCAAGGGTGGGCCAGGCTGTGATGCTGCTAAAAGCTTGCTCCTAGGCTGCAGGCAGTAGCAATAGGGCAGTGATGTAGAGGAACCATGAGTGGATCAGAAGAACATGGCTCCCCCCAGAGGATCAAAATTGTCCGAGGGTGATATGCATGAACACCAGCATATCTTACCAGCTTAAGCCATAACTTACCGGCTACAGTGTGTACACACACCCACTGTCCCCAGGGTAGCCGGACACACCCTGAGGGATCCACACCAGCCTCCGGGTCTTCAGTGTTGTCTGCTGACTGTCTTAGCATTGATTTTGTACAAGTGGTGGTAAGGGAACACATAGGCCAGGACTTGCTCTGTCCCCCACACCCACAGAAGTCCACTAAAACACGAATTTGACAGTGTCACTTCTCTCTGCTCCAAACTCTCCACGGCCCTCCCATGGCCTGTGGGTATAAACTCTGTGTGGTGGTCGAGGTTGCTACCCTTCCCAGGCAGGCCCTTCCTCCTGTGCTCTACTTACTCCACTCTTCTTGATGTGCCTGCTCCTTAAAAGGCCCACCTCCTCCATGAAGCCTTCCATCCTGAAGCTGCCAGTCTTTGAGAGTCAGTTGCATAGGCCCCTCGTCGAGTGGTTTTCCAAGTAGCTTCTGAAACACCACGAGGGTTCCCAGGACAGCACTGGGACAGACAGATGGATCTGAGTGTGTTTGGAGGGGAGGAGTCACCGGCCCCTTGCCTCTGTTCAGCGGCTCCAGGTTTGCCTTCATCTGTCATATATTTGGCATCCAAGTAAAACTTCATCTGAAAATGATCTTGCTGCCAGGATCCAGGGCCAGTCTGCTTGGTGTGCTTCTTGTTTGGGCACCTATTAGCTGAGTGACTGCAGACAAGTTAGTCAACCTATCTGTGCCTTGTTTTCTCCTCTGTAAAGTGGAGGTAGAAGAGTATCTATTCAGGGACTTCCTGGTAGTCCAGTGGTTAAGAATCTGCCGTCCAATGCAGAGGACATGGGTTTGACTCTTGGTCTGGGAACTAAGATCCCAGGTGCCTTAGAGGACTTGAGCCTGTGCATCACAACTAGAGAACTCCAAGCCACAATGAAAGATCCAGAGTGCTGTGACTAAGACCCAATGCATCCAGGAATAAATAAATAAATATTTTGAATAAAATAGTGTCTATTCAGAGGACTGTTGTGAGGACTAAGTTAATATAAGAAAAATATAGTACTTGGAGGGCTTCCCAGGTGGTACTAGTGGTAGAGAACCCGCTCCATGCAGGAGACATAAGAGATGAGGGTTCAGTCCCTGAGCTGGGAACATCCCCTGGTGGAGGGCATGGCAACCCACTGCAGTATTCTTGCCTTGAGGATTCCATGGACAGAGGAGCCTGGCGGGCTACAACCCATAGGGTGGCAAAGGGTCAGACACGACTGAAGCCACTTGGCATGCATGCACAATACTTGGAACACTACATTTTAAATGTCAGGTAACTTTTAGCTCCTATTGTTTTAGTGCCAGGTCAATGATTTCTGTATCATTGAATCTTGCTGGTTTAGAAAGATCTTTCATGCCATCCACATGAAATGCTGGGTGGTCCTAACACGGCTAGACATTGGATGGGCCGGTTTCCCCATTCAGTGCTGAGCCCTCATTGGAGGAGGTGGGTAAGTCTGTTTATCAAGATAAGCATCTTACCCAGCCTTCTTCCCCATCCCCAGCCACTCTCTCCACACTTTTTCTCCTGCTCAGAACACAGATGACACCAGTGGCTTCTGTGTTTGAGGGAGAGAGCCATCAGGGATGCACTGGGCCCACTATGCCCACAAGGGTTAGTTTCTGAGGGGCCTTGAGCCAAGCTCAGCAACAAGAGGTCAGCAGCCTCCACCCCCAGCCTCATCTCTTAGACCACCTGGTTAGCCTGGACTTCTCCTGCTACCCCACTCCCCCACCCCAGCCCGCCCCCTGCCTCTTCTACCCAGGTGGATTCTGTCCAGAGTCTCCAGGGAGAAGCAATGTCATGCTTGAATTGACCCATCAGTTTTTCTACTTATCAATCAGCTACCTGCTGGCACTGCCAACAGGAGCCATGAACAGTTTTTCTTTTTTTTAAAGGTCTTACCATCCATTGGTATGTCATAGAAATAAAATCCTGGCAAGGACACTTTGGCTGTGCCTGTAACATTTTATTTCTCAAAAAATAAAAATAAAAATCTGCCATAAGTTACATGATCGCAATTATCTCTGCATGTTTTGATCCCTTAAAACATCTTATAATAGAAATTACATGTTTTAAGAGATAGAAATAAAACTGACCTAAGATTGAGACACATGGATTAAAGTTTCCTGACTTGGTCACTAACATGTGATTTTGCATGAGTTATTTTGATTCTCCGAACCTCAGTTTCCACACTTCTAAAATGACTCCCTGGGTCTCTCAACACCCAGTTCTGTGCATTTTAAATAGGAATGCAGCATTGACATATATACATTACCCCGTGTAAAATAGCTAGTGGTGAGCTTCTGTATGGCACAGGGAGCTCAGCTCAGTGCTCTGCGATGACCTAGAGGGGTGGGATGGGGGCGTGGAAGGGAGGATTAAGAGGGAGGGGACACATGTGTACTTACGGCTGATTCACATTGTTGTACAGCAGAAGCTAACACAACATTGTAAAGCAATTATCCTCCAATCAAAAATAAATAGATAGGAATGCCAGATGCCTCCTGGTCCTGAACATTTCCCTCTCTAGCACGTCCTGCCTCCATACCTTCCAGCTCATTTTCTATCTCCTCTCTTTCCCCTCCCTAAGCCCCTTCAGAGGAAATGGAAACTTGGGTAAATATATTAATGGGATGAAAGCCTTTGCGGATGCCTAAAGCATTTCCAGCATCAGGGCACTGCAGGGTGGTCTAGAAGTACTTCCCCATCCTTCCCTCTATGCCTGGGTGGTCATTTCCCTTGTGAACTGTGAAAACAGCATGACCGTCCTTGCTTGTATTGGGCAAGACTTGTCTCAGGCCAAATATGAACCACTGGCTGAGTGACTTTTTTCTTGATCAGTGGGTCTCTGGCTATATTGTCCTGAATGACTGTCAGAAAAATGTCTGTCAGAGACACCCCATTTGGTAGTTCTGGAAGATGGGAGTTTTTGTTGTGGGATAGTCTCTCATGTCCTCAGCCCCTGTGCAGTCAAGGGAATCAGTAGAACCCTCTGGAGAGCCAAGCACAGTCTTAGCCTCCAGCCCCTCACTCTAGAGGGATGTGCACCCACCGCATCCTCAGAAATTGGTTCTGCCCCTTCTCAGATGATGTGTGCATACATGTGTATGAAGTCGAGTCTGACTCTTTTACAACCCCATGGACTGTAGCCCACCAGGCTTCACTGTCCATGGGATTCTCCAGGCAAGAATGCTGGAGCGAGTTGTCATTTCCTTCTCCAGGGAATCTTCCTGACCCAGGGATCAAACCCAACTCATCTCCTGCATTGGCAGGTGGATTCTTTACCACTGCATCCCCCATTGGATACCATCATTCTGATGCACCATCTATGATGGCCTGCCCAGTTTTATGGGGAAGGGGCTGCTGAGAGCTGGGAGTGGGAGAGAGTCTGTCTCAAATTGCTTGTGGCAGCCGGAGCACTGTGAGAAGGTCACAGCCTCCTTCCCTAGACAAACAGCCCCCAGCACATGTCCCTGTGGGGGCCTTTGTTAAGCTGTGGAGCAGACTAAGTGCAGAGGGATGACGGCCACCCAGTTAGAGCCCATGGAAACTTCTGCAGACCCCCCTCCTCAGCCTTGGGCTCCCCAGAAGCAAGCAGCCATGGAGGGCACAGGGAGCAGGTGACCAGGGGCACCGTTAACAAAATACTCTTAGGTTCCCATTGCCCAATAAATCCTCCCTAATGGCTTTTCTTGGTTGATCAGCACTCATGGAAGCAGAGCAAAATTGAGTCATTCTCTGTTACCGAACTTTCCCTCAGACCCAAAGCCCTTTTGCCATACAGAGAAGTCTGCAGAGAAAACTGGCAGAAATAGGTACAGAGTTGGAGGAACAGATCTTTTCTTTTTCCCCTAAATTTGGCTGGCTTTGTCGAGTCTTAGTTGCCCCATGGCATGTGGGATCTTAGTTCCCTGGCCAGGGATCAAACCCACGTCCCCTGCTTTGGAAGGCAGATTCTTAACCATTGGACCATTAGGAAGTACCTACAGACATTTTCAAAGGGTCTTGGGATGGAGGGAGAGAGAGGTATTTTGGCAAGTGTGGCATCTGAAACATGAATGGGCTTCAAAGCAGAGAGATAGGGCACAGGCACGTGTAAGGTCAGCAGTTCCTGCAAAAGAAGTGGAGTCGATTATGCAGGGCTACAGCAGCCTCCATGCCCTCTGCTCAGTGTCCTCCACTCCCCGTACTGCTCCCGGAGCCCTCAGGCCCTCACTACTGGTGGTGGTGGGCAGGAGGCAGGTTCTTGGACCGGAAGCAGGTGCATCACTTGTTAGAGCTGTTAGAAATCAGAACTCTCAGGGTCCACCCAGACCTAAAGCAGAGTCTGCCTTTGAACAAGATACCTGTATAATCTCTCTACATCCTGAAAGTCCGAGAAGCACAGGTCCAGCCTCTCGGGGGTACTATCCACACCCCACACCACCTCCAAGGCTAGTTTTCCTGGGCCACAGACTGGCCCCCTTGCCCTCTGTTCTCATGCTACATCCTTCATATCCTGCATTTATGCACTCTGCCAACCAACAGTAGAAAATAATGTCTGATTAAATCATGCCATTGGGTAACTGAGGGTAGCTTAAACTGTCATCAGACTCACAGAGCATCTTCATATTTACACATAAGAGTCATCTCTCTCTTTAGTTTATTTGGCCACGCTGGGTCTTTGTTGCTGTGCACTGGCCTTCTCTAGTTGCGGTGAGCAGGGGGCTCCTCTTAATTGCGATGCACAGTTTTCTCATTTGGGTGGCTCCTCTTGTTGCAGAGCACCAGCTCTAGGCATGCAAGCTCAGTAGTTGTGTCCCACAGGCTTAGTCTCTCTGTGGTATGTGGGATCTTCCCAGAGCAGGGATTGAACCTGTGTCTCCAGCATTGGTAGAAGGACTCTTAACCACTGGATCACCAGCAACATCCCCAGGAAAATCATTTTAACCTAAATGCCATAGGGAAAAAATGTACTACTGGAGTGATATCCATGGGGTAGGAAATGCCTTTGAACCGCTGGGGGGCAGTGCCTCTGATCCAAGCTAACTATGTGGAAAGAAAAGAAAGTCAAGTCGCTCAGTCGTATCCAACTCTTTGCAACCCCATGGACTGTAGCCAATCAGGCTCCTCTGTCCATGGGATTTTCCAGGCAAGAATACTGGAGTGGGCTGCCATTTCCTTCTCCAGGAGATCTTCCCAATCCAGGGATTGAACCCTGGTCTTCCGCATTGTAGGCAGACACTTTACCGTCTGAGCCACTAGGGAAGTCCACTCTGTGGAGAGTGGTTTAATTCATCCTCTTGTCCCTCGTTTTGGTGGTGCTATCATGCTCCCATGGGAGAAGAGAGAGAGAAGCAAGGAAACAGGGCAGACAAAGCCAGGGACTCTGTAAGAAGCCATGGAAGACACCACCGCAACCTGCACATAGATGTCTATGGATTGTGCTATATGCCTCTTGCTAAGTCATGTCCAACTCTTTGCAACCCCATGGCCTGTAGCCCTCCAAGCTCCTCTATCCATGGGATTCTCTCAGCAAGAATACTGGAATGGGGTAATATTTCCTCTTCCAGTGGATCTTCCTGACCCAGGGATCGAACCCGCATTTCTTATGTCTCTGGCAATAGCAGGCAAATTCTTTTCCACTAGCGCCACCTGGGAAGCTCTGCTTTGTGCCCAGTGTATGGCTTATGAGGAAGACACTGGCTTTGGAGCCTGAGCAACCTGGGTTAGCTGTGAGAACCTGAGTGTGTTATCTTCATTCTCTCAGCTTCTGTCTACTTATCAGTCAAAAATGATCCCCAGTGGGTTGCAGTGCAAATGAAATGTCCATAGTGAGCCAGTTCAGCATGGGCACTCAAAACGTGTGAATTCTCTTCCCTCTCCTTGCAGGGAGCAGGACAAGGAGAGCTGACACACAGCCCTGACCTTCAAGAAGGCCAACCACACAATGGAGAAGCAGAAAATGATGAAATCCTCCAAGGCCGTAGAGGATCAAATGCTCCAATGAGCAGCAGAGCCAGCGATGGAGTCTGGAGAAGTCTCCAAAGTCTCTGGGTAGAAACAGAACTGGTGAAGATGAACAAGAGACTGTAAATGCACACACAGCAGGCTCAGACGCCTGGAGATAGGACCAGGCAGGACGCCAGTGGGAACCATGACAGAAGAGGCAGTCAAGGCAAGGGACCATGCTGGCGAGGAAGGAAAGTGGGAAAGAAGGCATGGAGGCTGAGGCCTGTGCATGGGAGGCCTTGAAAAACCGAGACGAAGAGTTGGGATATTGGGTTTTATTTTGGTCTTTTCTTGTTTTGTTTTTTAATTGATGGATAATTGTTTTACAATGTTGTGTTGGTGTCTGCCATACATCAGCATGAATCAGCCATAGTTTTTTTAAACAAAATTTCTCAAGCTTTGTTCCATTTGATTGGATCAGTTTGTTTTAAACAATTTCATTTACTTATTTTTTTAAAAAAGTTTATTTGGCTGCACCTGGACTTAGCTGTGGCATGTGGGGTCTAGTTCCCCATCCAGGGATCGAACCCTGGCCCCTGCATTGGGAATGTGGAGTCTTATTCCCAGACAAGGGGGGACCGGGAATACTGGGTTTTTATGATATAGACACCTCAAGAATGTTTGTTTATTCATCATACTCTCCTCCCCAGTTTTACTAGGGGCTTCCCTGGTGGCTCAGGCAGTAAAGAATCTGCCTGCAATGCAGGAGACCCAGATTTGATTCCTGGGTCTGAAAGATTCCCTGGAGAAGGAAATGGCCACCCACTGTAGTATTCTTTCCTGGAGAATTCCATGGGTGGGGGAGCCTGGCAGGCTGCAGTCCATGGGGTCACAAAGAGTGACCGACTAACTGATCGAGACTGATTGACTAACACAGACACATCTAGATTCAGAGCTCCTATTTGTTTGGGGAGTGTGCAGTGCGCCTGGATAAAGCAAATTTGATTTACTGTGGGGACCTTCCTGGTGATCCAGTGGTTAAGAATCTGCCCTTGAGATGCAGAAGACGCAGGTCTGGTCCCTGGTCAGGGAACTGAGAGCCCATATGCTGCAGAGCAACTAAGCCTGTGCACGTAACCACTGAGCCCATGCACTCTGGAGCCTACATGGACCCACAAGGAAAGATCCTACATGACACAAGGAAGAGCCCAAGTGCTGCAACTAAGAGCTGATTGATATTGCCAAATAAATAAATAAGTGAATAAGGTTTACTGTGCAGGTGGGTCTAGAACCTAACCCTACTAATAGAAACGACCCATTTCTGGGCATTCTCTACATGCCAGCTGCTGAGGTTCTTTATTGTGAAAGGCCTCACCTTTCCTTTCAATAATCCTTGGGAAAGTGTTTATCTATCAGTCATGTCCAACTCTTTGAGCCAGGCTCCTCTGTCCATGGGATTTCCCTGGCAAGAATAATGGAGAGAGCTGCATTTCTTCCTCCAGGGGATCTTTTCAATCCAGGGATCAAACCTAGGTCTCCTGCACTGAAGGCAGATTCTTTTCTGTTTGAGCCACCAAGGAAGACAATTGTTTTCATGCCCATTTTGCATGAGGAAACTGAGGCATGCTCAGAAAGGCTAAGTAACTTGCCCCAGGTCACACATCCAGAGCTACTTTACTAGCCACTGTCCTCTTTTCAAAAAAAGCAACTCTGTCTCTCACCTCCCAGAGGGCTTGGTTCTAAGACACACCGAATTACCAGAAGCTGCTTCCAAACAATTCTTTTCCCACATGTGCTAGAAAATCTTTGGTTTTACTAAAGGGAGGACATGAAGGTGGGGAAACAAACTTCTGGCTTTTTTCAGCTCCTAGAGGCTGCCCACATTGCTTAGCTCACACACCCCCTGCCTTCCGTTTCAAAGCCAGCAAAGGCCAGTTGGGTTTTTCTCACTTCCCATCACTCTAACCTTACTTCAGTGTCACCTCTCCTCCTTTGACTCTGACTCTCTTGCCTCCTTCATTCTTATAAAAGCCCTGTGATCACAGGATCACAGATAATCTGGAATAATCTTCCCATCTCAAGGTCAGATGGTTAGCAACCTGAATTCTATCTGCAACCTAACTCGCCGTTGCCATTTGCAGGTGTTGCAATCAAGGCATCTTGGGTGCTTCGTCTTCTCCAGAACTCTATTCCATCGAAAGAAGCCTGCAATAGCCCCTTGTGCCTTCCTATGCCTGTCATTTTCACTCAGTTTAAGCTGCACTGACATAGCAAGGAGGGGATTTCGCAGGCAAGAATACTAGAGTGGATAGCCATTTCCTTCCCCAGGGGATCTTCCTGACCCAGGGACTGAACCCGTGTCTCCTGCATTGGCAGGTAGATTCTTTACCACTGCACCACCAGGGAAGTTCCTGGCTCCTTCTTGGGGAATCGAACCCCAGTCTCCCTCATGACAGGTAGGGATACTCATCACTATCAGTTCAGTTCAGTTCAGTTCAGTCACTCAGTCATGTCCGACTCTTTGCGACCCCATGAATCGCAGCACGCCAGGCCTCCCTGTCCATCACCAACTCCCGGAGTTCACCCAGACTCACGTCCATTGAGTCAGTGATGCCATCCAGCCATCTCATCCTCTGTCGTCCCCTTCTCCTCCTGCCCCCAATCCCTCCCAGCATCAGGGTCTTTTCCAATGAGTCAGCTCTTCGAATGAGGTGGCCAAAGTACTGGAGTTTCAGCTTCAGCACTAGTCCTTCCAATGAACACCCAGGACTGATCTCCTTCAGAATGGACTGGTTGGATCTCCTTGCAGTCCAAGGGACTCTCAAGAGTCTTCTCCAACACCACAGTTCAAAAGCATCAATTCTTCAGTGCTCAGCTTTCCTCACAGTCCAACTCTCACATCCATACATGACCACTGGAAAAACCATAGCCTTGACTAGACAGACCTTTGTTGGCAAAGTAATGTCTCTGCTTTTGAATATGCTATCCTGGTTGGTCATAACTTTCCCTTCCAA
Source organism: Bos mutus (assembly GCF_027580195.1). Taxonomy (NCBI): domain Eukaryota; kingdom Metazoa; phylum Chordata; class Mammalia; order Artiodactyla; family Bovidae; genus Bos; species Bos mutus. Next base: position 45,903,660 of record NC_091624.1, read on the forward strand.
GGAGTAAGCGTCTTTTAATCTCATGGCTGCAATCACTATACAAACAAGGAAAACATCTGAAATACTAAGCACCAAAGGAACACATGTGAAGCGATGTAAAGGAAAGTGCTGGGGCTGTGTCCCCATCCTGAAGGCACACCTGATATCTGAGGAAGAGGTGATGGAAGAAAGGAGCCCAAGCTCAGTTCTGGCTCTCAGTTTTTAATTTTAAAAATTATAATCAGTACAAGGAAATGCACTCTGTTCTGCTCCTCTTCTTCCAATCTGCTATCTCCAACTCACTGACCAGAGGAAACTGAAACTGCTCTATTGAGATATTTATACTCTTCCAGAATTTTCTGTATGTTAAAATGCTCATATGTAAAATATCCTATAGATAACTGGTGACTACTTTTTTTTTTTACACAATGAGTTCATTTTATAACTTTTTTTCAAGTTGAATCTCACTCCGACCAAATTAAAGACACATTCCCAAGTCTGTATGTTGTCTATTTGTAGATTTTTAGGGTAAATCTTGGGCTTTCCTGGTGGCTCAGATGGTAAAGAATCGCCTGCAGTACAGGAGACCTGGGTTCCATCCCTGTGTTGGGAAGATCCCCTGGAGGAGAGCATGGCAACCCACTCCAGTATTCTTGCCTGGTGAATCCCCATGGACAGAGGAGCCTGGTGGGCTACAGTCTCTGGGGTTGCAAAGAGTTGGACATGACTGAGTGACTAAGCACAGCATAGCACAGGGTAAATCTCAAAGCATGGAATACCTGTGTCAAAGGATACACCCAGTTTTAATTCTGACAGGTTTTGCCAAGCTGGCATCCAAATATACAAAACTGACTTACTCTCCAACAGTATGGGAGCAACTCTTCCTCATACACCCACAAACACTAGACACCATCCGTCTTTCTAATCTCTATTGATCTGGTAGGTGGAAAGAAGGTATCTAAACATGGTTTTGATTTGTATTTCCAAAATGATGAATGTGGTTAAACTATTTTTTTTTCCTGTGCCTGTTTATGTTTTAAATCTTTGAGTCATCTGGGGTTTATTTTGTTATAAGGATAGAACTTTATTTTTTCCAAGTGGCAGTGAAAGTGAAAGTGAAGTTGCTCAGTCGTGTCCGACTCTTTGGGACCCCATGGACTGTAGCCTATCAGGCTTCTCCATCCATGGGATTTTCCAGGCAAGAGTACCGGAGTGGGTTGCCATTTCCTTCTCCAGCAGATCTTCCTGACCCAGGGATCAAACAGGGTCTCCTGCATTGCAGGCAGATGCTTTACCCTCTGAGCCACCAGGGAAGCCAAGTGGCAGTACTGGATATTAAATAATTTACATTTCCCCACACTGATTTGAAATGCCACCCCGCTCTAAATTTTAGAAATGAGAAGAGGCCACTCAACTTAAATATCGTATCATATGCAAAGAGTAAGTCAAATGGATCATGAGTTTAAAAGTAAAACCTAAAACTTTTAGACGGTAACACAGGAGTGCATCTTTAGACTTAGGAATAAGCAAAGGGTTCTTAGGCTTTGTTCTTAGACTTACAATAACAAAATTTGTAAAATAAAAATTCACCAAAATAAAGAAGTTTTGTTCTATGAAATATCCTGTTAAAAAGATGGAAAGACATGTTACAGACTAGGAAAAAATAATTGCAATCACATATTCAACAAAGCGGAGAAGGCAATGGCACCCCACTCCAGTACTCTTGCCTGGAAAAATCCCATGGACGGAGGAGCCTGGAAGGCTGCAGTCTGTGGGGTCGCTAAGAGTCCGACAAGACTGAGCGACTTCACTTTCACTTTTCACTTTCACGCATTGGAGAAGGAAATGGCAACCCACTCCAGTGTTCTTGCCTGGAGAATCCCAGGGACGGGGGAGCCTGGTGGGCTGCCATCTATGGGGTCGCACAGAGTCGGACACGACTGAAGTGACTTAGCAGCAGCAGCAGCATTCAACAAAGACATATATAGAATATGTTAAAAAAAAATCAAAACTCAACAACAACTCCCCCCAAATTTAATTACAACATGTGTAAAGAGTTGAATGGATATTTCACCAAAGAGGAGATATGCAAGGCACAGTACATGAAAAGATTTTCAACATCACTAGCCATTTGGGAAATACAAATTAAAAATTAAAATCCCAATGGGCTATTACTACACACTTATTCAGTTCAGTTTAGTCGCTCAGTCACGTCCAACCCTGTGAACCCATGGACTGCAGCACGCCAGGCCTCTCTGTCCATCACCAACCCCAGAGATTACTCAAACTCATGTCCATTGAATCAGTGATGCCATCCAACCACCTCATCCTCTGTCATACCCTTCTCCTCCTGCCTTCAATCTTTCCCAGCATCAGATTCTTTTCTGAGTTAGTTCTTAGCATCAAGTGGCTAAAGTATTGGAGTTTCAGCTTCAGCATCAGATTTTCATGCTGAATAGTCAGTACTGATTTCCTTTAGCATTGACTGTTTTGATCTCCTTGCCGTCCAAGGGACTCTTAAGAATCTTCTCCAACACCACAGTTCAAAAGAATTAATTCTTCAGTGCTCAGCTTTCTTTTTTATTAGAATGGCTAAAATAAGAAATAACAATAACACCAAATGCTGCTGATGAAATGTGGAGAAAGTGGAACTCTCATACATTACTGGTGGAAACCTAAAAATGGTACAACCACTCTGGAAGACAGTTTGGCAGTTTTTACAAAACTAAACATATAATTACCATATGGCCCAGCAATGCATCCCTGAACATTTATCTGAGAGAAATGAAAAATCATGTTTATACAAAAATCTGTACATGAATATCTACAACACTTTCATTCAAAATAGCAAAACAGAGCAAAACAAAAAAAAAAACCAACCCTGGACACAAATTATTTGTCTTTCAGTGAGTGGACGATTAACAAACTGGCAGATCCATACAGTAGAATACTATTCAGCAATTTAAAAAAGCATTCACTATTAATACATGCAACAGTCTGAGTGGCCTTAGAGACATCATCCTCAGCAAAAAAATCCCCAATTCCACAAGGTCACATGCTGTATGATGCTTGATTCCACTTACAGAATATTCTCCTGGTAGTAAATTATACAGAATAGATTAGTGTTACCAGAGGTGCCTGATGGACAGAAGGGGTTTGGGTACACAAAAACAAAGAGATAGCACAGGGAGTACTTTTGTGGTGATGGGACAATTCCATATCCTTTTTTTTTTTTTACTTTCATCATGTAATTAAAGACAAACACCATTTACAAAGTTGAAATGCAGATAATAAAGTCAAAATAGAATTTTGAATATGACAGAAAAAGACAAAGTGAATATTTAATGTAAAAGGGGATGTACCAGTAATAATGTTGGTAAAATTCTAAATCAGGGTGGTTTTCTGTGTGTGTGTGGTGGTGTTTTTTGGAAAAATACAATCTGTATCTTAATTGTGGCTTTACAAGAATCTATCCATGTGATAAAATTGCATAGAGCTACATACACACACAGACACACACGAATGCAGGCTTTTTAAATGGTAAAAATAAAATAAGGTTTGTAGGCTAGTTAATGGTGTGTATCAATGTCAGTTTCCTGTTTTTTAATATTATACTACAGTCATATAATATGTCACCATTGGAGGAAGTTAGGAGTGCTGATTTTGAAGCTTCCTGGGAATTTATAACTATTTTGAAAGAAAACATAACAATTTTTTTAAATGAAAAAATGAGAGAAGAAAACTATCTTTGCCAAAGACCTTCCCTTTGTACAGTGTGGATCTCTTTAGCAATTGCTTTATCCACGATAACCTGCTTCCTTTCCCTCCTTCCCAGACACACAAACATATGATCGTCTTGAAAAGTTTTCAGTTGAATGAAAGGTGTCTTAGACTAGGACCCACAGAAAAGTTGCTTATATTAAAATAGTTCAAAAGAACATCGATATACCCTTTCTTGGATTCACCAATTAATATTTTAAGCCATTCACTTTATCATATAGAATTTATCTATATCATTGGTTCCGAACCAATTGATGGTAAGTTACATACATTATGGGTCTTTGCCCCTACATACATTAGTGATTATTTCCCAAGAATATTCTTTTATACAATCACAGTACTGTTCGTAACTTCAGTAAATGTAGCACTGATTCAACACTTTAAGCCATTGGTCTTATTACCACTTTCATTGACTGTCCCAATAAAGTGCAAGAGAGAATCCAGCCAGGGTCAGGTCCTGCACTTAGCTGTCACGTCTCTTTGACAGTCTTAGATTTAGTAGATGTCTCCTTGTCGACGGGCACCCAGAATTCTCAGCTGTAAGGTGGGATGAAGGAAACTGCCCCACCTACTTCTTTGTGAGTAAAGGCACTTTGGACTTCCCTGGTAGCTCAGCTGAAGAATCCTCCTGCAATGCAAGAGACTCTGGTTCGATTCCTAGGTGGAGAAGATTCCCTGCAGAAGGGATAGGCTACTCACTCCAGTATTCTTGGGCTTCCCTGGTGGCTCAGATGGTAAAGATTCCGCCTGCAATGCGGGAGACCTGGGCTGCATCCCTGGGTTGGGAAGATTCCCTGGAAGAGGGCATGGCAACCCACTCCAGCATTCTTCCCTGGAGAATCCCCGTGGACAGAGGAGCCTGGGGGGTGGCTGCAGTCCATGGGTTCACAAAGGGTCGGACACGACTGCACGACTATGCACGCAGGTAAAGACACTTTAACAATCTCTAAGAGCTAAGGAAATGGCAACCCACTCCAGTGTTCTTGCCTGGAGAATCCCAGGGACGGCGGAGCCTGGTGGGCTGCCGTCTATGGGGTCGCACAGAGTCGGACACGACTGAAGCAACTTAGCAGCAGCAGCACCAAGAGCTAAATAGAGTATTTCTCTTCTGCATCATGATTCCCCAGAAGCAGCTAAACATATTGTGTGTTGGAGCAAAGGAGATCCGCTTTGCTTTTCTCTCCCAGCCTGGTAAAACGAGCCAGGATCCTGAAGAAGGAACTTGTGAAAGAAATCCTTTATGGTAAAGACTGGACCGAGACCGTGCGAGGGACTTCCCTTTTCGTTCACCTGGAGCGCCGGGCGGCCAATCAGCTGCGCGGTTCGGGCGCGCGGCCAATGGGAAGGCGGCGCGGCGCGCCCCAAGGGCTATAAGTGCGCGGGGCCGCGGAAAGTGAAAGTGGTGCGGGAGCGGCGGGCGCAGCTTGGGCGCTGCTTCTGGGGCCTGAGGGCGGGCGCCGGGGCCAAGACGCCGGGATGCTCCGGACTCCCGAGCCACAGTTGGGGAACGCGGGGGCCGCGGGCTGCAGCCCCCCGGCTGTGCCGCCCACCCAGACCAAGCCGCTCACCTCCTTCCTCATCCAGGACATCCTTCGGGACGGCGCTGACCGGCGCGGAGGTCACGCGGGCAGCCCACAGCCGCAGCCTTCGCGTCAGCAGTACCCGAGGCGAGACCCAAAGCCGGAGCCCGAGGGAAGAAGAGGCTGCGCCCGGGCGCCGGAGGACCAGCAGAGCGACCAGCCCCGCGCCGGTAGCGAGGAGGCCGAGAAGCCGGTGGAGACCGAGCCAGGTAAGCCGGCGAGGCTGGAGAGACCTGGCCGGGCCGGGCTGGGTCCCCCAGGAAGAATGGGCAGGCCCACAGGCTGCAACCGCGTGAGGGCGGGTGCTAGGCGGACCTCCTGGAGCTCCGGCGGCAGGGTTGCGGGGCCCCGCGGCGACAGGCGAAGGGACTTCATGGCCTCCGCCACGGGCAAGCCTCGGAGCTTAACCCTGAGCCCCGGCATCAGGGCTGCTCAGGATTTAGACATGGACTTGATTCACCCCTCAAGGTGCCCTGCGCAGCGGGTTCTTGGTGCCCAGAGCTCAAAGGCGAGCACGCACACAGCGCCCACCACGCTCCAGTCCCAGATGAAAACCCGAAACCAATCCCAGCCACCTCTCAACCCTTAATCCTCGCCAGCCCTAGTTACCTCTTGGCAATCACAATAACTAACATATAACAAGTTATTGATAAATAATATATTAATATTAATAAGTCAGGGTTTGATCAGCAAAGATGCCCTTTGCTTCCCAGTCCCATGGGCAATAAAACACGATAAGTCTTGGGGACTTCCCTGGGGGTCCAGTTAAGAGTTCACCTTCCAACGCAGGGGGTACAGGTTCCATCCCTGGTAGAGGGGCTAAGATCACAGTCAAAAAACCAAAACAGAAAACAGAAACAATATTGTAACAATTCCAATGAAGACTTAAAAAATGGTCCAACTAAGCCCCCTCCCCCCAAAAAAAAAAAAAAAAAAAAAAACAGACTAGCAAGTCAAGGAGCCCCTCTGGTCTCCAGGAGCTATATATATAACTTCATGGGAACATTTAGAGTAGACTTTTTTTTTTTTTCTATCAGTTTTTTAACTGAGGTAAAATTGGAACATAATATGTTATGAGTTTCAGATGTACAACATAATAATTTGATCTTTGTATACACTACAAGGTAATCACCACGATAAGTCTAGGTATCCACCCTCACCATACAATAGGCACCTTTCCTATGAGGTATGGCAGGGGCTCACTGAAAATCCCATTGGACAGAGGAGCCTGACTACAGTCTGTGGGGTTGCAAAGAGTTCAGACATGACTGCAGAGCGAGAGAGAAAGAAACAGTTTATTGAGGGAAAGTGAAGTGAAAGTCAATCAGTTGTGTCCAACTCTTTGTGACCCCATGGACTATACAGTCCATGGAATTCTCCAGGCCAGAATACTTGAGTGGATAGCCTTTCCCTTCTCCAGGGGATCTTCCCAACCCAGGGATTGAATCCAGGTCTCCCACATTGCAGGCGGATTCTTTAACCAGGTGAACCACAAGGGAAGCAAAAGGGGATTAAACCCAGAGAATGAACTCTCCTACCACACTAGCCCTCTCATGTCACCCAAATGTTAACTCTGGATGACCCTCTGGATGCCTTGGGGGCCCCACTTTACTGATATCTTATTTCTCAGTCTTTCTTGCCTCCCATCTCCCATTCCTCCAGACAGATACAGAATCCCTATTTAACTCTACAGGGCAATAGGGCAGAAAGTTCTAGCACTAGCCTCTCCTACTTTGCAGACCTGATGACTATTAAGAAATTAACACGGAATCTACATGACTGGCCAGCAGCCCCACTCAGGGAGTTCCTTACTCCTAAGCAGTTCTTAGGAGTTAGAACTCTTCAGTTCAGTTCAGTTGCTCAGTTGTGTCCGACTCTTTGCGACACCGTGAACTGCAGCATGCCAGGCCTCCCTGTCCATCACCAACTCCTGGAGTTTACCCAAACTCATGTCCATTGAGTCGGTGATGCCATCCATCCAACCATCTCATCCTCTGTCATCCCCTTCTCCTGCCTTCAATCTTTCCCAACATCAGGGTCTTTTCCAGTGAGTCAGCTCTTCACATCAGGTGGCCAGAATACTGGAGTTTCAGCTTCAACATCAGTCCTTCCAATGAATACCCAGGACTGATTTCCTTTAGGATGGACTGGTTGGGTCTCCTTGCAGTCCAAGGGACTCTCAAGAGTTTTCTCCAACACCACAGTTCAAAAGCATCAATTCTTCGGCACTCAGCTTTCTTCACAGTCCAACTCTCACATCCATACATGACCACTGGAAAAACCATAGCCTTGACTAGACAGATCTGTGTTGACAAAGTAATGTCCCTGCTTTTTAGTATGCTGTCTATGCTATGCTAAGTCACTTCAGTTGTGTCCGACTCTCTGTGACCCCATAGACGGCAGCCCACCAGGCTCCCTGGTCCCTGGGATTCTCCAGGCAAGAACACTGGAGTGGGTTGCCATTTCCTTCTCCAGTGCATGAAAGTGAAAAGTGAAGGTGAAGTCGCTCAGTCTTGTCCGACTTGTAGCGACCCCTGGACTGCAGCCTACCAGGCTCCTCCATGCATGGAATTTTCCAGGCAAGAGTACTGGAGTGGGGTGCCATTGCCTTCTCCGAATATGCTGTCTAGGTTGGTCATAAGAACTAAGGAGTTCCTTAGTGCAATGTATCCAAACTGACAGTGGGCTGTTTGTTCACTCAGAAGAGATGAGGGTAGATAGAATTCTGTTCTCTTTGCTGCTACCATGTAACGTTTTCCTTCCCCTCCCTGCTTCTCCCCTCTCCTTTCCAGATGGGCACTTAGAAACTTATCTGCTGGACTGTGAAAACCCTCCCAGCGCCTTTCAGAGCCTACCCCCAGCCACCAAGCAGCCTCAGAAGCGCTCCCGGGCTGCCTTCTCTCACACTCAGGTCATTGAGTTGGAGAGGAAGTTCAGCCATCAGAAGTATCTGTCTGCCCCCGAAAGGGCTCACCTGGCCAAGAACCTCAAGCTCACGGAGACCCAAGTGAAAATATGGTTCCAGAACAGACGCTATAAGACCAAGCGGAAGCAGCTCACCTCGGACCTGGGCAACCTGGAGAAGCACTCTTCCTTGCCAGCTCTCAAAGAGGAGGGCTTCTCACAGGGCTCCCTCATCTCTGTGCACAATACCTACCCTTACTACCCCTACGTTTACTGCCTGGGTGGCTGGAGTCCAGCTTTCTGGTAACACCAGCTCTGACATCCACAGTAGATCAAGAACTGTCTTCTCTAGGTGGCCCCTCTGGAAGATGGAAGGGCCCCGGGGTCAGGAAGGGCTGGGCAGTGAGAGACAGACAGACCAGAACACATGGAGGTTTGTGTGGAAATCCCAGATTCTTCACTGGTGGGCCAATGAAAGATCTGGGACAGGGAATGATTTCATATCCAAATTGTTCCCCCAACATAGAAGGGGGGATTGTTTTTGCTTTTAGACCCCTGCTTGAAGTAGGGAGGGATAGAGCCAAGTGTTCTTTCTGGCACTTGGGTGACTTTTCAGGATCTGTCCACATCACTTCTGAGGATTCTGTTCCTCCAACTCCATCCTCTTGTGTAACTGAGCATCCACTCGGAAAGAGGTCACCTGAAGGGGGAGGGGGAGGATGGCTCAGGATGTCACCTACTGAAATAAACTGAAGGTCAAAAGCCTCTCATTGGCCTTGGACTACAACCAAGGTTTCTCTTTGTCTCTGGGACAGACAGAAACAGAGGACCTCACAGAGAAACCTTTCGTGCCCAGCACAAGTTGGCACAGGATATGGAGATGGGAAGGAGGAGACGAAAATAGAAGCTTCTGATTATTCCTTTTAAAATAATATGCCAACTTAAGTATTTACAGAGTGGCCCATGTAGAACAAGAAGCACTCACTGTGGCCTTAAGACAAGCTGTATAAACCAAACTCTATTGCGGGAGGTGAGCCCAGGCCAGGAGAATCTCTGCATATCCAAGACAGTGATCTAAGGAAGAGTCCTTAGCAAAAGGTGAAAAAAAAAGAAAAAAAATCCTCTTCTGGACCTTTTGCTCTGGGCCTGAGAATTTAGAATAAGAAGGTTCCTGGAGTTTTTGGGCTGTAATTCATACTACAGTGTGACAGATCACATAATTCTTTAAGTTCCTTCCTTCCTCCTCCTCTTATTTTTTGTTCCTTTTCCATGGCAGTCACCCACTGAAGCACTTCTTTTCAGTCCAGACTTTTATGACTGCACCTAACATACACCTTGCTTATATAGCCTTGAGATCTTGTCTCCCCCACCCCCCACCAAAGCTTTATCTCTTCCTGGGTTTAAAAAAAGAAAAGTAGTGGGGGAGCAGATTCTGAATTGGCTAAAAGACATGCATGTTAAAAAAAACCCTAACAATTCTTATGTCTTTTCTTTAAAAATATACAGCATTAAATACCAAATCTATTTAAAGACATGACAGTTTCAGAAGGTCACTGCTGCTTTTATAGGACTTTCTGGTGGCTCTGTTGTTACAGTTCAAAGTCAAAACCCTCTGGGATCCCTGCAGGCAAAGGAGGTAAAAGGTAGTGAGCTTTCACACCGTAAGGAAGAACACAGCAGAGTGAAGGGTCAGGTGCCATGGAGCTGTCTGGTGGGAATCCAGGGATGAGGGGCGGGGTGTGAAGGAAGGGGGCGTGGACCTTAGGAAGCCCCACCCATGAGCAGGCTGATGGGGCTGACTGGCACTTTGCTGGAAGAGGCTAAGAAAAAAAGGAAACCATTTTCAGAACACATCATAGTGGCTTCCATCACCAAGCCAATGAAACTGTCCAGATGTTTCAGGAACTGTGTTTAATGCTTATCAAAAAAGTGGAGGTTCCCCCCAAGTGAGTTACCTGGTGACCTCAGAATGAGAAGAGGGCACAGGAAAACTCTGGCCATGCTTCTGTTTTTATTCTGTTATCTCAGGTGACCTGGGACAGGGGAGACATCAGCATGAAAAAAAAAAAGCCAGTTACTAATGAGGTATCCCAAGCCCTGGAAATCTCTTGATCCTGCTACTTAATTCTGTTCAGTGAAAAACCTTTTAATTTCCTCCTTTTAAAAAAGTCCAATTTACTGTTGTGGCAAAACTGCCAAAGTTGATAGAAGGTTGGCTCATTTCACCTCATTTTCTGTTGTTTGAGCTCCACATTGAAATACTGTCCAGTGCCATGTGTTGCCTGCACAGAAATGGAGGCACAGAGGCAGGGCTTTCTCCTACTTACATGTCTTAAGCGTTCAGTGCTCACTCTCTGGTCAGGGCCCTTTCTCTGCCTCCCTCTGCATTGAATTATTTCAGCCCCCAAACCTGCAAGTGTTAAACATTTTACTGTGATATACATTGTATTGCAAAAAGGAAAAAAAAAAGTCTTTGTTTAGAATGATTTGTTTTGGTGAATCCATCTTGTTTTTCCCCCATAGTCACTCAGCCATAGCCAAACTAGTAGAACAACATCTGAAGAGCTAATATATCTATTCCTGATGGGTACACTGGGGGGTGCACCCCGGACCCAGACCTGTGTCTATCCTATTTAATAAATCGGTTTAGGTTCTCCATGTGTATAATGGACTCTGCTCCAATCTTAATACACAAACCTGTGAATCGAAGTTCAGCCAAATACCGCAAACTTTATTTTTCTATGTATTTTTTGTAACACCTGAGTGTTTTTAAAATAATAAAGTACAGTGTCATTTTTAGACATATCTGTGTGTGATTTTCTGCTTCCTAAAGACTGCATGCTACTGAGTTTTTCTTGTTACCATGTTCTCCTACCTGCCTGCCTGACTAATCTATGGAGAGTAAATAATGGAAATTAGTAGCTTAGTGAATAGCAGAGGATGATCATTCTTTTATAAATGTTCTACCCTCCGTTACAGGCTTTCCTGATGGCTCACTGGTAAAGAATCCACCTGCCAATGCAGGAGATGTGGATTTGATCCCTGGGTTGGGAGGATCCTCTGCAGGAGGAAATGGCAACCCACTCCAGTATTCTTGCCTGGGAAATCCCATGGACAGAGGAGCCTGGGGGGCTACGGTCCATGGGGTTGCAAAAGAGTTGGACACAGCTTAGCAACTAAACAGCAACACCACCACCACTCTGTTACTGGTTAATCACCTGGAGGGGAAAGAAATGTCTGTGTCATTTTAATAATCACCTCCTTCAGCCCAGGGATACATTTGGAAAAATTGAGAATGTTGAGTATTTACTTTTATTTCTTGAAGACCCTGAAGGGAACATGGGAACCACTTCCAAAGAAGCAACCTTCTTTTGAAATTCATTGGCGTATATATGCTCGTATGTATCTGATTGGCCTCACCGATTCAATGGACATGAGTTTGAGCACACTTGGGGAAATAGTAAAGGACAGGGAAGCCTGGCATGCTGCAGTCCATGGGGTCGCAAAGAGTTGGAGAAGACTAAGTGAACAATAACAACAAATGGATAAAGTAGTTAACTAGTGAGAACCTACTGTATAGCACAGGGCACTCTACTCAGTGCTCTGTGGAAATCCCAAAAGGAGGGGATGTGTGTATACGTATATCTGGTTCACTTTGCTGTACACCTGAAGCTAACACAGCATTTTTTGGGGGTGGGGGCTGTGCTGGGTCTTCTTTGGTCCTCAGGCTTTTCTCTAGTTGCAGCAAGTAAGGGCTACTTTCTAGTTACGGTTTCTCTTGTTGCAGAGCACGGGCTCTCAGGCAAGCAGGCTTCAGTAGTTGCAGCACATGGGCTCAGTAGTTGTGGCTCCCAGGCTATAGAGTACACGGGTTCAGTAGTTGCGGTGCATGGGCTTAGTGCTCCGCAGCCTGTGGGATCTTCCCACATCAGGGATCGAACCAGTGTCTCCTAAAGGGGATTCTTTACCACCAAGCCACCAGGGAAGTCCCTAACACAGCATTTTAAAGCAACTATATTCCAGTTTAAAGAAAAAGTTTTAAATTTTACATAAGAAAGAACACACAGAGTTTTAACCCAAGACAGAAAAAATAAAAAATTCCCCTTTGTACACTCACTAGCCCCTTAGACTATGACTGCTTCCCTGGCCCCTTGGTCTCTGTATCTCCCTGAAAATGTCATTTTCATTCAGGGCACAGGCAAGCAACACCTTGGAACTGGAATCACAAGTATTGAAAATAGGTTTAAAATTAAATATATCAATAATGCATCTTTTATCCACCTGCACTTAAATCTTCATTAAGTCCCACAAGCAGAGAGTCTTATGCACCTGAGTACCTGAGAGAATTGATGGTTTTCTTTCCTCCCACCTCCTTCAAGGAAATAACAGCTTAAAGAGTAAGGTGCCTGCTCCAGGTAAAACATATCATAATTCCAAAGTTTGCTCTAATCCTTTAAGTACATTGTACACACAGGTGGGGCCTCCCGTTGCGTGTTCATGTCATGAGATTTAACTCTCTGTATAAATCCACAGCCATCCTCCCCTCTCCTGAAAGGCTCTCAAATTACAAGAACTCTTGCAGTAAATGAACAGATGAGGATAATTTTTTAACCATTAAAAGTAATCCAGGAAATTAGAGAAAAATCTCTCCCCTCGAAAGTTCCCCACCTCCTTGTCACTTTCCTAATTTACCTTCAAAACTCTGCTAACCTCACCCCCGTCTTCCAGCGTCTCACCTTAGCGAGTCTGTGGAATTTGGAATTTCTTTTCAATCTGTCTCTCAAGTTATTTTATGTACAGATTTTTAGAGTCACTGGAACTTTGTCACTGGAAGTCCCACTGGTCCTCCCCAGGCCTCCGTAGGAAAGCCATAGCCTCCAGTGCGTGGGTGCTCAGTCCTTCAGTCGTGTCCAACTCTTTTCGATCCCATGGACTATAGCCCGCCAGGCTCCTCTGTCCATGGGATTCTCCAGGCAAGAATGCTGGAGTGGGTTGCCATGCCCTCCTCCAGGGGATCTTCCCAACCCAGGGGTCGAACCCACATCTCTTGCATCTCCTGCATTGGAAGGCAGATTACCACTCAGCCACCTGGGAAGCCCTAGAGCTTCCAGAAAGGGAAATAAATATCAAAGATATACATCTGAAAAATTTTTTCCTTCTAACTACAAAACAAGTCATTTTTTCTGGCATGATGTTAATACCTTATGTCTTTTTTTAAGTACCTTTTAAAATTTCTTAATTGGAGAATAATTGCTTTACAATGTTGTGTTGGTTTCTTCTCTGCAACAGGAATCAGCTACATATATACATATAACCCCTCCCTCTGGAACCTCCCTCCCACCCGTCTAGGTTGTCACAGAGCACCAAGCTGAGCTCCCTGTGCTATATAGCAGCTTCGCGCTGACTGTCAGCTTCACATGCGTAAGTAATACCTCGCGTCTTAAAGCTGACCTCTGAGGGAATGGTGGCCATGAAGAGAAAGTCACTTAGTTTGAGTGCCCTGGGTGGGAGAGCTGCAGGCAGTAGTTCCGTTGAGGCGAGCGCAGGAAATTCTCCTGCCTGTGAGGAAGTGAGTATGACATGGTTGAGGACTCGGAGAAGCTGACCCCTAAGGCAGGTTATGACTGAGTCCTCACCTGATACTTTAAGAAGCCCCAAAGCCCACATGTCCCAGGTGAAGAAAAGGATGGGCACTCGTATCCCAGCATCAGCCACCTCCTGAAAGTGGCAGTAACCTTGGGCGATCCAGTGCCTTTCCCGGTGAGGTGCTGGCCCCTGAGGGATACGCTGTGGGTCATCACCATTGATATTCCTGGCAGCTGTGGGGCTGTGACTCCCCTGTATTGGAGCCTGGAGCACCACAGGATTCACTGTGAGACATCTGACCGCGGCCTTGGTCACTCTCAGGGCCACAGTTACCACCATCTTTGCAATGAGGAAATAGGAGTCGAGAGGGTGAGACTAGGCTCAGAGCCCCAGGCTCTGCTTGGAGACACCCAGACTCTGCCCCACCCACAGCCATCACCAATGTGTCACCAGGCCTGGTTTGTCAAAGCCAAGAGTTATTTACTGTCCAAGAAAAGGGTCAGGAATGATAGTCCTGGAACGTGAGGAGCTCCGAGTTTAGCCATAGACTTGGCCTTCGTGCAAACTTTCCCAGACAGTCTAGCTTGTCAAAAGTCAGCAAGGGAAAGCAAAACCCTGGTCTCCCGTCGTGTGTCCTTCTCTGACCTGTACAAAGGCTCCAGACACAGCCTGGACTTACTTCCTGAGCTTACTTGGGGCCTGATGCGGGGTTTAGGAGAGATCTAGGATACAGATCTGGGTTGGGAGCCCTGTGCAGCCCCGTCTAACTGGACCATCTTCACCTGTTTCCAGCCAATTCAGTGATGGGCACAGTCCTTGACACGGAGGTGTTGGGGCAGAGAGGAAGGGGTGACAGCCAGAGGAAAGTTCCGTTTTCTCCTTGGAACATTTAAAGGATAGTCATGGATTGTTTTAAGCCTAAAAATCCATGTTGGTAAACAATAAATGCTGGAGAGGGTGTGGAGAAAATGGAGCCCTCTTGCACTGTCGGTGGGAATGCAAATTGGCACAGTCACTATAGAGAACAGTGTGGAGATTCCTTAAAAACCTAGGGCTAAAATGACGCTATGACACAACCACTCCAGTACTGGGCATGTGCCCTGAGGAAATCATAATTGAAAAAGACGTATGTACTCCAATGTTCATTGCAGCACTTTTCAGTCTCACGGGTGCCAGGACAAGAGAGAGCTACCCGGAGAAGCCAGCCAGGAAGGGAGGAGTTAGGAGTGCGGCTTGATCGGTTTTGTTTGTTTTGTTTGCTTATTCTTTTTACAGAGAACAGATGTTCAGTTTTTCTTACACTCTTCTCAAGCCTCCTCCTCTTAAACCTTCTGACATCTTCACAAGGCTCTCTGGGGACTTCCCTGGTAATTCAGTGGTTAAGACTCTGAGCTTTCACTGCAGGGGGCACATGTTCGATCCTCTACTGGGCAAGTTCCATGTGCCCCACAGTGCAGCCAAAATGAAAGAAAAAAACCCTCGAGAGAGTTAAGTCCCCTACATATGAATGAGTTCCATTCTGAGAGCAAGTTTGTGAGTCCAGTTTATTTCTAAGTCCAACAAAGTTAGCTTAGGTACCCAATGAACACAATGGGCTCTATAGTACAGTACTGTAATAGGTTTTTATAATATTTTTCAAACAAATAATGCATAAAAACATACACAAAAAATTAAGAAAACATAGTTCATCATACAGTCTACACCTTGAAAACTACAGTAATACAGATATGTCACCACCGCTTTTACACTTGCTTCCAGATATCCTGGGCTTGAAATAAAGACACTCTATGACTATACTCTATAAAGTATTGTAAGTACGAAGTACACAAAAGCACAGTCACTTGTCTACACATGACAGTGTACACCAGACACTCGAACTAACTTAGGTGATTGGACATGCTAACATGTGTTCACATCTTTGAAAGTTTACAACTTGAAGATTCATATATACGGGACTTAACAGTAATCCAGGAAAACCCAGATCATTCTATTTAATCCCTTACTCAAAATTGAAAGGATCCAGGACTTCTCTAGGGGTCCAGTGGTTAAGAATTTGCCTGCCAATGCAGGGGACATGGGTTCAAGCCCTCGCTGGGGAGATCCCACATGCTGCAGAACATCAAAACCCATGCACCACAACTACTGATCCCGAGCTCTAGAACCCACGAGCCGCAGCTACTGAGACCAGGCGCCACAGCTATTGAAGCCCACGTGCCCTGGAGCCTGTGCTCCACAGCGAGAGAAGCCACTGCAATGAGGAGTCTACACACTGCCACTAGAGAGTAACCTCAGCTCGCCGCAACCAGAGAAAATCCACACAGCAACCAAGACACAGTGCAGCCAAAATTAATTTTAGAAAATCCTGAAAGGACTCAAATTTTCTGGATATTTGGCTACCCTGGTAATCCAGAAGCATTTATTACCCCTCTCCAACTCGGAAGAGACTGACAACACACTCGGACTACCCTGGAAGACAGGAAAGACTACTCTTCCCCCCACTCCTGTGGAGCAGTTTTTACCTGGAAATACCTAGTTTGTGCACCACTGGGAACAGTGGGTGTCATTTAACATCTGTCAGTCACTGTCATGCTTCCGTGACAACACATTTTTCAGGACTAAGTCCTGTCTTAACAGTGACATAATTTTTACACCTCTTCCTGCCAAATCAGTAACATTAAACTTTTTACAAAAGGGTGTGTACAGAGATGGATAAGGTGGCTAAGATTCACAGGGTGAGGAAGGCACTATGCCTTGTGACAGCACAATTAAAAAAAAACTTTTTATATTGGATTACAGTTGATTAGTGGGCTTCTCTGGTAGCTCAGCTGGTAAAGAATTCACCTGCAATTCAGGAGACCCCAGTTCGATTCCTGGGTTGGGAAGTTCCCCTGGAGAAGGGATAGGTTACCCACTCCAGCATTCTTGGGCTTCCCTGGTGGTTCAGACGGTAAAGAATCTGCCTGCAGTGTGGGAGGCCTGGGTTCAACCCCTGGGTTGGGAAGATTCCCTGGAGGAGGGCATGACAACCCTCCTCAGTAATCCTGCTTGGAGAATCCGCATGGATAGAGGAGCCTGGCGGACTACAGTCCGTGGGGTCACAAAGAGTCAGACACAACTAAGTGACACAACTAGGTGACAACTGAGTGACTAAGCACAGCAGTTGATGAACACGTTGTGTTCGTTTCAGGCGTACAGCAAAGTGAATCAGTTACACATATACACATTCTTGTTTGTTCATTTGCTCAGTTTTGTTTGACTGTTTGTGACCCTATGGACTGTAGACCCCCCAGGCTCCCCTGTCCAAGGGATTTCCCAGGCAAGAATACTGGAGTAGGTTGCCATTTCCCTTCTCCAGGGGATCTTCCCAACTTAGGGATCAAATTGCATCTCCTGCATCGGCAGGTGGATTCTTTAGCACTGAGCCACCTGGGAAGCCCATCCCTATATCTATTCTTTTGCGAAATCTTTTCCAATTTAGGTTGTTACATAGTATTGAGCAGAGAGTTCCCTGAGCTATATGGTAGGTCTTTGTTAGTTGCAAAGACTTGGCGTCAGAACTCCAACTCAAAACTAGAAAAGCTTAAACTTGATCTAAATGACAACTGAAAACAAAATTGATAAAAATGATTTGGCTCTGCTGAGCTCTTTTATGGAAAAGAATGCGGGGAATATTCACAGCACGAACTTGGAGGATGGGGAAGAAATGTCTCTCTCTCACGAAAAAGTTTGGAATCTCCCCCTCAATCCATGCTGAGAGCTTGTTGATACTGAGATTCTTGACAACCTCCCCGCCCTTCAAGGAAGATCTGACTCCTCAGAGGTGAACACGTGCGGGTCCCATGCCTTGCACAGTGAGGTGAGGAACGGGTACTGGGAGGCTTGCCACAGCACCTGCACACGAGGAGATGCTGATTTAGCTTTAGCAGAGACTCAGTTAGAAGGTCCACGTCTCCTTCCTGTGACAAGAACCGACAAAACAAAGATACAAGAGTGAGAAGCTTCTGAACTGAAGAAGGGAGGTGCTTCTGGAGGGTGCAGGCTTTTCTCTTGAGAAGCTCTTTCCCTTCATGAAATGTACAAACTGAAAGAGTGAATTGATGATGGAAGCTTAGGACAACAGTCCCAGGGTCTTCGGCATTGCTGTGCAGCTGCTAAGTTGTGTTCTATTCTTTGCGACCCCATGGGCTGCAGCGTGCCAGGCTCCCCTGTCCTTCACCAGCTCTAAGAGTTTGCTCAAACTCATGTCCGTTGAGTCGATGATGCTAAAGATGTTAACAACATTTCTTTGAAATGTATATACATCCTTTTGAAGACTAGACAAGCCTTTTGTCAATATTATGATTCAAGAATGTCTTTGTCAAGAACCTGGTAGCCATCTCTTTGAAACGAAGTATGAAGGATCCAGCACCCCTATCTCCAAGTGTGTGTCAATGGGTAAGAACCTCCTTCTAAGCTGCAGAACTACCTCCTGTCATAAAGATAGGAGAAGCTTGTTATTCCTCTTGCAACAAGTAGGAAGGGGAAGGGGATGACCATTAAAAGCAGTTCATAGGGTCAAATGATTTATTTCTCTGGAATTTAAATCTTGCTTATCTGATTAATGGGTAGACAATACCCTCCATAAATGTGGAAATAGCATCAAGAGATTCCATTGAAAGGAGCTCTTTCAATAGAGAAAGGGAAAAGAGCAGGGCGAGGAGGGATGGTGTGAGTGAGGAAATACACAAGCAAGGTAGGATAGTACAGATGGCAAAGTTCCGCAGCCTCCTGTTTCCAGAATCCTGGCTCCAGAAATGCTATTTGGACCTGGACTTAAATCATGTGCCCTTTTACTGGGCTATTGCCTATTTTTGCTCGCAATCAGTTCAAGTGCATGTGACAAGCAATGGCAGGGAAGGAGGGATAACAGAGTGGGAAGCCACGGGAAACGGACTGGATGGGTAGTTTTCCACAGCCTGCAGAAGCATCTGTGTGTACATGTGAGCATGGCTCCTGATCGACCCCCGAGTGCAGAGATGGCTCCCGGTCCTGGCAATTAGGTTTTATTACAGAGATAGATTGGGGATATGTCAACTTTGGCATCAGGAAGGAAAAAAAGCTGGACTGGGATCTGAGGAAAGGTGTTTTCACTACAATCCAAATGGGTTTTATAAAAGCCTGTGTAGGCACACGCCCCAGAGTTGCAGACTGGGTCTTCGTACAAATAGGGGAAGTTTCCCACACAGAGGAACAGAGTGGTAGAGACTGAGGCACACGCTGCAACAGGAGGCCATGGGAAAGAACCTAGGAGAGCTAGCCGACCATAAACCCTTAAAACCAGAATGAATTTGATCTTGGATAGCAACCAAAACCATATCCTGCCCTGAATAATGGGGTGAAGCATCTTTCTTTACTCTGTGCTGAGCTGAATGAAGTTTAGCACTGATCAAACAGATGTCTGTTGAATGAAGGTCTGAATGAATGAGTCCAGACCTCACCTGCAGCTCTAGGTTTGGTTCTGAGCCCCATATTTGGAGGTAAACTGTAGCAAGTTCAGAGAAGTACAACTGGAATAGGCAAGGATTTGAAACAGAGGGGTCAGAGAAGAGACATTTTAGACTTTTCCTGTATCCTAGTGGAGTCATCAAGGTGACATAGTACTCAGAACAGCAATGTCTGAAAAATCATTGGGCTGATGGAGGTTCCCTGTCACGGGGAGGTGACAGCTATTTGGTGAGGAGGTCTTAAGGAAGATAGACATGCATGTTGCAACTTTAAATCTTTGCCAGCCCTCTGGTTCTATAATTCTAAGGAGAGGTGTGCGTGCGTGCTAAGTTGATCCAGTCATGTCTAACTCTTTTCAACCCCATGGACTGTATAGCCTTCCAGGCTCCTCTGTCCATGGGATTCTCCAGGCAAGAATACTGGAGTGGGTTGCCATGCCCTTCTCCAGGGGATTTTCCCAATCAGGGATTTAACTCATGTCTCTTAAGTCTCCTGCATTGATTGGTAGATTCTTTACCACTAGTGCCATCTGGGAAGCCCCATAGGAAGAGGTATTGGGTTCTAACCCATTTATCACCTACAAACTGTGAGATGCAGGGAAATTTCCACAGCTCCTCCGAGTTTCAGCTGCTCCTTGTCAAATGGATCAATTAACCCTTATGGCGGTGAACTGAATCAATTCAGCTTTCCAGGTCCCATGTCTGATTCATAAGGGAAACCAAGTTTGTAATTTCAGGAGCAATGGAGGCATGTGGATTAATTGATACCTGCTGATTGATATCTGAAATCCCACCCTTAGAGATTCATTCTTGAACCCTAAGAGTTCCATCTCCAGCTAAAATATAAATAATCTTAGGAAAAGAAGTGAATTAAACTTCAATCATTTATCCCCTGATATTAATGTTTATTTTTTTAAATATACTGACTTGTTTAATAATTCAAATTTAATACCAAGCCAAACTTAAAGAACCCAAAAGGTAGCTCTAGAATCTTCTTCACTCTTCCTAGAGTCACCCTATTATTCAAAACTTACGATGCATGCCCCTCACTCATTAGGGTAGCTGGTGAGATCTATGTGTGTGCATGCTAAGTTGATTCAGTCGTGCCTGACTCTTTGTGACCCTAAGGACCATAGCCTGCCAGGTTCCTCTGTCCATGGGGATTCTCCAGGCAAGAACACTGGAGTGGGTTGCCATGCCCTCCTCCAGGGGATCTTCCCAACCCAGGGATCAAAGCCCACATATCTCGTGTCTCCTGCATTGGCAGGTGGGTTCTTTATCACTAGTGTTACCTGGGAAGCCTGTGTTAGTGGGATCTATAGCAGCTTCTAAAACCAAATTATCTTCAGGGAACCACTCAGAAGTCTGGAATAAATTTATTAATTTCAATAGAGACAGCTTGTGGTACTGAAAATGGATCCCTATAAAAGAGAGGGGAAAGAATGCTGAAGGTTTAGAAAGAAAAAAAAAATTCTATTTCTAAATTGCATCTAAGTTTAGTCCTGACCATACTGATTGCTTTATTGCTCTGTCTTATGTTTAGGGCTTAAATGATTGCATTCTTTTCATAGAAGCCTTTTGACTTTAGACCTCAGAGCCTGTATATTGCTGCCTGGGAAATGGATGTCCAGAAAGGGGTAACAGTAAAAAGACGGATGACGATTTCCCTCCATGGTACCATTCTTGTTTCCTTCCCTCACTCAGAAATCAGTTACTCAGCGAATACAGAGAGCAAAAATATCTTTGTATTTATTTTTATTTTAATTTTTAACCAAAAAATATCGTAATTCTAAGCTCTTTACCTAAATCAATAATTGATTGGGTTTCTCTCAGTGCAGCATGGCATAGTAAGAACAACATGGATTTTAGCTTTAGGACTGACCTGGAACACTGGTTGTACCTTTATATTAGCTATCTCACCTTTGGCAAGTTATTTGACCTTGTTGGAACTCAGATTCTTCATCTTTAAATGGAGGCAATAATGCCTTTTTACAGGGTTATTCTAAGCATTAAGTGAGATAACTCAGCATATATTAGGTCATCAAGAATTGTTAGCTCAGGGACTTCCCTGGTGGTCTGGTGGTTAAGACTTTGCCTTCCAGTTCAGGGATGTGAGTTCAAACCCTGGTTGGGAAATTAAAATCCCACATGCCCCAAAAAACTAAAATATAAAACAGAAAAAATATTATAAAAAATTCAATAAAGACTTAAAAAAAGAGATTTGTCAGCTCATTTTCTTCTTTTTGAAAAAATTGTCCAAATTTTACCCAAATGTATAAATAAAATTTGCATACTATAATTATATGCAATGGTCACTTAACTTATCTTACATATGCTTTTCCATGAAGTGACATAGCAAATACTATCTGCCTTTTCATTTTTGTGGCCCTTTTTAAAAATAATTTTTAAAATTTATTTACTTTATTTTTGGCTGTGCTGGGTCTTCATTGCTGCTCAGGCTTTCTCTAGCTGCAGCGCACAGGCTTCTCATTGCAGTGGTTTCTCTTGTTAGGGAGCACATGGGCTTAGTTGTCCCATAACATGTGGGATCTTTCCAGATCGGGGATCAAACATGTGTCCCCTGCACTGGAAGGCAGTGGCTCAGATGGTAAAGAATCCACCTGCAATGCAGGAGACCTGGGTTTGATCCTTGGGTTGAGAAGATCCCCAGGAGAAGGGAACAGCTACCCACTCCAGTATTCTTGCCTGGAGAATCCCATGGACAGAGAAGCCTGGCAGGCTACAGTCCATGGGGTCCATGGAGTCCATGGAGTCAGACACGACTGAGTGACTTTCACTTCAATGTATAACCACTGTATTATTGGACATTGGAGTTACAGATAGAGAGATTGAAAGACAGATGATATGTAGATAGGTAGATAAGATTTCAAAACAGGCATGGGGAGAAGCAGACCAAAGTTACCACGAAGGGAACTGAATATGATTCTCCAACAGGTAGTAGTTTCTCCTGGTCTGAGCTATAACTCTGTGGGATTCCAAATGGGGTCTTTCCCACAGGAGAGAGACTGTGTTCCCTGAGTTTACATCATTTGAGGTAAAGGTCTAGTGCCCAGGGCTGCTTGCTTCCATGCCCAAAGCTGGACTGCACAAATACAGACGAAGAAAATAAATCAACAAAAATAGCCAAGAGGCATTTCTAAACATATCCAGCTGCAAAAATTTATGGCTATTAGCTCTTGGAAAAGGTCATTTCAGATAAGACAACTATTTATACAGAAAACAAAAGTGAAACATATATTGATTGGTTTTCAGTTGACTATCTTCAGTCCTGGGAGACATAGTAAGTGGGAAAAAGCCTACCTAACTACTTCACTGTCTGCCAGCACCTCATTCACCAATGTCCTCCAAAATCTGGACTCAGAGAGGGGGGTACTTCTGAAAAAACTAAAGTTCAGTGTTTTATGATCATGTGCATCATTTTTTTTCTCCAGTATTATTTTATTTATGTATTTTTTTATTGGTGGATAATTGTTTTACAGTGTTGTGGTGATCTCTGTTATACATCAATGCTAATCAGCCGTAATTATATATATCCCTTCTCTCTTGAGCCTTCCCTCCCTCCCCATCCTCCAGTATTATTTTATGAAACAGAGGCAAGGATCTAAAGACATAAACAGTCTTGACTTGGTCAAGTTCTCTTCCAAGGCCAAGTTAGGATCTTTAAGTACTAAGTACTATAGGGAGGTGGTCCACTGTAGAAATTCCTGTAGCAGAGAAAAAAAGACTTTCTCTTCACATTGATCCAGTAAACCTACTGCTCAAAAGTTGTGTGACTGTGGGAAAACTATTCATTCCCTTTACCTTAACTTCTTCATCTGTAAGACAGTCCCTAACTTTTCTTCCAGCTCTGTCAGTCTATATTCAATGACTTCTCTTCCATTTTTGAAGCTCTTAGGCCTTTCCTACTGCCATATGTTTGAATGCATTAAAACATAAAAATTAAGCTTGCATATGACTTGTCATGGACTTCCCTGGTGGCTCAAATGGTGAGGAATCTGCCTGCAATGCAGGAGACCTGGGTTTGATCCCTGGGTCAGGAAGATCCCCTGGAGAAGGGAATGGCAACCCACTCCAGTATTCTTGCCCAGAGAATTCCATGGACAGAGGAGTGTGGCAGACTGGGCCTATAGTTCAAAGAGTTGGACACAACTGAGCCACTAACACTTTCACTTTTAACTTTTATAGGATGTCATACAAGCAGATTCTCAGCAATTTGTCACAATGTCCAGTTTAATGTAGGTTGAGTTAAATTTATACAATCTAAAGAAAAGATTCCCTTTACATGATTGTTGATGGAGTCAAAGAAAAAATACTATTAGAGTAGTTTGAGAAATATAAAGGAGCCTTTATTGTAATATGTATAATGCCGATGCTAGCTTGGCTGGGGTCTCCTGGCCCCTTGAGAGCTGCATAGGCTTAGCTTAAACTTCCATTCCTGCCCAATTAAAATCCTAACATTCAGTAAGATGGTTACCAATTTCTAGGTGGATTCATCTTATTTTCAATTTCCACATTTGCTATCTCTGTTCTTCACGGCAGAAGCAAAACTTGAATTCCTAAAACAAAATAGAGCTTGTCACTCAAAGTATTCATAAGTGTGGTCAGCTTCACTAAAAATGAGGTGAGAGACAAAAATAGGTGTTACACCATAGCAACGTGAAGATTTTCAAATTGCTCCATGGACTATACAGTCCATAGAATTCTCCAGGCCAGTATACTGGAGTGGGTAGCTGTTCCCTTCTCCCGGGGATCTTCCTAAACCAGGGATCAAACCCAGGTCCCCTGCATTGCAGGTGGATTTTTTACCAGCTGAGCCACCAGGAAAGCTCAAGAATACTAGAGTGGGTAGCCTGTCCCTTCTTCAGCAGATCTTCCCTACCCAGGGATCGAATCAGGGTCTCCAGGTGGGTTCTTTACCAGCTGAGCTACAGGGAAGCCCAACTTAACACTGAAAGTCCCTAATCTTAAATTGTGGAATTTCTACTGCTTGTTTCATCGAATGTGGACCTCCTTTAAACGAATTCCTTTTTCCTTTCTCTTTCTTTCCCTCTTTCTGGACCGTCTCCCTGAGAACAGAGAGAGTGCTCTCCCTGTTTCAATCTCAGCACATTGTCACCACTTCTGTTGTTTTGTCTCATGCCTTCTATATTTTCCCAAACAACGCACATTTTTCTCCAAGAATAATTCTGGTGCCTAGTACTAATAATAATCCATTTGCATTACATACAAAATTTATAGTGTTGAGAATGTCTCAGAAGGAAAATTTAAGACAACTTAAAAAAAAAAAGAATCTTTTCAAGCAATATTAAAATGGCTTTAGCTGTACCCTGGGGTAGACACACAGTTAACAATTAACTTAGAACTTGTGATTATTTAAGGCTCTGAGCTAGGACGCAAAGAGTCAAAGAGGTTTGAAACACAACAGGAAGGCAAAATACCCAGAAGAGCCGACACGATACTGATCAAGAACAAAGTTGAAGGATTGACTCTACTTGACCTCAAGACTTACTGGTGAAGTCATGTCCAGCTCTTTTGACCCCATGGACTACAGCCTGCCAGGCTCCACTGTCCATGAGATTTCCCAGGCAAGAATATTGGAGTGGGTTGCCACTTCCTTCTCCAGGGGATCTTCTCAATACACAGAAGGAACCTGAGACTCTTGCTTCTGCATTGCAGGTGGATTCTTTACCGCTGAACCACCAGGGAAGCCAAGAAATAGACCCCCACAAATATAACCAACTAATCTTTGACAAAGAAGCATCAAAGGAAATTCAGTGCAGAAAGGATAGTCTTTTCAATAATGATACTGTAACAATTAGACATCCATATGCAAAACAAAAGAGCATCTAGGCACAGACTTACACTTTTCACAAAAAATTAACTCAAAACTGATTATAGACCTAAATATAAAATGCGATACTAACAACTTCCAAAGAAACATAGGAGAAAAGCTATGTGACCCTGGGTTTGCAATAAGATTTTATTTTTCTAAGAATGATTGCTTTATTTATTTTTATAATTTATGTTTTGGCTGTGCTGGGTCCTTCTTTCATTGTGTGGGCTTTTCTCGAGTAGCACTGGATGGAGGCTGCTTTTTGCTGTGGTCCGTGGGCTTCTCATTGCAGTGGCTTCTCTCGTTGCAGAGCATGGACTCTAGGCACTCAGCCTTCAGTAGTCGTGGTTCCCAGGCTCTAGAGCTGGGAACTCAGGTTCAGTAGTTGTGGCACCTGTGCTTGGTTGCTTCACAGCATGTGGGGTCTTCCCAGATCAGGGATCAAACCCATGTCTTCACCATTGGCAGGGAGATTCTTTACCACTGAGCCACCAGGGAAACCCTAAAATCAATTTTATTGTTGTCATTCTAAGATTCTCTAATGGATTTGCTTTCATTCATTGAGCAAACATAGATTAAATATCTTCTACTGTTTGGGTGCTGTGTTAGACATTTAATCTGCATTCATTCATCCATGACATTTTACCAGGTTTGAGGTAGCAGGTGTAGCCCATGGCCATGAAACAGCACAAAGCTAAGTGGAGCACAAGGGAAAGGACCGGCACTTTGCCCTTGTTACTGTGCTTCCAAGCAGCTGTGCCAGCCAGGCAGACCCAGGAGATTCTGGAAGGACTTCAGCTATATACACTCTTTGAAGGGTTCTTACTGGACTCTGAGTGTTTGGGAAAGAAAACCAAGCAATCAGCTCTGGTTTGGTCCTTAAACTAAGACAAAACAGCAAAAGAAGGTGGGAGCCATGGGCTCCCAGGAAATGTTACATTTACAAGGCCCCAGCACCTCCCACGGACTCAGAGATGCCCACTACCCCATCAGAGCAAAGTAGCAAAGAACAGACAATGCAATCTGTCATCCCTGGCGAAGGACCTTGGCAGGGCTGTGCTCCACTTTCAACACACTTGTGCCTCCTTTGAAAAAGTGCAGCGCCTGTTAAGAGCTCTAAGCTCCCACGCACCCAGGTCCTTTTAATGCTGGACTGTTCTCCAGCTTGACAGAACAGTAACAGAGTAACAAACACAACTGCTAACCTCAGCTCTTCAGGGGAGCAAGGGTTCCGGCTGACAGGATCAATCCAGCAACTGCTACTGTTTTGCTATTTTCAAACCAGCTCCTGCCGCAGATGGTCAAGCAGAAGGGCTCTCTGCTGCCCTCTTCTCCCCCTAAAAAGTAATTTCCCAGGACAGGGAACCTCCCCTGGGCACTGGGAAAGAAGCGCGGGCTCTCTGCATAGTTCACATCTGATTTCCTCTGCTCTTGCGTTCAGAACACAGCACCTGAAGGGGGAAACCAAGTGATGCTGATCCTGTCTGGGAGATTTTAGCTCAAATATTTTCATGGCGCTACATGCCCAAGGTCTAAATTGAATAGGAGCCCATGGTCAAAAGGAAAAGACAGTAGAAGATGAGATGGTTGAATGACATCGCCGACTTAATGGGCATGAATTTGAGCAAACTCCAGGAGATGGCAAAGGACAGGGAGGCCTGGTGTGCTGCAGTCCATGCGGTCGCAGAGTCAGACATGACTGAGCGACTGAATAACAACCACCATGGGTACTTAGATTTGAGATTTATATAGAGAGAGAGAGGAAAGGGAGACGTGAGAAACAAATTTGGAGGTTTATGGTTTGCTTGGGGAAATACAAATATTCTGAGAGCTCTTACTTTCCCTTCAGAGCAAATGCCAACATGAAGTCCTCAGATGCAGAAGAACCAGGAAAACAAAGCTACGTGCTCTAGGAGGAACGGGTTGACTCCTCCACTCTTTGTCAGCTTCTTCTTGGTAAGGTCAGTACAAGGAGAAATCAACTACTGAATATAAGGTAACAATCTACAAAACTGGTCTTCCAAACAACTCTCTGTTAGTATCAGAATGTTATTTATAATCTTCCTTCCAGACTTGAAATGCAGCAGCCAAAGCAATGTTAGCACTGTGAGGGCTTTGTGGGGATGGTTTCTTTGTAGTAATATTGCCACATACTAGGAGGGGAGGAGGCCCCATAGGAGTTTCATAGAAGAGCTCTGTCCTGGAGTGGAGTCTGGGGTGTTCCATCCGGCTCCATACTACTCCCTTATCATTAAGTTCTTCAGCCAACGCCCTTTCTCCTGACTTAGGTTTCAACTCCAACCCAAGTACCTATGGAACTTTTCATCTACACCAACAGAAAACAAATTCTTGGGCTCTGCTCTTCTGAAATTTTAAGGAATTGATGTGAATACTGAGTGTCTAGCTTTTAAAGACATTAATCCCAAGGTAGCCTGATACTAATAATTAGAATTTAGAAGATCATTTTATATTATTTATCTTCTTATAATTACTGTTTTAAGCCTCCCAGTTTCTATGAAAAAGTCACTTCCCACATGGCCCTAGTGGTAAAGAACCTGCCTGGCAATGCAGGAGGTATAACAGTTGAAGGTTTGATCCCTGGATCAGGAAGATCCCCTGGAGGAGGAAATGGCAACCCACTCCAGTATTCTTCCCTGGAGAATCCCATGGACAGAGGAGCCTGGTGGACTATGATCCATGGGCTTGCAAAGAGTCGGACACAACTGAAGCAACTGAGCACGCATGCATATACTTAATGAGATGCTATTATCATCATTATTATCATTATTATTACTATTTAACAGAGAAAGAAACAGGCTTAGTGGAGCTGAGACTTGACTAGAGTTACACAGCAAATCACGGTTGAGGCCAAGCATGAAATTCTGAGTTTCTGACTCTGAGTATATCAAGTAACTATATACAGAAAACCCAACCTGTGCCTTTGTGAAAATGATACCAAAGCTTTATAACAGAATGCCCTTTGCTCCTTTTCCAAAATATCTGCTTTCTTAACTAAGTGTATTCCAAGCTGATGACCATGTGTTAGGGATACTGCACAGGAGATTCCTGCATTGGACAGAATACAGCTTAAGCAATTAAGTCTCTTCTAACTATAGGACTCTGCAATACCATGTAAACTGACAAGCAGCACAAAGTAAAGCACTGAGCACTCCCCATTATTAGGAATCCATCTGGTTATTTGAGAAGTGGTTCTGAATTTGTTTCGGCTCAGAGGGTAAAGTGTCTGCCTGCAATGCAGGAGACCTGGGTTCGATCCCTGGGTCAGGAAGATCCCCTGGAGAAGGAAATGGCAACTCATTCCAGTTCTCTTGCCTGGAAAATCCCACGGACAGAGAAGCCTGGTAGACTACAGTCCATGGGATCGCAGAGTCGGACACGACTGAGCGACTTCACTTCACTTCTTCTGAATTTGTGGTTACAGGATTTGAGATTTACAGCAGCATTTCAAAACAACCAAGAATCCACTGTTGTGAACCAACCAGTCTGTACACTGAAGAAATAATGTTTCCTGACTGCGTGGATGCCATTGCTATTAATGGGCTTCCCTGCTGGCTCAGAAGGTAAAGAATTTGCCTGCAATGCAAGAGACTTGGGCTTGATCCCTGGGTGGGGAAGATCCCCCAGAGCAGGGAATGGCAATTCACGCCAGTATTTTTACCTGGAGAATTCCATGGACTGAGGAGCTTGTCAGGCTACATTGTGAACCAATCAGTCTGTACACTGAAGAAATAATTTTTCTTGATCATGTAGATGTCATTGTTATTAATAATACAAATTTATTAAAAATTTGAGTGAAAAACAAAAAATCACATGAACATCTTAATAAATGCAGAAAAGGCATTTTTAAAAAATCAACACCGTTTCACGATAAAAACACTGAACAACTAGGAATAGAAGGGAACTTCCTCAACCTGATAAGAAGCATGAGTAAAAAACACAGAGCTAAGACCACACTTACGGTGAAAGAGTGAATGCTTTTCCATTAAGATCAAGAATAAGACAAAGATACCTGTTCTTACTACTTCTATTCAACATTGCACTGGGGGTCCCACACAGGACATCAAGGTAAAAAAAAGAAATAAAAGTTGTCCAGTTTGGAAAGAAATATTAATATAACTATCTCTATTGTGAATAATATTATCTTATATATAGAAAAGTCTAAGGGATACACTAAAAAGTATTAAAACTAATGAATTCAACAATGTTGCAGGAAACAAAATCAATATATAAAAATCAATTGTATTTCTATATGCTTACAATGAACAATCCAAAAAACAAAATTTCAGAGACAATTCCATTACCATAACATCAAAAAGAATTAAAAGACTAAGGAATAAATTTAACAAAGGAAGGGCAAACTTATACTCTGAAAACTTTAAGACATTGTTGAAAGAAATTAAAGGAAATTTAAATAAATAGAGAAACAGAAGATTTAACATTGTTAGGATGGCAATGCTTCCCAAATTAATCTAAAGATTTAATGCAATCCCTATAAGAATCCTATCTGACTCTTTGTAGAAAATGGCAGGCTGATTCCAAAATTCATATGGAATTGCAAGAGACAATCAAGAGCCAAAACAGTCTTGAAAGAGAGAACAAAGTAGGAAGACTCACACGTCTCAATTTCAAAACTCACTACAAAGCAATGTAATCAAGACAATATGCTACTGGCATGAAAATAGACACATAGACCAATAGAATGGAATTGAGAGTCCAGAAATCAATCTATACATCTCTGCTCCACTGATTTTTGACAAGAGTACCAAGACCATTCAATGAGCAAAGAACAGTCTTTTCAACAATTGGTGCTGGACAACTGAATAGCCCCATGCAAAAGAATGAAATCAGACCCTTATTTATAAACATAATTAATACAAAATGGAGCAAAAATATAATGTAAGAACTAAAGCTATAACATTCTTAAAAGAAAACATAAGGAGAACTCTTCATGATCTTGAATTTAGCATGGAGTTCTTAGATATGACACACAAAAAACACAAGCAACAAAGAAAAAAGTAGATATATTGGGCCTCGTCAAAAATAAAAGCTTTTGTGCTTCACAGGACAACATCAAGAAGGTGAAAATGCAATTCACATAATAGGAAGAAATATGTGAAAATCATATATAAAAGACTTTTATCCAGACAATTAAGGAATTCTTATGATTCAGTAATAAAAAGACGAAACCCTAATTTTTTAAGTAGGCAAAAAATCTATTAACAAATAGACTTGTCAATGGAAGGTATAAAACCAGACAATAAACGACCTCCTTAGTCATCAGGAGAATATAAATCGAAACTACAATGGAATCTCTTCATATCCACTCTGTGTATGTCAGTTAGTTGCTCAGTCTTGTCCGACTCTTTGTGCTCCCATGGACTATAACCCCCCAGGCTCCTCTGCCCATGGGATTTCCCAGACAAGAATACTGAAGTGAATTGCCATTTCCTCCTCCAGGGAATCTTCCCATCCCAGGGGTCAACCTGCATCTCCTGCATTTGCAGGTGGAGTCTTTACCACTGAACTGCCTGGGAGGCCCTCAGATAATAATAAATGTTGACAAAAATGTGGAAAAACCAGAACCCTCACTCTCTGCTGGTGGGAAACTAAAATGGCGCAGACACTTTCTATAGCAATCTGACAGTTCCTCAAATGATTAAACACAACATTACTATATGATCCAACAATTCTATTCCTAGTTGTATACCCAAGAGAAATGAAAGCGAATGTCCAAACAAAAACTTATTCACAAATGTTTCCAGAAGTATTGTTAATAATAGCCAAAACATGGAAACAACCCAAATGTCCATCAGCTGATGAAACTAAAAACAAAGTGTGACATGTCCATCAATGTGCCATCATTATACAACCATAAAAAGGAAAGGAAGTACTGATATATTCTGTAACATGGATGAATATTAAAGACATTATGTTAATTGAAGGAAACCAATCACAAACTATCTATTATATTATTCTACTCACATGAAATATTGAGAACAGAGAAACCTATAGAGACAAAAAGTAGGTTAGTGGTTGCCCAGGCCTGGGGAAAACAATGGGGAGATGAAAGAGTGATGACTAAAGGGTATGGGATTTCTTTTTGAGGTGATTAAAGTGTTCTAAAATTGACTGTGGTTACAGTTACATGTTATCTGTGAGTATAATAAAAAGACACTGAATTTTTTTTTTAAGTTTTTTTTATGTGGACCATTTTTAAAGTCTTTATTGAATTTGTTACCATATTGCCTCTTTTTTTTTATGTTTTGTTTTTTTGACCAGTAGGTTTGTGGGATCTTAGCTCCCCGACCAGGCCTGGAACCCACACACTCTGCATTGGAAGGTGAAGTCTTAACCACTGGACCACCAGGAAAGTCCCTAAATTTTGTACTTTAAATTGGCAAATCATATAGTGTGTGGAACTGCACTCAATATGCTGGCAAATTTGGAAAACTCAGCAGTGGCCACAGGACTAGAAAAGGTCAGTTTTCATTCCAATCCCAAAGAAAGGCAATGCCAAAGAATGCTCAAACTACTGCACAATTGCACTCATCTCACACACTAGTAAAGTAATGCTCAAAATTCTCCAAGCCAGGCTTCAGCAATACTTGAACCGTGAACTTCCTGATGTCCCAGCTGGTTTTAGAAAAGGCAGAGGAACCAGAGATCAAATTGCCAACATCCGCTGGATCATGGAAAAAGCAAGAGAGTTCCAGAAAAACATCTATTTCTGCTTTATTGACTATGCCAAAGCCTTTGACTGTGTGGATCACAATAAACTGTGGAAAATTCTGAAAGAGATGGGAATACCAGACCACCTGATCTGCCTCTTGAGAAATTTGTATACAGGTCAGGAAGCAACAGTTAGAACTGGACATGGAACAACAGACTGGTTCCAAATAGGAAAAGGAGTTCGTCAAGGCTATATATTGTCACCCTGTTTATTTAACTTATATGCAGAGTACATCATGAGAAACACTGGACTGGAAGAAACACAAGTTGGAATCAGGATTGCCGGGAGAAATATCAATAACCTCAGATATGCAGATGACACCACCCTTATGGCAGAAAGTGAGGAGGAACTAAAGAGCCTCTTGAAGAAAGTGAAAGAGGAGAGTGAAAAAGTTGGCTTAAAGCTCAACATTCAGAAAACAAAGATCATGGCATCCGGTCCCACCACTTCATGGGAAATAGATGGGGAAACAGTGGAAACAGTGTCAGACTTTATTTTTCTGGGCTCCAAAATCACTACAGATGGTGACTACAGCCATGAAATTAAAAGACGCTTACTCCTTGGAAGGAAAGTTATGACCAACCTAGATAGCATATTCAAAAGCAGAGACATTACTTTGCTAACAAAGGTTCATCTAGTCAAGGCTATGGTTTTTCCTGTGGTCATGTATGGATGTGAGAGTTGGACTGTGAAGAAGGCTGAGTGCCGAAGAATTGATGCTTTTGAACTGTGGTATTGGAGAAGACTCTTGAGAGTCCCTTGGACTGCAAGGAGATCCAACCAGTCCACTCTAAAGGAGATCAGCCCTGGGATTACTTTGGAAGGAATGATGCTAAAGCTGAAACTCCAGTACTTTGGCCACCTCATGCAAAGAGTTGACTCATTGGAAAAGACTCTGATGCTGGGAGGGATTGGGGGCAAGAGGAGAAGGGGACGACAGAGGATGAGCTGGCTGGATGGCATCACTGACTCGATGGACGTGAGTCTGGTTGAACTCCGGGAGTTGGTGATGGACAGGGAGGCCTGGCGTGCTGCGATTCATGGGGTCACAAAGAGTCGGACACGACTGAGCAACTGATCTGATAGTGTGTGGATTATATCTCAGTAAAGCTGTTAAAAAAGAAACAAACTTGAGTAGCCTTTGTTTTATGTATTTCCTCAATTGATAGATCTTAAAATATACCCATCATCATATGAGAATCCATCCACGGAATTTTTAAATATTGAAAGGGAATTTTTTCCTTCAAGTCATAAAATAATTGATAAATATAACCTTATCAAATTTTAAACATCTGCTGATCAAAAGACTTTATCAAGAAATGAAAAGACAAGCTACACACTGAGAGACGATATTTGCAATACATATATCTCACAAAGGACACATACCTAAAATATATAGACTTCACAACTTATATAAGAAGGCAACTCAATTTAAAAAGGCAAAAATGTGAACGGACAGTTCACAAAGATGTTAAGCAAATGGCCAAGAAACTCATAAAAAGATGCTCAACATTACTTGTTGTCATCAGATAAATGCAAATTGTAACCTCTGCAACCCCACTAGTGTTGGTGAGGATGTGGAATAATAAGAATTCCCTTGGCGAGAATGTAAAATGGTACAATTACTGTGGAAAATTTGGTGGTTTCTTATAAAGTCAAATAATATACACATCATATGATGCAGCAATTCCACTCTTAGGTATCTAGACAAAATACATGAAAATATATGTTTAACCCATAGACTTGTATATCAAAGTTCATAGCAGCTTTATTCATAATAGGAAATAAAGGAGAAAAACCCAGAAGTCCATTAATAGAAAAATGAATAAATAAATGTGGTACAGCCACACAATGGAGAGTATTCAGCCTTAGAAAGGAAAGAATTACAGTTGCTTCATGTAACAACATGGATGAATCTCAAAAACATCACACCAAGCGAAATAAATCAGATGCAAAAGAGTACACGCTACATATCAACTTCTAGAAAAGGTAAGTCTAAACTATTAAATGACAAAAATCAGACCATTTCTTGTCTAAGGCTAGAGGTGATGGAGAAGGCAATGGCACCCCACTGCAGTACTCTTGCCTGGAAAATCCCATGGACGGAGGAGCCCGGTTGGCTGCAGACCATGGGGTCTCAAAGAGTCAGACACGACTGAGCGACTTCACTTTCACTTTTCCCTTTCATGCATTGGAGAAGGAAATGGCAACCCACTCCAGTGTTCTTGCCTGGAGAATCCCAGGGACGGGGGAGCCTAGTGGGCCGCTGTCTATGGGGTCGCACAGAGTTGGACACGACTGAAGCGACTTAGCAGCAGCAGCAGCAGAGGTGATGGTAGAGTGGCTAAGAAGGAGCACAAGGGAACTTCATGAGGCTTTAGAAAGGTCTATATTGTAGCAGTCTGGTTACATGATTGGATTAATTGTCAATACTTACTGAACTGCAGGAGAACCAGGTTCAATCCCTGGCTTGGGAATATCCCCTGGAGAAAGAAATGGCTACCCACTCTAGTATTCTTACCTGGAGAATTCTACAGACAGAGGAACCTGGTGGGCTACAGTTCATGGGGTCACAAAGAATTGGATATGACTGAGCGAAGATGCATCATTGAACTGTAAACTTTAAATTGGTACTTTTAATGGGGAGGATGGATGAATAAGTGGAGCCAGAAGATTTTTAGGGCAATGAAGCTACTCTGTATGCTGCCATAATGGTAGTTACATGTCATTATACATTTGCCCAAACCAATAGAATGTCCATCACCAAGAAAAAAAAAGAGAAGTCGCTCAGTCATGTTCAGCTCTTTGAAACCCTATGGACTGTAGCCTACCAGGCTCCTCTGTCCATGGGATTTTCCAGGCAAGAGTACTGGAGTGGGTTGCCATTTCCTTCTCCAGGGGATCTTCCCGACCCAAGGATCAAACCCAGGCCTCCCACGTTACAGGCAGACGCTTTAGTTTCTGAGCCACCAGAGAAACCTTCACCAAGAGTTGATCATAACATAAAGTATGGACGTTGAGTAACAGTGATATGTCAGTGGAGGTTCATTGATTGTAACATGCACACTCTGGTGGGGGATGTTCACAGTGGAAGAGGCTATGCATGAGTGTGGACAAGGGGTATATAAGAACTCTGTACTTCACACGCAATTTTGCTGTGAATTTAAAACTGCTCTAAAAATTAGTCTACTAAAATTTTTAATGGGTACTTCTTATTGTATGCAAAGTATAATTCAATACAGTTGACCATTTGAACAGCTGGTACAGTGAATAGGAATCCACCTGCCAATGTAGGGGACACAAGTTTGATCCCTGGTCCAGAAAGATTCCACGTGTCAAAGATTAATTCAGCCCATATATCTTAACTATTGAGCCTCTGCTCAATAAGCCTGCAAGCCACAATTACTGAAGCCTGCATGCCTAGAGCTCTTGCTCCACAAGAGAAGCCACTGCAATGAAAAGCCTGCCCACTGCAATGAAGAGTAGCACCCGTTCACCACAACTAGAGAAAGACCATGTAGAGCAATGAAAATCCAGCACAATCAAAAATAAGTAATTAATAAAATTCAACTGAGTAAATTTAAAAAATAAATAAAGCACTTTTTTTACTCCAAAATATTGATTTTCATTACTTTAGACCAGGAGTCGACAACCTACATGGACCATGGAGGCAAATCCAGCCTGCCATGTGCATGATCTTTAGGCTAAGAATGGTTTAACCGGTTTTAGATAGCTGAAAAATATCAAAAGAAGAACACAGTATAAGTACATATAAAATGTATGTGAAGTTCAAATATTAAGGTTTTACTGGAACAAAGCCACATTGACTGCTTTCTCACTTCAAATTGAATTATTTGATGAGTTGCAAGACACCATATGGCTCAGAAGGCCCAAAATATTTACTGTCCAGTCCATTCCAGAGAGAACTCTGCTGATTCCTGTCTAAACAATCACCTGCTCTCAATAATACCATCCCTTGGCTTGGTTCAAGGAGGCAAGGATTATTCACGGTTGCCCTTTTGAAAAAATAACAATGGTGCAACATTTAGTGAGAAGAGCAACCAAGGTAAACAAACTGAATGTGCTGAGGGCTTGCCTGTTGGAACTTATGGGTGTTCTTGAGAGTTCTTTTACCCTTGGGAGAAACAGTGGTCAGGCTTTAGGCTGAATTCCATTAACAAAACATCCCCCCCACTGCCTACTGCAAAGCCCACCAGATGGGGCAGCCAACTGCACATAGAATACAAACTCGTGGTTACCCAAGGCAAAAGGTGTGTGTGTTCCCTGGGTGGGAAGAAGGACCACCGAAGTTAACGTGGTCCCTCTTGGGCGCACAGTTCCTAACCACTCTCCTTTTCTTTCAAACTACTGTTCTCTTGGCTCTGAGAGCACTTCGGAAACATAACAAGCCACAAGACTTCATACAGGTCTTCTGGGTCAGCTCATACCTTCAGAAGGGACTCTGTCTTTCCCCATCTGCTCTGCTGTCTCCATGCACAAGCAGCAAGAGCCAGAACTTGCTTTCTTTCCTCTTTCCCCCATTTCACCTTGACCTGAGTCGCCAGGGCCCGAGCCTGCCCCAAGAGGCTTCAAAAGTCAGAAGAAAATTGTGTCATGTTGCTATCTGATTCTTTACTTCCATGATATTCTTATTTAAGGGAAATCATGTTAAATGAACTTCCAGAGAAGTTTAAAGGGGAAAAATAATCAAAACACACAGCCTTAGTCTCTGGTAAAGACTGAGAAAAGACTGAGCAATAACTACCTCTTTGATATATTCATGTGGTTGCCCGTTCATTACCTACACTGGAATCTGAGATTTTTCTTTCTTTCTTTCTTTCTTTCTTA
Organism: Bos mutus; assembly: GCF_027580195.1. Classification (NCBI taxonomy): domain Eukaryota; kingdom Metazoa; phylum Chordata; class Mammalia; order Artiodactyla; family Bovidae; genus Bos; species Bos mutus. The sequence continues at coordinate 45,940,425 of NC_091624.1, forward strand.
CGGTGACTATCTCACTTCAGAAGCAAACTCTGTGTATCAAGCACAAGGGCACTGATTCAATTCTTCCCCGGGTTTATGTCTCTAAATGTACCCAGTTTTACAGCCAAAGAAATGCTGCCTGCTCCAGCCAACAAGATTAAAACCAGAAGCCTCAACCCTGAAAGTTTCTTCTGAGTAGATGACACATCTCCTCCCCCTAAGGACATCTGCCTCCTATGAACCCACACGAAGAACAATTCAGGGAGGTAAGTGGATCATTTCCTTTGGCAAGGAAGGAAAAACGACAAAAGGCCAAACATCTTTGTATGCATTCTGATGAAAAGGTGACTTAATACTGTATTTACCTAATAAAATCTTTCTCCAAGTGGACGCATTGAGATAGAGTGTCTTATTTGCCCAGCAGACCTGGGACATTGAAAGCATAAGCCACGGTACATATAAACCCTTTTTCAAAGGAACATGGGAAAGGAAGACTTTAACAAGAATGAAGACAAGCCCAAACAGAGAAATTACTAGGAATAGTACGCTATTGGTTAAAACCATGAGTTGGAACCTATAAGCTGCATAACAACAGCTCTGATTATTTCCTTAGAGACACCTCCTTCCCAGAGCTGCATTTCCAATAAGAGAAAATGAGGCGGGACCCAGGAAGCCCTACCAGAGAGGCTGATCATCAGAAAAAGTCCTACCTTCCTCTGGTAAATTTAAGTCAAGCTACCCAGCAGGCTTTTGCCAGTGGAAGCACTGATATGCATAAACCACCGCCATCCTTTTACTTTCTTCTAACACACTAGAGTACAGGTGTTCAGGTCAGCCATGCATGAATCTCTAAATGAACTAGCTCACTACAGCAGCTGCTCCCAGAGAACATTTTGGTTGTTGTCTCCTTGGGGTCAAAATCAGCTCAGACCTTTATGTCTCTGGTTCTGCCATCACTTGAGGCGCGCTCTGGCATGCGTATCAGATTAAAGACAGTCAGCCTCAGAAAGTGGGAAGTGCTCTGGCCCAGAAGACCTAGATCATCAGAGTTCAGAGTTCAGTTCCCTCACCATGCAGGGTCCTGCTCATTTCACGTGAATGAAAAAGAGGGCAATAAAATCTTCATTAACAATCAAGAAATTAGTCTATGCACATAGAAAACAAACTTAGGGTTACCCAAGGGAAAAGCTGTGTGCTCAGTCACATCCGACTCTGCGGCCCCGTGGACTGTAGCCCGCTGGGCTCCTCTGACCATGGAATTTCCCAGGCAAGAACATTGGAGCGAGTTGCCTTCTCCTACTCCAGGGGATCTTCCCGACCCAAGGATAGAACTTTTGTCTCCTGTGTCTCTTGCATTGGCAGGTAGATTCTTTTAACACTAGTGCCACCTGGAAAGCCCAAGGGAAAAGGGGAGGGGGACTAAATTGGAAATTGGGGTTAACAGATGTACACCATTATAATAAAATAGATAAACAACAAGGATGTACTATATACACAGGAAACTATATTCAAAATCCTGTAATAACCAATAATGTAAAAGAATTTGAAAAAGAATATGAATATGTGCGTGTGTGTATATAACTGAATCACTTCTCTATTCAATGAAAACATTGTGAATCAACTAACTTTCAATTGAAAAAAAGAATTAGTCTTTGCACACCTATTATGACCCAGAATCAAAATAGTGAAGGGGCAAACTTAGCTTTGGGCTCCGTTCTCTTTTTCAGTCACTCAGTCGTGTCCAGCTTTTTGTGACCCCACGGACTGCAGCATGTCAAGCTTCCCTGTCCTTCACTATTTGCAGGAGTTTGCTTAGATTCATGTCCACTGAGTCCGTGATGCCATCCAACTATCTCCCCCTCTGTCGCCCCCTTCTCCTCCTGCCCTCAATCTTTCCCAGCATCAGGGTCTTTTCCAATGAGTCTGCTGGGGAAATTAGATACCATATAGAAAAACTGAAATTCGACCTCTATCTCACTCAATTCACAAAAATCAATTCCATGTAGGTTCAAGACTTCAATGCGAAGGACAAAACTATAACACTTTCAGAGGCCTATGTAAGAGAGTATATTTATGATGTAGGGATACAAAAGGATTTCTTAAACAAGAAACAAAGCTATAAACTATAAAAGACTACAGTAAAATTAAGAGCTTAAATTAATTAAAGGATATCATTTAAACCACAAATTGAGAAAAGATATTATATATAGTACATATATATATAAAGAATATTTAAAGAATTTATACATACTATGGAAAACATAAATCATCCAAAAAATGGGCAAAAGATTCAAACAGACATGTCATAGAAGAGAAAAGCCAAGTAGTCAATAAACATGGGAAAATAATCAGTGAGAAATGAAAATTTAAACTGTGATAAGAGATTTCTCACCTATTAGACTAGCAAAAATTTTAAATTCTTTCAACATCAAGTTTCTACAAAGATGTGAGCAACCAGAACACTGGGAGTTGAGCAAATCGGTAGTTATTTTGAAAAACAATTAGACATCCTCAGTAATGCTAAAGATGTACAAACCATATGACTCAGCAATTTTACTCCTAGGTCTGTTATGCTAGAGAAACTCTTGCACACAAGCTCTGGGGACACAGATGAAAGGATGACAGAGTAGCATTTCTGCAATAGCAAAAAAGAAAAAACCAGTGGAAAGGGCACAAGTCTTCATCCACAGTATTATTATTGAAACATTATGGCATTGTCTTATAGTGAAGTACTTTGTAGCAGAGAAGCGAGTGAATTACAGTTATATGCCAAAACAAAGTTGAACTTTAAGAACATAATGTTAACCAAGAAAGGCAAGTAAAGTTCAGCTATACAAGATGGATGAGTTCTAGAGATCTGCTGTGCAACATTTGCTTGTGGTTAATCATATTATATTGCACATTTAAAATCTATTAAGAGACTAGGTTTCATGTCAGTGTTTTTACCATAATTTTAAAAAATAGAGAAATCAACATTAATGAAACAAGAAAAAAAAAAAAAGAATGCCTATGGCATTTTGTAATAGTATGAATAAAAAAGTGAAAGTGTTAGTCACTCAGACATGTCTGACTCTTTTCTACCCCTTGGACCGTAGCCCGCCAGGCTCCTCTGTCCATGGAATTCTCCAGGCAAGAATACTGGAATGGGTTGCCATTTCCTTCTCCAGGGGATCTTCCTGACCCAGGAATCAAACCTGGGTCTCCTGCATTGCAGTCAGATTCTTTACCATCTGAGCCATCAATGATAAGTATTTATAATATATATACATCAAATAAACATAAATCTGAACAAAATGTTGTTTACAGATGCTAACATATTTGGTGAAACTATGATGACAAGCAAAGGAATGATAAGGTAAAAAATGGCATGATTCCCCCCTGAGTGGTGAGAAGACAGGAAACGATGCAGGGAGGTGCACAGAAAGATTTCAAAGGTAAAGGTTATGTCATTTTTTAAATTGAGCTGAGTAGTGGATACACATGTATTCATGATACCTATTTATATTTATATGTTATTTTGCATCTACTTTTTTTCTTTTTTTAAATTTTATTTTATTTAACTTTATAATATTGTATTCATTTTGCCATATATCAAAATGAATCTGTCACAGGTATACATGTGTTCCCCATCCTGAACCCTCTTCCCTGCTCCCTCCCCATACCATCCCTCTGGGTCATCCCAGTGCACCAGCCCCAAGCATCCAGTATTGTGCATCGAACATGGACTGGCAACTCATTTCATATATGATATTATACATATTTCAATTGCATCTACTTTTTGCTCAATTACAGGAATTTTAAAAATAAAGGTTCATTCAATTAACAAATATGTATTGAGTCACTAAGATGTCTCAGACATGTTCTAGATGTTTAGGATACATCAGTGAATAAACAAAGTCTACTAGCCTTGGGCAGGGCAATGGCGATAGTACAAACAATGAACAATAAGCACTATATATAAGTAAACCATATGGCATATTCAAAGATAGTTGTCGCTATGAAAAGAAAAAAAAGAGAGAGAGAGAGAGACTGTTGAGCAAGATAAATGAGAACGTTGGGTTTGGATGGGCAGGTTTGCCAAGAAACCATCTTGGAGAAGAGTGATCCAGATAAGAGAAAGAACCAAATGAGGCTTTAAGCAGGAAAATGTCTAGCAGTCTGTGGAAAAACTAGGAGGCTTCTGTGGCTGAATTAAAGTGACAAAGAGGGAAAATAGCAGAGCATGGTGATCAGGGAGATACTGGATGGCAGTTGGGATGGGCGTGAGGAATAAATAATGGCTACAGATTATGTTGGGGGTTTGCGTCAAAAGGGCTTCCCAGGTGGCTCAACGGTAAAGAATCCACCTGCCAGTGCAGGAGACAAGGGTTTGATCCCTGGGTCTAGAAGAAACCCTGGAGAAGGAAATGGCAACCCACTCCAGTATTCTTGCCTGGGAAATCGCATGGACAGAGGAGCCTGGGGAGCTGCAGTCCATGGGGCTACAAAAGAGTTGGACACGACTTAGCAACTAAGCACACACCTACTTGTAGGAGGGGAGAAGGGGGGAAGGGAGGACATGGGGTCGCAAAGAGTCAGACATGACTTAGCGACTAAACCTCCACCACCGCAGAAGTTGGCAGCTCTCAATGACTCTTTTTAACAAATGGGGTCTATATAAGTCATGATCCCGGCAGGAAGCCTGTGGAACTCTCAGAATGGGTAATTTTGAAGTTTAGTAAAGGAGTAGAAGTAGCTTGGGGTGGCTCTCCCCAAACAGAAGTCTAAAAAGGACATGGAGGGACCAAGTACAGGAAGCTGAGGGAGCTAGATGGAGAGGCACTCCAACAGAGCGAAGCTTTGGTAAAGGGATGAGGCCACCTGGCAGACAGGGCCCTAGGAAAGCTGCACCTCTACATATTATAAATTCATTCCACTGTCTTTTAATATGCAATACTTTTTTTCTAAGTTCATAAATTTACTTTAACAGGAAAAAAAAAAGCAAAAGCCACCAAACTTCATAGATTCTTACAATTTAAAAACTAGAAGTAATCATCCACATTATGTAGTTCTGTTGCTTCACTGAAGATCCCCTGGAGTATTCAGTGGCAACCCTTTTCAGTATTCTTGTCTGGAGGATCCAATGGATAGAGGAGCCTGGTGGGCTACAGTCTATGGGGTTGCAAAGAGTCAGACACAACTGAGCGACTAACATGTGCCAGTGAAAGTCGCTCACTCGTGTCCGACTCTTTACGACCCCACGGACTATACAGTCCATGGAATTCTCCTGGCCAGAATATTGGAGTGGGGAGCCTATCCTTTCTCCAGCAGATCTTCCTGACCCAGGAATCGAACCGGGGTCTCCTACATTGCAGGCGGATTCTTTACCAACTGAGCTATCGGGGAAGACTAACACATACACATAGATTTAACCAAAGGCTAGCAATTTGAAGAATAGAATAGAAACCTTCAAATTGCTAGCCTGGAGGTCCTACTTTGTTGCTCCTTTTATCTGCTACTTAGAGAAACTAGAATTTTCTGTCCTTGGCCAAAAGTTTCTTTTCCGGAGATATGTGAATGTGTGTGTGCATGCTCAGTCGCTTCAGTCGTGTCCAACTCTTTGCAACCCTGTAGTCTGTAGCCCTCTAGGCTCCTCTGTCTATGGGATTCTCCAGGCAAGAATACTAGAGTGGGTTGCCATTTCCATCTCCAGGGGGTCTTCCCTACCCAGGAATCAAACCTGTGTCTCCTACATCTCTTGCATTGCAGGCAGATTCTTTGCCACTAAGCCTTCAGGGAAGCCAGATATGTGAATAGCCAGCACCAAACGCTTTGAATAAAGCCCAGGGCAACTGAGATTATTTTTGCTAGGGCACCCCTCCTAATTGGTTCCTTGGTTCTCCTCACCTGACCTTAAGAGCCTATAAAGAAAAGAATTTGGCCACACTGGTAGACAAATATTTTTGACTTTTCCCCAATAATAGGACAGGACAAGGCAACGTGGGCAGAGGCGTGACTAGGACAATTTTCCGAGTCCGGCACCACGCTGGATCCGGCCATCCAAGGTAAACAGACAGCTTAGTGAAATTTCAGGTCCTTGGCTCTCTGCTTTTATGTCCAATCTCCTATAAAGAAAGAGTTATAGTTGATGAGAAACAAAAGACTTGAGCAAACCAGATAATAATCACATACGAAAATAGGCACAGGAGTTTGATTGTTTAGATCCTGGATTAATACATGCCATCAGGTATAAAACTTCAAATGCAAGGACTCCAGCAGAAACAGTGAATGGGGAACAACGATATGACCCCTGCTTAGGGCTCTAGGCTGAGTAAGCGAGCACTGGTGAGTGAGGAACCCTTAAAGGGCCAAACTCTCCTTAAGTAGGAGAATGAATCAGTTCATTCCCACGTGTCATTCTGGCAGTCTCCAAAGGAAAATAGGTAGTCCTATGCAAGAATAAGAGCTGGAAAGTATGACTTGATGAACTTGCTGAGTAGTGCCATTAAGGAGAAAGAGTAGCAGACTATCCCTGATGGACCATGAGCAGGGCTGTCTTAGCGGTAGTCTAGGAGACAGCTGCATATGAGGTTTTAGGATGGCCCTGTACAGTTGGGCAGATTGTGCACTGTTCAAAGGTACTGTTCAAAAGAGTGCAGGGGCTGAAATCCAACCTACTTATCACTAGCCAGTTCACATGGGAGAAGGATTCTTTTTGCAAAAGCCCTTGCAGGCTGCTCAGAAAAGGGTACATCTTTCTAATTCATGCAAAGGTATTGTATAGACTACTGGCTGTCCAGGAGCTTTCTATGAAAGCAAGATCTCAGGTCTGCCCTAGAACTACTCAATCAGAATCTTTCTGTTATCAATATCCCAAGTAATCTGTATGTACATTGGAGTCTGAAAGCATAGAAACACTTACAGGAGAAGGAGATGTACAGGATAACACTTTACTCAAGGAACAGGTATGGGTGCCACTTCAGTTCCCTAGATTCCAGCCCTTTACTGGCTTTTTGAGGCTAATAACCTTTTACTTCTTCAAGATGATTTGATGTGGATCATTATAAAAGTCATTGTCTGATTTTTTAAAATATTGCTTCTCTTTTTTATGTTTTGGTCTTTTGGCCCCAAGAAATATGGGATCTTCACTCCCAACCAGGGATTGAACCTGCACCTCCTGAATTGGAAGGTAAAGTCTTAATCATTAGACAGCCAGGGAAGTCCCAGACTCATAACTGTTTATTATCTCTGATCTATTTTATCATAGTAGCACAGCACAAGGACCCATGGCCTGAATCCCTCATTAATTTTAGAGTTTTAAGGCTTCTGGAGTCCTCAAGACTTGTGGCACATTTTTAAAGATTTTTTGTTCACTTCTGAATGAGGATCTTGGGATTTTATGTGACCCCCAGCAGTAAAGTTGTCCCTGCTTGATCCTACTCAGAGCTCCAGTCCTTAGACTCCAGCTAGACCCTAGGTCTAGGAATGCTGGAGAAGCTTTGAGTGCATATGTGTTTACCTGTGGATATCCCAGAGCACAGGCATGCGCAGAGAGTGGGCATGCAGGGCAGACAGAATCTCACTGCCTGAAATCTTATTCTTCTACTTACCTTTTTATTTAGAGTTTTAAGCTCCCTTTAAGGGCCTCAGCCACCCACTTAGCCTGCTCCCCCAATTTTCTTTGCACTCTTCACCTGTGCAAACAGATTGTCCTTCTAAACTTGGACAGCCTTTCAACTTTAATTGTTCCATTGTTGATATAACTTCTCTCTCTCTTTTAAATCACCTTTCTTACTGCTAACTGCCTGATGATGCCCAGCTATGAGAATAGAAGGTCATGAGGCAAAAGAATAAAGTGAGAATTCAGAGTCAAAAAGCCTAGTTACTAGGCATCCATTTGAAGCAATAGAGCATCTCACATTTGAGCTTACCACTCGGAAAAATCTGTTAAGTTTTTCTACTTAGAATTTTCTCATTATCTCTTTCCTTTTTTTTTTTTCCTGTCTCTGTCTCTCCTCTTCCTCCCTCCACTTCTCCTCAACCCACCAGAAAGTGAAAAGAAAGTGTTAGGCACTCAGTTATCTCTGACTCTTTGCAACCCCATGGACTGTAGCCCACCAGGCTCCTTTGTCCATGAGATTTCCCAGGCAAGAATACTGGAGTGGGTTGCCATTCCCTTCTCCAGGGGATCTTCCCAACCCAGGTATCGAATCCGGGTCTCCCGCGTTACAGGCAGATTCTTTACCATCTGAGCCACCAGAGAAGGACCCCTTTTGTCTTCTCTAAGCTGATTATAATTTTTCAAGCTCTCCTTTGTGAGTCCCAGGAAAGAGAGAAAGACAATGGCAGCAGGTGGCCACAGCAGGCTTTCGCAGTAGGAGAGCCTCTTCCTGAGCCAGGGCTCCTCTGTCTGCCCTCCTCCGGCTCAGAGCAGGACGGCCTCCATCCTGTGCACCCCTGCGTCTGGAGACTGGGGACCTGTATCTAGTACTTGTGCACAGTCAGGAGGCCACTGACTCCTGTTCCTGCTCACACCCACCTCCTTTCTTCTACCCTGCCCACCTCTAGCCATTTGCAAGGTAGGTGGAGGATGCTGAAGGAGTTCCCATCAGATACCTACTCAGTTCAGTCACTCAGTCGTGTCCGACTCTTTGCAACCCCATGAACCACAGCATGCCAGGCCTCCCTGTCCATCACCAACCCCTGGAGTTCACCCAAACCCATGTCCATCGAGTTGGTGATGCCATCCAGCCATCTCATCCCCTGTCATTCCCTTTTCCTCCTGCCCTCAATCTTTCCCAGCATCACGGTCTTTTCCAATGAGTCAGCTCTTCACATCAGGTGGCCAAAATATTGGAGTTTCAGCTTCAACATCAGTCCTTCCAATGTACACCCAGGACTGATCTCCTTTAGGATGGACTGGGTGGATCTCCTTGCAGTCCAAGGGACTCTCGAGTCTTCTCCAGCACCACAGTTCAAAAGCACCAATTCTTTGGTGCTCAGCTTTCTTCACAGTCCAATTCCCACATCCATACATGACCACAGGAAAAACCATAGCCTTGACTAGATGGACCTTTGTTGGCAAAGTAACGTCTCTGCTTTTGAATACGCTATCTAGGTTGGTCATAACTTTCCTTCCAAGGAGTAAGCGTCTTTTAATTTCATGGCTGCAATCATCATCTGCAGTGATTTTGGAGCCCAGAAAAATAAAGTCAGCCACTGTTTCTACTGTTTCCCCATCTATTTGCCATGAAGTGATGGGACCAGATGCCATGATCTTAATTTTCTGTATGTTGAGCTTTAAGCCAACTTTTTCATTCTCCTCTTTCACTTTCATCAAGAGGCTCTTTGGTTCTTCTTCACTTTCTGCCATAAGGATGGTGTCATCTGCTTATCTGAAGTTATTGATATTTCTTCCAGCAATCTTGATTCCAGCTTGTGCTTCCTCTAGCCCAGTGTTTCTCATGATCTACTCTGCACATAAGCTAAATAAGCAGGGTGACAATATACAGCCTTGATGTATTCCTTTTCCTATTTGGATACTTATTATTAAGAAAAAAAGAGGAGGAGCAGCTACTTCTTAGACTGAGAGGGTAGGGGGTGGGTTAGAAGTCTAAGAAAGTTGAGGTTTTCCATTGTTATGCTGGAGGAAAAGGGTGGGAGGTGCTCAAGAAAACAGAAGGAGGGTTGGGTGGCTTTGCAACTTTCTTCCAAATGCTGTGCCAGTGGAACAGGGAGACCTTGGGTTTATACATATCTCACTTTCTTCCTCACTTTGCCTTCAGAGTATGGAGAATTATATATATAATTTTATTTATTTCATTTTTGCCTGTGCTGGGTCTTTGTTGCTGCAAGGACTTTTCTCTAAGTGTGGCAAGCCACGGCTACTCTCTAGCTGCGGTGCATGAGCTTCTCATTGTGGTGACTTCCCTTCTTGTAGACCACAGGCTCTTGGGCACTTGGGCTTCAGGGGTTGTGGCACATGGACTCAGGGGTTGCAGCTTCCTGCCTCTAGAGCACAGGCTCAATAGCTGTGGAACATGGGCTCGGGTGCTTTGCAACATCCAAGGAGAGGGCTTTTTTTTAGCCCCCAAAGAGACTCTTGACTCATTAAAAATCAATTTATAGGGAATGAGGGGGAGGGAAGAGACATTTTTCAACAAAAGTTGCCTTGGCTGAGCCCAAGCCACATGTCTCACCACCGCTCTGTGCATCTTAATTCCCGTGGACATAAAACTAGGATAATGCCAGCTATCCACAGGGATATTGACAGAATCATGTTTGATGATGTATAGGAAAGAATTTTGAAAATTATAAAGTTGCTCTAAGATTAGAAGGGGCCACTGATATCATGTCACTATTTCCAGTGCTTTGTGGAGTTTGAGTAAAAATTATTTACCAGTCAAAGAGTTTACAGTAAAATTAGGGAGGCAAGACATACAGAGAATAGTACCAGCCAATAATAGGAGAGAATATATGGTGAGGAACAGATGAGAGGTACAGGCACAGGTGGAAACAGGGGTTTTGAGGATGTGATTCATTAAGGACATACTGGATTAGGGTGAGTCCTTAATGTAACATGACTGGTGTCCTCAAAAGAAGGGCAGAGGGAGATTCAGACAGGGAAGGCCATGTAATCACACACACACACACCCATACACACACACACACCCATACACACACACACACCCCCATGAGGAGAGAAGGCCATGAGATGACAGAGGCAGAGACTGGAGTGATGCATCTGAATCCAAGGATGCCCAAGGACTGTTGGCAGCACCAGGAGCTGGAAGAGTCAGGGAAACCTCCTCCCCTGCAGATTTCAGAAGGAGCACAGCCCTGCTCGTTGATTTCATACTTCTGGCCTCCGGAACGTAACAGAAAAAAAATTCTGTTTTTTTAAGGTCCCCAGTTTGTGGCACTTTGCGCACATGCATACTCTGTCGTGTCCAACTCTTTGAAACCCCATTGACTGTAGTCTGCCAGGCTCCTCTGTCCATGGGATTTCCCAGGCAAGAATACTGAAGTAGGTTGCCATTTCCTACTCCAGGGGATCTTCCTGACCCAGAGATTGAACCTGCATCTCTTGCATTTCCTGCATTGGCAGGCGGATTCTTTACCACTGCACCACCTGGGAATCTCCACTTTGTTGAATCTGGTCCAACTAGCACGGGATCTGAGCAGGGCCATGGAAACTATGCCTCATTGGCACAGCAGAGAAGGGCAGGCGATTCTTTGGAAGATGTTAGGATCCCCAGAAATGCGTCAGCGGTGAGCATCACCAGACAAGCTAATCATTTCTCAATACACTATAATATATTGGAATAACATCTGCATTCCCTCTGAACAATATCAGCAATTTCTAGTGTACTATTTAGTAATCAGAACTATCATAACTTTCCTACCTAGTCTATTTGGTTTGGCTGCACAGACTCTTTTTGAATTAAGTCTCTTTGCTTATTATCTATTTATTGCCCATGAAGAATTGTGCTGACCCTGTTTTCATTTTCTAAAAATCAGTGTTTGACTTTTAGGTTTGTCAATGTTCAGATCTTAGTGGGACCCAAATTTCCTGGTAAATTTTGGCATTTAGCTCGAGGAGAAGCAGTTCAAAATGACCCACTAAGAAACTCCTAAAGCCTCCTGAGCTGTGTTTGATATTCAGATTTTGCTTCAAGGAAATCCTGTTCTCTTAAGAAGCTGTTCTGGTCAACTGGGCCAGTATCATACCTTGAGAAATGTCTAAGAGCCATATTTACACGTTGAGCTGTCATAGATCCAAAGTAGCCATTAGTAATGATTAGGTAAATAGAACAACTTCAAATGTCCCTAAATACATATTTGCAGGTTAATAGACCATTGGGTGAGGTGTTTTCTCTTTTAAACAAGCCCAGTTCTTTTTTAAAAATAATTTTTATTGGAGTATAGTTGCTTTACAGTGTTGTATGAGATTCTACTGTACAGCAAAACGGATTGGCCATACGTAGACATATATCTGGGCTTCCCAGGTGGCACTAGTGGTAAAGAACCCCATCTGCCAATGCAGAAAACATAAGAGATGCAGCTTTGATCGCTGAGTCAGGAAGATTCCCCGGGGGTGAGACTGACAACCCATTCCAGCATTCTTGCCTGGAGAATCCCCATGGACAGAGGAGCCTGGTGGGCTACAGTCTACATGGTCGCAGAGTCAGACACAACTGAAGCAATTTAGCACGCACACATGCATATATCCCTTCCCTTTGGGATTTCTTTTTTATTCAGGTCACCACAGTGCATTAAGTAGAATTCCCTGTGCTATACAGTAGGTTCTCATTAGTTATCTATTTTATACAAAGTGTCAATAGTGTATATGTGTTCATCCCAATCTTCTAATTCCTCCCCCCTCCCCTTTCCTCTTGGTATCCGTATATTTATTCTCTATGCCTATGTCTCTGCTTCTGTTTTGCAAATAAGACCATCAACAGAGGAATGAATAAAGAAGATGTGATACATATATACAATGGAATATTACTCAGCCATACAAAGGAACAAAATTAGGTCATTTGTAGAGATGTGGATGGAACTAGAGAGTGTCAAACAGAGAGAAGTCAGAAAAACAAATATCGTATATTAACACATACATGTGGAATCTAGAAAATAAGCCCAGTCATTTTCAAACAAAATTCTGGTTAGGTTACAAGAACACTGGGGAAGGTTGCCCCCGTTTCTGTTTATTACCAGTTACATCAGGGTTGTCTCTTAGCGTTCTTTGGGTTCCTTAAAGATGCTGTGGAGTATGCACTCAGTCATCCAAAGCAAAGCTCAGGATGCTAATTGGTATCTAAATTTTAAAGCAGAGACTTCTGCTTAGGTGACCCCAAAGCAGTAATGGATGTCTGTGTGCTATTTTCATTATTTCAGAAAGCCTAAGGATGATCACTCATTTATTTACACTCAGGTAACCACATGATCCAATTCAAGTGTCAACTCTGCATTATAAAGGTTTCAGAGTTCAGAATCTGGAGTCAGACTGCCTTAAATTCAGTGCAGCACAACTCACTAGCTGTGGGGCCTTGTCCTAGCCACTCATTTCCTCATCAGCAAGGTACTGATGACCACAGTGTGTATTTCACATGATGGCTGTGAAGCTTACCTGATCTGATGCAAGGAAGGCACTTAGAACAATGCCTCGCTCACAATCAGTTCTTGATAAGTGCTTAGTATGACTTTTTCTTTTAGTGATATTATACAAAATCCAACCAGATAGTTTATTCTAACAAGAAACTCTAACTGGCTGTGGCATGTCTCAGATTAACTTGTATTAACTAAAAATAATTGATGCATAAGGTATCTCTTAAACCTTGCTTTGTAGAAGGTATAAAAAGTAAAATGGGTCGTTGGTAGTGAAAATATTGAAAATCACTTTGTTTTGGCTTTTTATAAGATCCTCTTGGGCTTCCCAGGTGGCCCTAGTGATAAAGAACCTGCCTGCCAATGCGGGAGACGTAAGAGATGGGGGTTCGATCCCTGAGTCAGGAAGATCTCCTGGAGGAGGGCATAGCAACCCACTCCAGTATTTTTTCCTGGAGAATCCCATGGACAGAGGAGCCTGGTGGATGACAGTCCATGGGGTCGTAAAGAGTTGAACACGACTGAAGAGACTTAGCACAGCACACACAAGACACTCTTATTTATTCTGTGTTGACACAATATCCGAAACCATAAAGTGAAGACCCACTCAGAGAACCCAGTCCTTAAAACACTACCATCCTAATATAACAATAATTGTCTTTTTTTAGTTACTTAGTATTTTTTTGGACTATATTTGCTGTACAATAGTTGTGTTAGTTTCTGCTGTACAGCAAAGTGAATCAGCTGTACATAAACGCATACATGTATCCACTCTTCCTTGGACTTCCTTCACATTTAAGTCACCACAGAGCACTGAGTAGAGTTTCCTGTGCTATACTCTTTTCATCAGTTATTTCTTTTATACACAGTAATGCATATATCAATTCTACACAAATTCGTCCGGAAAATAGAGGAGGAGAAAATACTTCCTAATTCAAAATGCATGAAGCTAGCATTACCTTGTTATCAAAACCAGACAAGAACATTACAAGGCATTACTTTAGAAGGAAACTGTATACTCATATCCCTCATGAGCATAGATACAAAATCCTTTACAAAGCATTAACAAGTTTAATCCATCAATTTAATGATAAAAATATACAATGACCAACTGTAGTTCATCCCAGGAATTCAATGTTCGTTTAGTATTTGAAAATCAAGTCATATATTTCATCATATTAACACATTAATGAAAGAAGTCAGACCTAAGACTCTGACCTGCACGGTTCCATTCTTATGGAATTCTAGAAAAGGCAAAGCTACAGTGGCAAGAAGGTCAGTGACTGTTTGGACCTGGGATGGAAAAAGGGAATGGGCTGCAAAGGAGCATGAGGGAACTTTGGGATGTAATAGAAATATTACATTACTTGATACTGGAAGTGGTTATGTGATATTTGTCAAAATTTATCAAACTCTATACTTAAAATAGAGGAATTTCATCTAATATATATTATACCCTAATAAAGCAGTTTTAAAAAGTGTTTTCAAAAGCAACTTCCATAATCCCTCTGTTTCTCTAAGGCTCCTCTTTCCCTTCTTTCTTTAGCCTAGTGATTCCTTAGTACCGTGTCAGCTCTGGAAGGCTGGTCCACGGGTCCAGGCCTGCCACCGCCAGAGATGTGAGTCGGTCAATGATTTTCCTGGAGAGTCTCTAAAAGAAGGTGGAGCTCAAACTTCCAGGGTCCTTAGTGGGTTTAGAGGAGTGTGTGGGGGGTGGGGTGGGGGGTTTGTGGTTGCGGTCATGGGCTCTCCCCTTCCTTTCCTTCTGTCATGTAAGTAAATGTCTGAGGCTGGGCCCTCAGATATACTTTCTTTGGTTCAACTCAGAAACAAGTGGTCATTTATTGTGACAAAAACTAATCCAAACCTGGACCCAAGATCAAATGACCAGATTTTACAACTGGCTCTGTGTGAGCTTGCAGAAGTGAACAAGTCGCTTAACTTCTCTTGGCTTCAATATATCCTTCAAAAAATGAGGATAATGCCTAAGATGCTTCTAATAAATATGATTCCTTACTTTCCAGAGGAAAGATATCTACACAATTACTGCTTTTCTCTCCCTACATTGCTTGAGATTGTTCATCTGCTACCTATTCATAACTTCAGTAACCATGTCCATCACATGTTAATGCTCAATCATGTTCAGAATAGTAAATGAAATGTACCTCATTTATCTAGCACCTCAGTTCTCTTGACTTCTCAGTTTTCCAGAATAAAAGCAAGGATCAGATAAGGAGTTTTGAAACAAGGAGGAGAGGGTCTCTGAGTAGTCCATTCAAAGATTGGGGAATTTTCCTGAAGGAAGAAATCCATAGGCTTCCATATGCTTTGGCTTCCTTCTTTCCTGAAGGAAGAAATCCATAGGGTTAACTTGTTGCATGTTTTACAACCAGACCTAATAAAATTAGTCAGTTTGCTCTCAAACCTTTGCTAGTTTGTCATCAGTAAATTAAAAGGTACATTGACAAACCAATTACAAGGGGGGAGAGAGAAAAACCATAAAACACAGGTACAATAAAATAACAAATGACCCCAACATAGAAACTGTCTTATACACATACTCCAGTAGGTCTTAAAAGAACTGTTGTCTTGGAACTAAGTATGATTACTAAATTCCTTTAATGCTACTATCTTATGTTTTAAGGGACATCTTTCAGATACCCAGAAAACTAGATTATTTTACCAGGATGAGTTAACTTTTGACAGTTCTGGAAAGCTGATGTTTACTATAATATTTTTTATTTAGCCATTGTTTCATATGTGCAAATGTTGTGTTCTCAACTAAACTGAAGCTTCCTAAGGAGAAGGCCAAGTCATATACTTGTTTGCCTCTCAGGCAATCACTTTTATCTGTATTGTAAGATTGATGGCACCACTTTCACACGAGTGTAGTTTAGGTAAAGAACCCAAACCAGATTCAGACACATAGCTGGTGCTCAACTGATGTGTCAAATGAAAGATGTTAATGTTTTGTGCATGTTAAGAGGCACTTAAATTATTGTTGATTTTAGGGATCTGTATATGTATAACTGAATCCCTTTGCTACACAGTAGAAATAACACAACATTGTAAGTCAGTTATACTTCAATAAGGGCTTCCCAGGTGGTGTTAGTGGTAAAGAAGAGCCTGCCAATGCAGGAGACATAAGAGACTCAGGTTCAGGTTCAATCCTTGGTTTGGGAAGATCCCCTGGAGAAGGAAATGGCAACACACTCCAGTATTCTTGCCTTGGAAATCCCATGGACAAAGGAATCTGGTGGGCTACAGTCCATGGGGTTGCAGAGTCGGACAAGACTGAGCAACTAACAGATACACACTTTGTGACCCCATGGACTGTAGCCCACCAGGTGCCTCTGTCCATGGGATTTTCCAGGCAAGATTACTGGAGAGGATTGTCATGCCCTTCTCCAGGGGATCTTCCCAACCCAGGGATTGAAACCTCGTCTCCTTCGTTTCCTGCATTGACAAGCAGAGTCTTTACTACTGCTCCACTTGGGAAGCCCAGAAACCATGTGTAACAAGTGCCAAATGGAGCATTTTACAAGGAGAGAAAATAGAGCTTATAGAATCTTTCCCTCCAAACTCGCTTCAAGATACTATAATCAAAGTATGCAAAAATGTCTAAAAAGCAAAACTCCCTATTCCAGCAACCTGTTGGTTAAACGACAAGCATTGAGGAAATGTTCCCCATGTCAATAACATCCAGCGATCCAGGTGGAAGACAAGGATTGTTAGCCCATCAACTGTGATGCAACCAAACCTTCAAACAAGCTGGGTTACTAGAGGTTTTACAAAGCTTTCTTCCCATTTATCCCCTGCTTAGAAATGGCTTGACACCTCTATAGAGTCATGGCCAAAGCAAACTTTAGGTTAGATCTGAACTTTGGGCAGATACTAAAACACACACCAGTCTTGAGGACGTTAAGTCCTTGCCGTTCTCCAAGAACAAACGACAGCCTGAGAAGAGCCAGCAGTTGTGCATTTTTGTGTTGGGAAGTTCTTAAAATGTGCACTTTATTTGTGCAGGGTATGTATCAAATCTCCCCACTCAGTGAAAAGCGCTGCCACCTTGATGCCAGGTGGCTTTTTCTTTTTGTGAAGTGGTACGGGGGCTGCTTTTCACTCTAAGCGAAAGAATCTTGGGACTTCCCTGGCAGTAGAGTGGTTACGTCTTCTCAAGGCAGGGGGTGCGGGTTTGATCCCTGGTTGGGGAGCTAAGATCCCGCATGCCTCCTGGCTAAAAATCCAAAATATAAAACAGAAGCAATGTTGTAACAAGTTCAACAGACTTTAAAATGGCCCACATCAGGACTTCCCTGGTGGTTCAGTGGATAAGAATATGCCTGCCAAGGCAGGGGATATGAGTTACATGCCTTGTCTTGGAAGATTCCACATGCCTTGGAGCACCTGAGCCCGTGCACCACAACTACTGAGCCCAAGTGCTGCATTACTGAAGCCTGTGTGCCTAGAGCCTGTGCTCCACAGTGAAGAGTAGCCCCCGCTCACCACAACTAGAAAAGGCCCACGTGCAGCAATGAAAACTCAGCTCAATAAAAAAAAAATTGGTCTGCATCAAAAAAATCTTAGAACTGTATATGAGTTTTGGAGGTTTTTCAGTCCCTTTTCTTCATTTTGCAGTTGAGATTTTGGGAAAATAAAAGATGATCACGATAACATAACTATTTAGTGAAAGAATCCCTCTCATGCTTCCACCTTAGTGTAGTCAGCTAGCATTTGCTGGGCATGTTGCCTGTGTCAAGAACTTGAATTCTTACTTCTGGATTTATCAAGATGGGAAAGTGTCCCAGGGAGTTTACATTCATGTAGGTGCAGACTGCTCCTAGTTAGGTCTTAGAAAAATGTTAAATATGTATTTTTAAAAATTTTTGTTGGAGTACAATTGATTTACAATCTTATGTTAGTTTCTGCTGTACAACAAAGTGAATCAGTTATACATATAAACATATCCGCTCTTCTTTTAGATTCTTTCTCCACATAGGTTTTTACAGAGTATTAAGTAGAGCTACCTGTGCTATATAATAGGTCCTTATTGGTTATCTGTTTTACATATAGTAGCATGTATCTGTTAATCCCAGTCTCCCAATTTATCCCTCCTCTCCTTATTACCTGGTAGCCATGCTTGTTTTCTATGTCTGTGACTCTATTTCTGTTTTATAGATAAGTTCATTTGTACCCTTTTTTAGATTCCACATATAAGAAATATCACGATATTTATTATTTCGTACTTTTTTTGGCTAAAAAAGCAAGCAAGATGTGTTATTCATACAACTCCCACTTTGTCTTAACCATGTCAAATGTACGAGGAATGACCATAATGGGTTTCAAATTTTAAAACCTATGTGTGTGTGTGCTAAATCGCCCCAGTGGTTTAGGACTCTTTATGACCGTATGGGCTGTAGTCTGCCAGACTCCTCTGTCCATTGGATTCTGCAGGCAAGAATACTGGAGTGGGTTGTCTTCCCCTTCTCCAGGGGGTCTTCCTGACCCAGGAATTGAACCCATATCTTTTATGTCTCCTGCATTGGCAGATGGGTTCTTTATCATTAGAGCCACTTGGGAAGCCCCTCTAAAACCTATAGTGGATCCTTATTATCCCAACATGAATCATCCAGGGAACTAAGCTACAAGCTATATAAGGAAGCAAAAGTGGTTTTAATCAGAAAATGTTCACTAAATGATTTTCCACTTAAAAATGGGTGCCATCTCAAACATCCCTCCTCACTCAGTGCTGGTGTTTAGTTTTACTCTTTGGGTCAACATCTCTGTTGTCTACTCTTTCCCTGATCATTATAAATACCAACCACAATGCTAACTGGTTGAAAAGTAAAATAAAAAATCTTACTGAATCAAATTGGTGTTGAACTGCTCAATCACATGCAAAACAGTTGATAAATGAAGAGCTGCTGGCAATACAATGGTTAACGCAAGAAGAGAAAATCATAAAGAGGGTGACATAAAAATAATTTCCAAAAAGAATGACCTGAGTAACTTTGAATTAAGAGAAGCCCTTGAACAAATTAATGAAGTTCTTGAATATTTTCCCCAAAATTAACCTCTTTGTAATCGTGGGATTAAACTCAGTCAAGAAGTGAAGGCTATTGTATTATGCCAACAGACAGTTTTGCCAGAAAAACCACGTACTTCCAAAGGGAATGACCATTTACGTCATTCTTGGTTCATTCTAACAATAAAACAGTTTAAGTTTTAAAAATATATTTTATATACAAAGTAAACTTATTTTTAAGATTTTTAGTTTGGTTCTTCAATATACAGTCCCTGTCACTCTTTAATTTGGACATTTGTTCCCAATTTCAAGTAGATTTTATACCCATGATTTTCAATAACAAGGATAACCTATGATTGTAGAGATGAAGGACTGAAACCCAGAAAGCATAGCATTTTCATAAGGTCACACATCTCACACTGGCAGCAGTCAGTCACTTGAGACTTCCATCACCCAGAGATTGCTAATCTCTATGCAAAGAGATAAAGAATTTGCCTTGCACTTAACATGGCCTTTCAGTTGAGGTAAGAATTTGATGGCAGGAGAAGTAAGAGAGGAAAGATCTTAAGGAAGATCAAATAAAATTTGTTTTCCCTTCACTTTAGCTAAAGAAATGATATGTCTAAAATTGATCCTAATCCGAAGAGTACATTCCAGGGATAAGACCTGCCCATTTTAAAGTGTGTTTTGGTGCAATTAAGAGACACACTTAAGACAGGGATTAATCGTGATGGTTTGGTTGAGAGTTTTTTTTTAAAGAGAAGTTCTTCGCAGAAACCATAATGCTCGCAGTATCATCACCCCTGCTGCCTCTCTCCCTCCAGCAAGTGATGATATAAGGCTGAAAGAAGTTCCAAGGTGCTATGGACTGAATGTTTTTGTCCTCCAAAAATCCATATACTGAAGCCCTAAAGAGATGGTAACCCACTCAAGTATTCTTGCCTGGAGAATTCCATGAACAGAGGAGCCTGGCAGGCTACAGTCCATGGGGTCGCAAAGAGTTGGACACAACTGAGCGACTATCACTCACACAACCTCCAATATGATGGGCTTTGGGAGGTAATTAGATTTAGATGAGGTCATGAGGGTGGGGCCCCCTCACGACCTTATCTAAATGTTCTTAAAAGAAGAAGCAGAGAGACCAGTTCTCTGAGGCCCTCTCTCTTTTTTTCTCTCTCTCCCTGCCACGTGAGGACACAGCAAGAAGGTATATTTTCTTGGGATCCAAATCACTGTGGGTGGTGACTATAGCCATGAAATGAAAAGACACTTGCTCTTTGGAAGGAAAGCTATGACAAACTTAGACAACATAATAAGAAGCAGAGATGTCAATTTGCCAACAAAACTCCATATAGTTAAAGCTATGGTTTTTCCAGTAGTCATGTATGAATGTGAGAGTTGAAACACAAAGAAGGCTGAGTGCTAAAGAATTGATGCCTTCAAATTGTGGTGCTGGAGAAGATTTTTGAGAGTCCATTGGACTGCAAGAAGATCAAACCAGTCAGTCCTAAAGGAAATCAACACTGAATATTCATTGTAAAGACTGATGCTAAAGCTGAAGTGCTGATACTTTGGCCACCTGATGCGAAGAACCAGCTCACTGGAAAAGACCCTGATGCTGGAAAAGATTGAAGGAAGCAGGAGAAGGGGACAACAGAGAATGAGATGGTTGGATGGCATCATTGACTCAATGGACATGAATTTGAGCAAACTCTGGTAGACAGTGAAAGACAGGGGAGACTGGTGTGCTGCAGTCCATGGCGTCGCCAAGTCAGACTCGACTTAGCAACTGAACAACAATACTTTCAGTCCATGTCGGGACTAGCTAGGGAGAGTGGGGGCATCTTTATGCTATGGGGTCTGGCTCAGGGGCCCACAGTACCACCACATGTACTGCTTCGTCCTTGTGGATCATGTGAATAATCCAACTATTTCTACCCTTAACAAGGATGTCCTCTAGTGACAGAGAAAGCCGAGATGGGGTGGATGGATAATGTGTCCCTCGCAGTCCCTGTTGGCTATTTTTCAGGGAGCCCTGTCAACTGTGGCCCATTACAGTAGTTCTTCCATTCTCCTGTGTGCAGCTGTCCTTAGCTGCAGTGCCCAAGAGCTGGCAGCAGTTCCCAGCAATGAGGTCTGTTCTCCCGAGAATCCTGTCCTATTCAGGCTCGTGCCTCTGGTCCCTGGAACCACTTCAAGGTCCTGGACTGGGCTGTACTGCAATCTTTTAGCATGCCACCCATGGGCAGCTCCCAACAGGGCCCCCATGGACACTCCATGGAGACAACTGGGCTGTTTTTCACCTTCAGTCTCTGAACAGAAGCACCAAGCACAATTCACCAGCTCATCCCTCCATCAGGTTCAACAAGCTCCTCCAGAGTTCACTGATTCAAGTAATGGCAGCATTAAGCAGACTCTGATGCTGGGAGGGATTGGGGGCAAGAGGAGAGGGGACGACAGAGGATGAGATGGCTGGATGGCATCACTGACTCGATGGACGTGAGTCTGAGTGAACTCCAGGAGTTGGTGATGGACAGGGAGGCCTGGCGTGCTGCGATTCATGGGGTCACAAAGAGTCAGACACGACTAAGCGACTGAACTGAACTGAACTGAACTGAAGCAGGCAGCTGGTCCAGAGACCTCTCCTACTTTCTTTCATATTCAACTGAACCGAGACTTCTAGTCTAGGTCAAAATTCCATTCTCTTTTCACTCTCACGGGCCTTACACTCATTAGACCATTGATCTATATTCTAACTGGCTTCTCTAACTCCAGCCTTTGACATCACTAATTTGTCTTCTACCTTATTTATCTGCTCCTTCCTATGCTCAACAATCTTTGGTGGTTCCTTGTCACCAGCACTTTAAAGCCCAAACATCTCAAGGATGAAATGGTTGGATGGCATCACTGATTCAATGGACCTGAGTTTGAGCAAACTCTGGGAGATGGTGAAGGACAGGGAAACGTGGCGTGCTGTAGTCCACGGGGCTGCAAAGAGTTGGACACGACTGAGCAACTGAACAAAAATCTTAGGAAAACATTAAGACATCACACCATCAGAACCTGACCTAATCTTCCTGATTCATCTGTCACTACCTTACACCCTGCATTCAGATCTCACTGAAATATTCATTATATGTATTCCTGGAATTCACCACGTATGTCCCTGCAGGGTTCTCTCTCCTGAGAGGGCTCCATCTGACAACCATGAGCATATTTATTTAAATTCCACTTCAGGAACTTCCTCTGTGGTCCAGTGGCTAAGACTCCAGGCTCTCAGTGCAGGGGGCCCAGGTGTGATCCCTGGTCAGGGAACTAGATCCCACATGCCACAACTAAGATCCAGTTCAGTCAAATAAATATTAAAAAAATAAATTTCATTTCAAAAGTTGCATTCTCTAGTTAGCCTTCCTACCATCTTCTCAATCTGAGTTTGTACTCTGTTTTTCAAGTTCTTGTAACATTTTATTAACTAATAGGATGATCCTATATTCCAGTTTGCTGGAGACGGTCCTAATTTATTTATTCATGGCTGTACCCTTCAGCATGTGGGATCTTAGTTCCCTGAGCAGGGGCCAAACCCGAGCTCCCTGTATTGGGAGCAGGGAGTACTTGCCACTTGACTGCCAGGGAAGTCCCACAGTCCCAGTTTATACCTGGTGTTCCTGCTTATATATTAATTGATTCCCCCTTTTGCTCTCAAAGATGTCCAGACTGGGACTTCCCTGGTGGTCCAGAGGTTAAGACTTAGCACTTCCCCTGCAAGAGGTGCAGGTTTGATCCCTGATGGAGGAACTAAGATCCCTATGCCCTGCGGTGCTGCCAGAAAAAAGAAAAAAATGTCCAGATTAGGTCATCCTGTATATATAATTCTTATATTCTAAAACCCTGAATTCTAATTACTTATGTATTCATTTATGGCCCTCCCCCCATCTGTATGCCTGAGGTCAGGGGTGTCAGCTCTATAAAAGAGCTGCCTTTCCCCGGGGTCCAGCCAGTACTTAACACATAGCAGATGCTCAATATATTTATTTAAAGTGGGTTTTAGTACTGGCTCAAAGGATTAGTATGATTTGAAAAGGCAGAGAGTAGAGACATTTTTAAGATGATTACAGTGATTACAAATAATACCAGGAGATTCCACTGCAGAAAATATTAGTTAATTCCAAGTCCGTCCCATGTTTGACAGGTGGATTTCCTGAGAACACATGGCAGGTTTTTCAAATGTGAACATAGGGCTGTGGCTGCAGCTGCTCCTCAAGAGCTGAGCATCTGCAGAGAGGAGGCTGAGCAGCCTGCACACAGATTTACCCAAGGGTGCACCTATAAAACTGAGTAGACTCAGGGTCAATCTGAGGCTACTTTCGTCTGCATGCATGCTAAGTCACTTCAGTCATGTCCAACTCTTTGCAGCCCCATGGACTGTAGCCTGCCAGGCTCCTCTGTCCATGGGATTCTCCAGGCAAAAATACTGGAGTGGGTTGCCATGCCCTCCTCCAGGGAATCTTCCCCACCTAGGGATTGAACCAGCATCTTACATTTCTTGCATTGGCAGGCAGGTTCTTAGCACTTGAGCCTCCTGGGAAGCCCCCAGACAACAAGACATAACCACTTAACTTCCTTCTGAGAAGGTGGGGCCAGATGAGCTTAGGTTTTTGAGGAGAGCAGAATTGCTGTTGTTAAAGATGTTAAAAGAGGCTGGGGCACCCCCTGGCATTTCTCTTCTCTGGTTTTCCCCCAGGCAGCCATCAGCCTGTCCATAAATGTAAATGTTAAAAGCAACATTTAGAGAACAATAATGTAACAGGATATCAATTAACAGGCCTGCTCTGGGCAGCCCCACTTCTGGGTTCAGCCCTGAATCTAGAGATAAGCAATAAGGAGGAAAAAACAAGAAAAACATTCCAAGCGTTAGTGATGGCACCCATTAATGGTGATGGCACCCATTAATGTATCTAAACACTATTAGAAGCTATTCGCATTTTTGCAAATTCTGTAAGTGTACAACTGCTGCAGGTGTGTGTGTGTGTGTGTCTGTGTGTGTGTGTTACGGAGACACAGAGGGAAGGCTTTCACTGCAAATCCGGTGATGTTGAGATACTCATGGGAAGCAGCTCAATGACCCCTGAGCCTGGCTCCCAGCCCTCAGCAGCAAGAGTTTTCAAGCTTCTAGAGGAATGGATAAAGAAGATGCGGTACCTATATACAATGGAATATTACTCAGCCATAAAGAGAACAAAATAATGCTATTTGCAACATGGGTGGACCTAGAGATTGTCATACATCTGTGAAGTCAGTCAGAGAGAAAGACAAATATTATTCAATATTTGTTACATGCGGAATCTTAAAAAATGATACAAATGAACTTATCTACAAAACAGAGTCACAGATGTGGAAAACAAACCTATGGTTATCAGGGGGTAAGGGAGGGGAGGGATAAACTAGGAGATTGGGACAGACATATGCACACTACTATATATTATCACTTCTGGATAACTAATAAGGACCTATTGTATAGCACAGGGAACTCTACTCAATACTCTGTAATGGCCTATATGGAAAAGAATCTAAAAAGAGTGGATATGTATGTATGTATAATCGATTCATTTTGCTGTACACCTGCAACTAATACAGCATTGTAAATCAACTAACCTCCAATAAAAATGGAAAAATACAAAATAAAGGCTTCCCTTTGACTCACCTGGCAGGCAGATGGATTAAAAACAGAAATCATCAGGCTGGGGTGTGTTGAGATGAGGATCATAGCACTGTTTGGGAGAAATGGCTAATAATGGGGGATGGGTGGTTTTTTAATGAATTCATTCATTGTGTTGGGTCTTAGTTGTGGCATTAGGCTCTTCATTGCAGTGCGTGACCTTCTCTGTAGTTGCGGCGGGTGGGCTTACTTGCCCTGCAACATGTGGGATCTTAGTTCCCCTACCAGGGATCGAACCCACATTCCCTGCGTTGGAAGGCGAACTCCTAACCACTGGACTACCAAGGAAGTCCTGGGGTGGGCAGTTTTAAATACAGCAAGGTATGCATTAGGATTATTCTCTTGACCAGTCTCTAGATGTTGATGCTGGAAGCCTGGGGTTGCTCAGAGTCCCAGTTGCTCACATGGAGCACAGAGCTTTCCAGTGCCCTCAGTTAAAGGTTGTAAAGGCAGAAGGCAGATTCCACACTTCGCCTTCATCTGTTGGAGCACAGAATGGAAGGGTAACAAAGTCACGAGAACCCAAAGCCACTGCTAGCTCCCTGTGATCCAGAGACCCAGTGGTACCACAGGACTCTGGAGACAGAATTCTTGGAGACAGAATTCTCAGGGACAATAAAAACAAAGACAAGATGGGCAAATCCAGATAAATATTCCTGAGCCCGTATGCAACTCAGAAACTCCAAAGGATCCAAGAAAATATGAGGGGTTGGATTATCCAGTTTTGAGAAGATTCAGTCAAAGAAATACTGCTTTGGTGCAAATATGATAACTCTACCATACACACACAGCCTAGAAGGTGTTGTAGGTCTTCATGGTGGCTCATTAGTAAAGAATCCACCTGCCCGTGCAGGAGACATGGGTTCGATCCCTGGGTTGGGAAGATCCCCTGGAGAAGGAAATGGTAACCTACTCTAGTAGTCTTGCCTGGAGAACTCCATGGACAGAGGAGCCTGGAGGGCTATAGTCCATGGGGTCGCAAAGAGTTAGACATGACTTAGTGGCTGAACATCAACAACACACACACTCAACACCAGATAATGGTTCTTGGGAAGCACAGGTGTGTGTACATGAATGGATACTGAGTTTACAAGGACCACAATTCATATCTGGACAGCTGGGAATCCCAGATGACTGCTCACGTCTTAAGTGTCTTCTTAGGAGAAGCAGACAGCTGGCTCATGGTGGGACCACTCATCAGCAAGCCTTGGAGAAGAATTTCATCACTTCTGGAGTTTCTGCTTCTGATGGCATCTGAAACAACTAGCCTGATGCGGAAGTGAAAGTAGAACCTTCAGGAAGGTGGAGCAAATGGGTATTGATGTGATCAGAGATTCTGTGGACTAAGGGAAAGTCCCAGGACTTAAAAATAACATTTCTTCCATATGTGCCCATGCCAAATGTTTGAGAATCTGCAGTTAGAGCCATTGCTTTTTACTTCAGTTATTTCCGTAAAATCTCACTTTCCCACTCCTGTCCTTCATTGTCCAGTTGCTGTCAATATCCTAGTACCATCACGTTATTAGTATCCACCCTGAAAAGTTATGTCTTTAATGTCTGTACCATGTGGATGCAGTATCCATTTTAATTAATTAAATTGAAATATAAGCTCCAGTGCATCTAGAAGCAACCCTCTACCCAGAAAAATCCTCCAAAACAACACCCAGCATTAAAGACAGACAGAACATGGCTCTAATGGCAGGTTCTCCTTCTAGAGTTTCTTTTTGAACAGATAAGCAATATCAATAGGTTTTCTCACCTCGTCTTTCACACCTCAACTAACATAAAACTTTGCCTTCTTGGGGGTTTTTCTTCATTTATTTTTTTATTTCTGTGTGTTTTTTAACTTAAAAAATTGTTTTCTTTGACACTCTTCCATATCAGAAGCTTTCTTATTATGTAAATAGATGGGTGGCATTTCATTGCATCTTTTTTAAAGTAGTTCCTTATAATTCCTTTCTTTTTGACTGTGATACATGGCATGTAGGATCATAGCTCCCCAGCCAGGGATCAAATCCAAGCCTGTTGCATTGGAGCTCAGAGTATTAACCACAAGACACCAGGGAAATCCCGTTCCTTGTAATTGCTACGTAGATTGTATACAATATTTTGCTATTGCAAATAACATGACAAGAACTGAACCAGGGGTTTGTGACAATGGTCACATTGTACACGTGAAAGTATATTTGGAAAATAAATTCCCCAAAGTGGAAAAGGATATATAGATTCATAATTATGATAGATACTGTGTGTCTGAGTGTGTGTATGTGTGTGACATTTTTTTGTGACTTATTTTGGAATTGTTTTAGGTTTACATAAAAGTTGCAAAGGTAACACAGAGTTCCCATTTACCCCTAACAATCTTGTATGTTTTTAATACATATATTAAAATTTTTCATGTAGTCAACTCTATTCATCTTTTGCTTTATATTTTCAATTTTTGCAGAAAATAATCCTTGATTTTAAAGGTTATTTTTTGCTTTCATCTTTTACACTGAATTATTTAATCATTTGAATATTTTTGGTATACCATGCACAGTGTGAGATAGGGATATAATTTAATTTTTTCCTTTTTAAATGAAAATTTCCAAGTAGCCTTGCGATTCTTCCTTTATCTCCTGGTATGTGATTTTTTCCTTTATTATATATGAAACTTTTTTCATGCTGGGTTTATTTGTGGGCTCTCTATACTGTTACATTGATCTGGCTTTTAAGTTTCAGTGCTTTGGGAACAACGTCATATTTTACTTCATTCATTCTTTATTCTGTTGGCTTGTTAGCTGCTTTTCTTGGATTAATAGCTAAACCATTATGTTTACATGATGTTTTTTAATAGTGATAGTTTTGTCTCCTTTAGAAAGAATATTGGGCACTTTCCCAATGGTCCAATGGTTAAGAATTCACCTGCCAATGCAGGGGTAATGGGTTCGATCCCTGGTTGGGGAAGATTCTACGTGCCAAGGAAAAGCTAAGCCCAGGCACCACAACTACTAAGCTCCTGTGCTGCAACCACTGAAACCTGTGTACCTTACAGCCTGTGCTCTGCAGCAAGAGAAGCCACCACAGTGAGAAGCTTATGCACTGCAACTAGAGAAAGCCCACGCCGAGCCACAAAGACCCAGTGCATTCGAAATAAACAAATAATGTTTAAAAAGAATATTGGGACTTCCCTGGAGATCCTGTGTTTAAGACTTTGCCTTCTAATGCAGAGGGTGTGGGTTCGATTCCTGGTTGGGGAGCTAAAATCCCACATGCCTTGGGGCCAAAAACCAGAACTTAAGAACAGAAGCAATATTATAACAAATTCAGTAAAGACTTTAAAAATGGTCCACATCAAAAAAATCTGTAAAAAACAAAAGAATAAAAAGAATAAACATTCTCCAGAGGATTTTCATAGGACCTGGATTTTCACTACATACTATTCAATGTGTTCAGGATACAATCTAAAATTACCCACATGCCAACAACTAGGAAAAGGTGGCCACTTCTCAAGACACAATTATCAGATGCCAACCCTGTCAACACCTAGATGTTGGAATGATCAGACAAGACTTTAAAGCAGTATTATAAACATACACCATGAGATATAGGTATATACTTTTGACAATATAAAGATAGACATTCTCATCAAAGAAGAGAAAACTTAAAAAGCAAAGGTTGAACATGTAGAACTAAAAACTATATCTGAAATTAAGAATTCACTGCCTGAGTTCAGTAGTAGAATGAAGATGAAAAGAGAAAAAGTGAATGTGAGGGTAGATCAATAGTCGCTTTTCCAATCTGAAGAAGAGAGGAAAAACAAGTTTTAAAACAAACAAATAAATTGAGCTTTAGGGACTTGTGATACGATGTTGCACGTTTAACCCTGATGTCTTTAAGTCCCAAAATGAGAAGAGAGATATTGGTACAGAAATGATATTTGATGAAATAAGAGTAAAAACTTTCCAAATTTTGTGAAAGATAGAGATTTATATAGTCAGGAATATCAGTGAATCCCAAGCAAGACAAACTCAGTAAAAACCAAAACATCATAACTAAATTGATGGAAAACATATAGGAAGAAAATAATCTTGAACACAGTCAGACAAAAATGACACATTACATGTATGAGACATCAGTCAAAGGACTGAAGATTTCTCATCAAGATCCATAGAGGCTAGGAGACAACGGAACAGCCACCTGTAACATGCTGAAAGAGACGTCAACCCATACTTTAAAACCACTAACTATACTCCACAAGGCAAAGCAGACATTTTCAGATTAAGAAAAAGTAGGAATTCGTTGCCAGAGAATCTGTTCTAAAAGAAATGCTAAAAGAAGGTCTTGAGGCTGAAAGGAAATGATACCAAAGGAAAACCTAGAACTTCAGGAATGAGGAAAGATGAAGAACAACAGAAATTCTAAAACTTGGAATAAAAACCTATTTTTCTTGTCTTCAATTCTTGAAAATATGTGTGATCAGTAAGAACAAAAATTATTTTATATTGATTAGTGCCACATTCTTACCACTATTCCAGTGGTAAGAATGCAAACAATATAGCCATTTTAGAAAGCTATTTGGCAGAAAGAAAGCTATTTTTCTTATAAACATACACTTACCATATAACTCAACAATCCCATTCCTAAATATTTACCTTAGAGAAAGAAAAATTTATGTTTATACAAAAACTTATATGCATATGTTTAGAGCGGTTTTATTCATAATCACCGAACTAGAAACAATTCAAATGTCCTTCAGTTGGTGAATGGATAAACAAGCTGAGATGCATCCATATAACAGACAACGTTCTACAATTTATATGATCTTCTGCAAAACTCAAAACTATAGTGGTGGAGCAGTTTGTCAAGGTTTAGGGTTGGTGGAAAAAATTGACTATGAAAGGGAAGCACAAGAAGGTTCGTGGGAGTGATAGAATTATTCTGTACCTTGATCGTGATGGTGACATGACTCTATGCATTTCTCAAAACTCAAAACCGAACACCAAACAAGTTAATTATTCTCAATGTAAATTTAAATTTATAAATAATTTTAAAAATTCATCAGTCTGTTAATTTCTTCACTTTCTCATATCCCTTCCTTAAGTCAACATCCATATTTCTAAAAGCTGAGTACAAATGGGACTCTTGCATATTTCAATATTTAACAATTTACCAAAGCAGCTTGCTTTTAAAAAGAATCTTAGTGTACATCCTTTTGTGAAATAAACTAGGTGCATCTGATACTCGATGTTACCTATGTAAACCAGATTGAACTCCATCATCACCATCACTTAAAGTGAGGTGGCTCTGCAACTCTGATGATCCTCCAGAATAGTCTTTTTCCCTCCTACAGTTCTATCCAAGGGCAGGCTAGGTAAGTTATTCTCACAGCCTTTCCAATACAACGGGAAGAAAAAGTGAGAGCACTCTTAGGCAGTTCAAGTCCCTGGGACCAGCCCCTGGAGACACCCACATCCTCTGACTTAGTATGGGGGACACTGGGAGGCAGGGCTCAGGTACCTGGTTGCACCAGGACTTGCTCTTTCTTAGTCTGTGCTCTTAGCTAAAGATCACTGGGTCCTGAGCCCCATTCAGCTGAATTATGGCCATCTCTCTTCTCTCACCCTGCCAGTCCTGATGTCAAGGGCAAACAACAGCATCACAAGGAGGAGGAAGTCGCCTTTGTATCAACCTGGCGCTTAGTGATGTATGACAGACATGACACCTGTTCAACAAACCAAGTAAACTCTGCTCAGCGTGCTCTGGCTGCTCCTTCTCCAGTCAGCTCAGGTGCCCTGCTCTTCAGTTTGCACATCCTGGTCACGTTTCCTCGGGCCTCACTTTCCTGAGCTGTGTTTCAGGTTCAGTAGTCTTTCAAAAAATCACAGATAGCTGTGCCTTAGCGCCTCCTAGGATCGTGTTCCTTGCTTTGCTCAATAGCTTCCTGGAAAAACAATGGATACAAATCTCACTGTTATCAACGGCAGAGCATAATAGATGTCTAAGTGTATAAACATCCTCTCTCTATAAAGCAAACCAGTGTGGCTTCTACACATTGAGGTCTTCTTTTGTAAAGAAGCTAAGCCACCCCTCCTGCCACACACACACACACACACACGTGTGCCAATTTCTCTGGCAAATAAATCCTTATTGGCATATAGTGGGGTTTTTGTCTGGTGAGCAGCCTAGTAGTCACTCTGTTGGGCTCCTGATGAAGCATTTCCTCTTCTTCCTATGACACACAGATGCTTCTGCTTATCTCTCAGTTCCATCCAGCACGCCCCACCTTTACAGAAGGAGAAAGTAGTGCACAACTCAACCCAAGGGGAAGACATTCCTTTTTAAAATTAATTAATCTATTTCTGTCTATGCTGGGTCTTTGCTGCTTCAAGGGCTTTCCTCTAGTTGCAACAAGCATGGGTTACTCTTTAGTTGCAGTGTGTGGACTTCTCATTGCTGCAGCTCCTCTTTTTGCAGAGCATGGGCTGTAGAGCATGGGCTCAGTAGTTGTGGCGCATGGGCTTAGCTGCCCCATGGCAGGTGGGATCCTCCTGGACCAGGGATCAAACCCATGTCTCCAGCACTGGCAGGTGGATTCCTTACCACTGAGCCACGAGGGAAGCCTGGATATTTTTCAATAAAGCATGCATTTAGTAAATAAGAAGAAACAGACTATAGCATGAATGTCCTCTCATATTGCCAACATATACCAAGAGCATTTCTTTTTCTGGGGCTCTCAGTGCAAATGGAAAGGATCGATGGATACTGCTAG
This sequence comes from Bos mutus, assembly GCF_027580195.1. Classification (NCBI taxonomy): domain Eukaryota; kingdom Metazoa; phylum Chordata; class Mammalia; order Artiodactyla; family Bovidae; genus Bos; species Bos mutus. The sequence goes on from NC_091624.1 coordinate 45,971,985, forward strand.
GTTTTCAAAATAAAGCATAAGTCAAATATAAATTGTTAATTGCCTTATTACTGAGAAGTCAAGAAGTATCCACTAATGAGAAAGAATCCACCGAACCCCTTTTCCAATCCATTCTTCATCCTCTGTCAGGCTCACCCTATGCTATCTGATCTAGACATTGAGGGACAGTAACAGGAGGGCTGATAAATGCCCCCAGACCAGCTCTGTCTCATCTGTCTTGCCAAGCCAGGTTCATCCTTTAGGATCTCATGACTACACCAGCCATAGGAGTAGAAACTTTTTTAGAACTTTTTATGCCTGCGTCCCTAAGTCTTCATTTCACATCAACTCAAAAAAGTTTTAATTTACTCACATCCATGTTAAATATAATTTCTACATGGTGACATAAGAGCTTGGAGCATTTAAGTTGATAGAATATTTTATATATATTTAATGAAATGTCCATTGATGCTGATTCTTTGGTTTCATTTTCGGAAATCAATACATTTCTTTTTGTTTTCCAAACAGTCCCAATGTTCTCTGTAAAGCCAGCACTCCTAAGGTGCTGAATCTACAGTGCTTAACAGATACAATGGCCTTGCACAAGGGAACACAGGAATGATACCTCTGAGCCAAATCCTTAGTACACACAGCTCAAGACGTTTGTACACGGTTAAATAGAGGAGAAACTCAGGGCCCTAACACCCACCGGCAGTTGGTTTCATTTATATTATTCACTCAATCTTTACAACAGTCTTTTTAAGCTTTTGATTATCATCCTCTCCTAACGTTAACAGAGAGAAAACACAGAGCACAGTCGTAGCGACTTGTCCAAGGGCCCACCAATAGCAAGCTGGCTTTGGAATCTAGGACTCGTGGCCCCAAGGGCTTCCCAGGTGGCGCTAGTGGTAAAGAACCCACTTCCCAGTGCAGGAAACGTAAGAGATGTGTTCCATCCCTGGGTTGGGAAGATCCCCTGGAGGAGGGCATGGCAAACCATTCCTGTATTCTTGCCTGGAGAATCCCCATGGACAGAGGAGTGCCCATGGGATTGCAAAGAGTCAGACACGACTGAGCAACTTAGCAGGCATACACTTGTGGCCCCAAAGTCCACAGTTTTCAGCTGAGTCATGACTCCTGCAGGTACTGTGAAAGGTACAGGTAACACAAGGGCAAAACTATCACACTTCAGCACTTACCTCACAGATCTAGAGACCGTACTCATCATAATGGACTTCAACTTAGACAATTTGCCTTGAGAGTTTTTCCTTCGGGGTTGTTTCATACATGTACCTGGAATAGACCCATCTTGCAAGTTAGATCTCTGAGTAAAGACTTCTCTGTACTCTCTCATTCCCAAACACAATAGCATGTGGCATATAATAAGCACATATCAAAATAATTCATGTCTCCAACATTGGGCGTAAGGTAAAGAAACATATGGGAAACGTTCCCAGGCTATGAAGTATCTTCAACACAGTGATCAATAAATGAAATATTCATAAGCATGCCTTGATACAGATCTGACTTACAGATACAAAAGATTTAGTTCGACTCCTATAGAAACCCACAGGAATGCAATATCCTTTGGAAATGCTGCCATTTGAAAAAATTCTGGTACCTAGGGTCCAGAAGCTGAGACAAATGTGGCTTTCCAGTTTGAAGAGTGAGAGATGAGATGTGTCTTGTGTATTAATGAAAATCAGATGCCACCTTGTGGTCAGAAATAGAAATTCAGCAAAAAAAAAAAAAAGATTGTTCTGAGAATCAAATACTAGCACTATAGAATTAACATCTGTAAGTTACATGGTCTATCCACGTGGAGACAGTGTGTTCCCACATTGATTCTCAAACACTTTTTTGCTCTAATTTGTGACATCCTTGTGTGAACCGTGAACTTCCAGATCTTCAAGCTGGATTTAGAAAAGGCAGAAGAACCAGAGATCAAATTGCCAAAATCCGTTGGATCATCGAAAAAGCAAGAGAGTTCCAGAAAAACATCTACTTCTTCTTTATTGACTATGCCAAAGCCTTTGACTGTGTGGACCAAAATAAACTCTGGGAAATTCTTACGGAGATTGGAATACCAGATCATCTGACCTGCCTCTTGAGAAATCTGTATGCAGGTCAGGAAGCAACAGTTAGAACTGCACATGGAACAGACTGGTTCCAAATAGGAAAAGGAGTACGTCAAGGCTGTATATTGTCACCCTGCTTATTTAACTTATGTGCAGAGTACATCATGAGAAACGCTGGGCTGGAAGAAGCACAAGCTGGAATCAGATTGCCGGGAGAAATATCAATAACCTCAGATATGCAGATGACACCACCCTTATGGCAGAAAGTGAAGAAGAACTAAAGAGCTTCTTGATGAAAGTGAAAGTGGAGAGTGAAAAAGTTGGCTTAAAGCTCAACATTCAGAAAACTAAGATCATGGCATCTGGTCCCATCACTTCATGGCAAATAGATGGGGAAACAGTGGAAACAGGGAGAGACTTTCTTTTTTGGAGCTCCAAAATCACTGCAGATGGTGCCTGCAGCCATGAAATTAAAAGATGTTTGCTCCTTGGAAGAAAAGTTATGATTAACCTAGACAGCATGTTAAAAAGCAGAGACATTACTTTGCCAACAAAGGTCCATCTAATCAAAGCTATGGTTTTTCCAGTAGTCATGTATGGATGTGAGAGTTGGCCTATAAAGAAAGCTGAGCACCAAATAACTGATGCTTTTGAACTGTGGTGTTGAAGAAGACTCCCTTGGACTGCAAGCAGATCCAACCAGTCCATCCTAAAGGAGATCAGTCCTGAATATTCATTGGAAGGACTGATGTTGAAGCTGAAATTCCCGTACTCTGGCCACCTGATGCAAAGAACTGACTCATTTGAAAAGACCCTGATGCTGGGAAAGATTGAAGGCAGGAGGAGAAGGGGACGAGAGAGGATGAAATAGTTGGATGGCATCACCAATTCAATGGACATGAGTTTGGGTAAACTCTGGGAGTTGGTGATGGACAGGGAGGCCTGGTGTGCTGCAGTCCATGGGGTCACAAAGAGTCGGAAACGACTGAGCTACTGAACTGATTTTGATGACATCCTTACAGATATAAGACTTCCCTGGTGGCTCAGACAGTAAAGCGTCTGTCTACAACGTGGGAGACCCGGCTTCGATCCCTGGGTTGGGAAGATCCCCTGGAGAAGGAAATGGCAACCCCCTCCAATATTCTTGCCTGGAGAATCCCATGGATAGAGGAGCCTGGTGGGCTGCAGTTCATGGGGTCACAAAGAGTCTGACTGAGCGAATACTCTACTCTTACAGATATAATCCTTAATTCACACATGACATTTACAAGCTTCTTGAACACCCCCTTCCTCCACTCTAATTTACAGGACTGGTTGCCATTTCACCCTAAATCCAGTGTTGATTAACCCCTAAGGCAGTGGTCCCCAACCTTTTGGCACCAGGGACCAGTTTCATGGAAACTTCTGTGGACTGGGGTTGGGGAAAGGTTTTGAGATGATTCAAGTGCATTACATTTATTGTGCACTTTATTTCTATTTTTATTACATCAGTTCCATCTCAGATCATCAGGCATTAGATTCCAGAGGCTGGGAACTCCTGCCCTAAGGCATTCCAAACTCAATAGGGGTTTGCAAAACACAATTAATGCTGATTTTTGCTTGTGATGGGAATGCAAAATGGTAGCCCCTTTGAAAGACAGCTTGGCAGTTTTTTACAAAACTAAAATAATCTTACCATATAATTTGATAATCACATTTCTTTCAACCCAAAGGAGTTGAAAACTATGTCCTCAAAAAAAAAACCAGCCCACAGATGTTTATAACAGCTTTATTCAATTTTTTTTTGGTTTGTTCTATGATTTTTACAATATTGTGTTGGTTTCTGCCATACAACAACGCGAATGAGCCACAGGTATACATATATTGCCTATCTCTTATGCCTCCCTCTCCTGCCCCCATCCCACCCTTTGAGGTTATCACAGAGCGCCAGACTGGGCTTCCTGTGTTTAACAGCTTTATTCATAATTGCCAAAACTTGGAAGCAACCAAGTTGTCATTCAGTAGGTGAATGAATTAAAAAAAAAAAAAAAACTGGAATAGACTTGTGAACACAGCAGAGGAAGGAGAATGCGGGACAAATTGGAGAGTAACATTGAAACGTATATATCACCATATATAGAACAGATAGCTAGTGGGAAGTTGCTGTATAATGTAGGGAGCTCAACCTGGTGAAAACCTAGAGGAGTGGGATGGGGTGGGGGGCTTATGGCTGATACTTAGGGCTGATTCATGTTGCTAAAGGGCAGAAACCAACACAACATTGTAAAGCAATTATCCTCCAATTAAACATAAATTTTAAAAAACTGGCACAATCAGACAATGGAATATTGTTCCATGCTAAAAATAAATGAGCTATCAAGCCATGAAAAGACATAGAGGAAAATTAAAATACATTGAAAGAAGCCACTCTGAAAAGATGATATACTATATACTATGACATTCTGGAAAAGTCATTAACTATGGAGGAGCAAATTGATCAATGGTTGCAGGGGTTAGAGGGAAGTAGGGATGAACAGAAGAGCACACAGGATTTTTAGGGCAGTGAAACTGTAATAGTGGACATACGTCATTGCACGTTTCTTCAAACCCATAAAATGTACCACCAGGAAGGAACCCTATTTTTAGTTTTTCAAAGGAACCTCCATACTGTTCTCCATAGTGACTGTACCAATTCACATCCTCACCAACAGTGCAAGAGGGTTTCTACAGTGGAATATTACTCAGTCATAAAAAGGAATGAAATTGGGTCATTAGTAGAGAGGTGGATGGATCTAGAGTCTGTCATACAGAATGAAGTCAGAAAGAGAAAAACAGATATCATATATTAATGCATATATGTGGAATCTGGAATAATGGTACAGATGAATTTATTTGCAGGGCAGGAACAGAGAGGCAGACATAGAGAATGAACATGTGGACACAGGGGAAGAAGGGGAGGGTGGAACAAACTGGGAGAGTAGCATTGACATATATACGCTACCAGGTATAAAATAGATCGCTAGTGGGAAGCTGCTGTGCAGCAACGGGAGCTCAGCTCAGTGCTCTGTGACCACCTAGAGGGGTGGGATGGGGGTGGCGGAGGGGATATCTGTATACAAATAACTGATTCACTTCCTTGTACAGCAGAAACTAACACAACGTGGTAGAGCAATTATGATCCAATAAAAAGAGTGAGCCCCATGTGTCAATGTAAGTTCATCAGTTGTAACAAACGTACAACTCCGGTAGGGATGTTGATCATGGGGGGGACTGGCATATGTAGAGGGTCAGCAGGTATGAGAATTCTCTGTACCTCGATTCTACTGTGAGCCAAAAATTGTTCTAAAAATTAAAGTATGTAATTTTCAAAAGTTTAGACATAATAGACTCTACAATTTAAAAATGCCACAGGAAGACCTCACTGACTTCTTCCTGTAGTGATGTACAACGTGAAAACAAGGGTTTGCTGGTATCACGTTCCCGAAGCTGCAGGTTCTCAAGATGACCTATTTTCTTTCAGGCACCTGACCTGGAGTTCAACACAGACAACAGCCCTCACTCAGAATTTAGAATGACACAGGCAAATCATCCAATTACCACTGCATAGAGATGCAGCCATTAAAGATACAGTAAAAACAAAGATGTGAAATACATTTACATCCATCATTTGCCTGTACTGAGTTCCTGATTTTTTATTTCATTTGTAGAGTAGTTTAGGAAGTGAGATGTGAGTCTCTGTAAAGCAAAATAATAATGAATGATTCATTCTGGCAGGTAGGCTAAAAGGCCTGCGAAGATTCTCCTTGTCATCTCACATAAAAAACATGTCATCATACTTTAATTACAGACTTAAACACTGAATAGAGCCTGGATTAGAAGAACACAGGCTATCGAAGCTGGAGGAACTATTACAGGTCATCTGACCCAACCCTTTCATGTTGCAGGTGAGAAAACTAGACCAGAGATTAAATGATATGTCCAAGGTCACTCAAGATTACCCAGCTAGTTAGTATCCATCAGGATGGCTCAGACAGTAAAGAAACTGCCTCCAATGTAGGAGACCCAGGTTCAATTCCTGGATTGGGAAGATCCCCTGGAGACGGAAATGGCAACCCACTCCAGTATTCTTGACTGGAGAATCCCATGGACAGAGGAGCCTGTTCGGCTACAGTCCATTGGGTTGCAAAGAGACGGACATGACTGAGTGACTAACACACACACAGGACAGTGTCCAGGTCTTTGAACTGCACTCATCTGCTATGATTCAATGGTTAAAATGAACCAGAGCAAATAAATTACATTCTACCAGCAATAAAAATTATTCTTGTATTAGTATTCAGTATGAGGTAATTACATGCTTTTCAAATTTGGCTTTCAGAAACTTGCTGATCATAAAGACGAAAGAATTACAGAGGTCAAGGTGGAACTACAAGATAGCATCAATAAACTAAGATTTTTGGCCTAGGTCAAATCAGCAAAAATAATCTCTTCAAAATAGGAAGCTGGATCAAGTGAAGCGTGAGAGTAAGCATCCAAGAACTTCCGTGAATGAGTGCTTTTGGCAACCCTCACTCACTGGAACACCATGAGGCTTAGAACCCCATGTTCCAAGCTGTGTGAAGGGACTTTTTCTACCACAATGAATAACAGGTTCAGAGTTTGGCCCCGTATTTCCATCAAGAACATTCTTTGTTCCTGGCTGTTGTTCCCAGTACGATTGTCATCTCAGGACCATTAATCATGATCCTCTTTGTGTGTAATTTACTATCAAATGCTTGAGGGAAAACATGAGGAGTCATATAATTGGCCCTAAGCCCCTGGCCCCTGCCTAAAGACTGTGTGTGCATGCATGTGTGCTCAGCTATGTCTGACTCTTTGTGACCCCATAGACTGCAGCCCTCTAGGCTCCTCTGTCCAAGGGATTTTCCAGGCAAGAAAACTGGAACGGGTTGCCATTTCCTTCTCCAGGGTATCTGCCTGACTTGTGGATCAGACCTCCATCTCTTGCGTCTCCTACATTGGCAGGTGGATTCTTTAGCAGCTAAGGCACCAGTCTGACTATACACTTTCCTTATTTTTTGTTGTGTTCAGTCGCTCAGTTGTGTCTGACTCTTTGCAACCCTATGGACTGCAGCACACCAGGCTTTCCTGTCCTTGACTATCTCGTGGAGTTTGTTCAAATTCACGTCCATGAGTTGGTGATGCCATCCAACCATCTCTGTCGTCCCCTTTTCGTCCCACCCTCAATCTTTCCTAGCATCAGGGTCTTTTCCAGTGAGTCAGCTCTTAGCATCTGGGTGGCCAAAGTTTTACAGCTTCAGCTTCAACATCAGTCCTTCCAATGAAGATAGGGTTGATTTCCTTTAGGACTGACTGGTTTGATCTTGCAGTTCAAGGGACTCTCGAGTCTTCTCTAGCACCACAGTTCGAAAGCATCAATTCTTCTTTGCTTAGCCTTCTTTATGGTCCAACTGTCACATCCGTACATGACTACTGGAAAAACCACAGCTTTAACTAGATGGCCCTTTGACAGCAAAATGATGTCTCTGGTTTTATTTTGCTGTCTAGGTTTTTCCTAGCTATCTACATTAAACCATGGATAAGACCACTGGAGATGCTAGAAAATCAGGAAGAACCAAAAGAAGCTGCTACCACTTGAGTGTCAACAGCTTCCAGACTGGTGATGTTCTTTTAGTCCTAGACCCAAGGCAGTTGAAGTTTGGACATTGCTTTGAATTCCAGGTAATTTCAGTTGTCATGGACTCTCGTTATTGAAAGTAGTTACTATAAAGCAACATCCATTAAAACCTTGTGAAGTCCAGCCCTACAGGAAATAATGGCATATGGGTATCCATAATTACTTTTATTAAAATGTATACATTATTTTATTCCAAACTTTATACAGATTCAATCAGGCAAAGGGAGAGGATTTGTTGTCCTATTTCACTCACCTGATTGCATGAAGTTCAAAACTTGAATGTTGAGATATACATCTGTCACCTGTCAACCAATGCTAGAAGCATCCTTCAAAAGAATATTCTCAACATTCAGCAGAAGCCAGAATCTTCTCTCTCTCTCTCTCTCTCTCTCTCACACACACACACACACACACACAAATGATGAGAACAAAGGCTCCCAAAACCTTTTGGCTAAGATCAAGTGTAGTATGGGGGTTTCCCAGGTGACTCTGTGGTAAAGAATCTGCCTGCAATGCAAGAGACTCAGGTTCAATCCTTGGGTCAGGAAGATCCCCTGGAGAAGGAAATGGCAACCCACTCCAGTATTTTTGCCTGAGGAAATCCCATGGACAGAGGAGCCTGGTGGGCTACAGCCCATGGTGTCACAAAGAGTCGGACATGACTGAGTGAGCACTTCTCTTAAAGACAGCCACCAAGGGTCAGGGTGACAATGACAAAGAACTGAGCATTCACAATCCATCACCCTGAGCTTCATGGGCGTTCTGCTTTGCAGTACGAGCTTTCAGCAGTGAGTCCTTGACAACAGAAATTCACAAGAACTTTAAGGCAAGGCCCAAGCTTCAACTGCCTTGGGATGGAGACCCCAAAATCTCCACTATGATCTCGAATTTATAATTTTTCTTCTCACATAGGAGTTTCAGAGGACCGCAGTCATGGGCTGGACTGTCCTTCCTAAGGTGGCACTTGTGTCCTATATCCTCTAGTAGTTCTTCTCGGATGGCCCACACGCTATGGAAAGTGAAAGATTATGGCTGCCACCAGTAAATAAAACCACGAGTAAAGAGCCTTTTAAAGAAGCCATGTCAACAGATAACCATGGAATTCTAAACCGTGGATGAGTCATCACATATCCACTCCTTCACAAAAGGGGGCTCACATGTCCCCAAAATGTTACTTTTAGGAGGTAAGGCTCGAGAAATGACTGGGCTTCTCTGGTGCCTCAGAGAGTAATGAATCTGTCTGCAGTGCAGGAGACCTGGGTTTGATCTTTGGATCGGGAAGATCCTGGAGAAGGGAATGGCAACTCACTCTGGTATTCTTGCCTGGAGAATTCCATGGACAGTGGGCTCTAAGGTTCATGTGATCTCAAAGACTTGGACATGACTGAGCAACTAACACTTTCACTAGAGAAATCACTAAGCTTGGAAGTATTCTCAAATTTTATTAATGTATTGGAAAGTCCAAGTTTTTAAACAATGTATCTGATCTGGGGTCCCTGGCGAAAATTCCTTCCTTCCCACTACAATATCTGGAGAGCTCAGGCGCTCTATAAATCATTTAACTCCCTTTATAAAAGTTTATTGAATTTGTTACAAGATTGCTTTTGCTTAACCTTTTGGTTTTTTGGCCATGAGACATGTGGGATCTTAGCTCACTAACCAGGGACCAAGCATGCACTCCCGGCATTGGAAGGCGAACGAAGTCTTAACCATCAGGGAACCATCAGGGAAGTCCCCAGTCATTTAACTTCTTCATTGATATCCAGTGTGCTTCCAGATTTGACTTTCATGAACAAGCCTGGGATAGGCATTTTTGAGTACTTGTCCAATTATTGCCTTAGATGGCTATTGGAATATTGTCATGAACATTAGGATGGCACTCAGAGGGAAAGCAGCTGAACCTGGTGGAGGTGGGACTTAGAAAGGAATCAGAAGAAGCCCCAGGGGTAGCACAGTTGGTAAAGAATCTGCCTGCAATGCAGGAGACGAAAGAGACGCAGGATCAATCCCTGGGTTGGGAAGATCCCCTAGAGAAGGGCATGGCAATCCACTCCAGCATTATTGCCTGGAGAATCCCATGGACAGAGGAACCTGGTGGGCTACAGTACATAGGGTCGCAAAGAGTCAGACACGACTGAAATGACTTAGCACACGCCCAAAGGGAAGAAGGAAGAGAGAGAGCCAGAGAAGATAGGCATGAATGTAGCAGGCAAGAGGGTTGGGCATCGCAGGTACCATCAGCCTCTCAACCTCGTGGTCCCACAAAGATAGAAGAGCTGCCAGCAGAGCTGAGCAAAACCCAAGGATGCTCCCAGCCATTCCCTGGGCCTCTCACTTGACCATCCCTGGGCTGGCCAAGGCGGCCACCTGCTTCATTTTTGATAAGTGGGCTGAAGGGTACTTTCCATCTAAGCCATAGAGCCTGGTCCTTAATGCATGAGACTGCAGGAGGCACAAATCCCATGAGTTAGGTTCCTTTTCTCCATCCACTTCCCTCTCATGTCCACATCCCTACCACAGAACCCACGACACTTCAAAGATCAAGGCTTTATTTTCCATAGCTCCAGTGTCACAACTGTAGCAGCACATCAAAAACATCCCCACACAGAATCACACATTTCTCCCCTTCTTCCAAGAGTTGGTGATGACTTGAGAGGCAGACACCATGGTATTTACGATGGGCATTTAAGAAATGACACTGGCCCAGCACGGTAACATACACCATGCATCTCGCAGGTTAAGCAGCAGCAGTACATTTGTATTCAACAGGCACACTCATCCTTAAGAAATAAGGAACATTCTGCAGCACGGTGGTGTATGAAGTGGACAAGGAGGGGAGGCTGAATAATTATTTCAGAATTCGACCTGGTCTTTCTTCCATTTGCCTAACGTTAACACTAACAGAGAGTATGTTTAGGGGTATGTTTAGAGAGACGTAAACACTTCCCCCAGCAGCTTGATCTCCGTGGGCATTTTGCATCCCTGAGTGGGACGGAAGCTTGTTGCAACAGACTTCCACTGGAGAGATGGGGGTGGGGGCTACCTCTGAGAGGGGACAGGTCAGCAGTCAAACCTCCCAGCCCAGGAGAAGACCCTGTTCATCGGGCACGTGTAGGAGCTGTCTGATGTGGTCTCTGCTGTCCATAACCTGCAAACCATCCTGGGAGGCACAGTGTGCAAGGTCTCAAGATGCTGATGTCCCAGGACCATCTGAGTTCTTCCTGAGAATGAGAGCACACCCCAAGGAACCTGGGTCTGAGCCTGGTGACAATGCACAACATGGACCCTGCCCAAGGTGAAGGGCCAAAGGTCAAGGTCAGGACCAGGCCGAGTCAGAATGAAAACACACACTTGCTTCCTACTCATTTTAAAAGAAAACTGCGAAGCCACTAGGTCTTGAAGAGAGGCCTGGGAAGGCATAGCTGAAGGAAACAGGCTTGCATTTGCTCCCAGGGATAATCTGGCTCAGATGTGCCATTTCAGAAAACAAGGCGGCATGTCCCCAGGTGGCATGTACCACACGAGGTTCAAGACGGTTCAAGAGGCATCCTGACTGTGCACGAGGGCCCAGGTCCTTTCAGCAGCTGCTAGGAGAACCTGGGCAGCGAGAGGCTTTTTAAGGGAGACATTCGTGATGGGCAGGGGAAACAGATAAATGTCGTAGATACACTGCCTGTGTTTCTTAAAATCCCTAAAACTGAACAGGGAAACACAGATCAGGACTGAGTCCAACACACACACAGACAAGAATACCTGAAGTGCCTGGGTTAAAACGTGGATGGAGAATGAAGTCCAAGGATCAAGGTAGGATTGATTCCATTTGCCTGCCCAACAAGCACTGGCATTTCAAGGGCTTCTAAGTGCTAGCTCTGTGAGGCGTACATTCACGTCACCCAAAGGGAAGGAAATGGTTTTAGTAAGACCAGCCACCCTAATTCCACTGGGGGCCACCGTGCTCCAGCATGAGCCATGCTTGCCGCCCAGTATGTGTGTGTGTGGCGGGGGATGAGCTCACAGCTAGAGGAAAAGCCCCAGGGTCAGATCTTTGGTCCTGGAATTTCCAGCAAAAGACAAAGGGAAAAGGCACATGACGGTGACTGATTGAATAAGGATTAAAAAAAAAAAGTAGCTAAAAGTATTATTTTTTTTCAACGTACCTTTTTCCCCTATGAAAAGAGAAATTCAAAATATAAACCTTATACTTATTATTTTACATTCAAGTGGAACTTTCATGGGGAGCTCAACACAATTTTAGGCCACATGGAGCAATGTACTACTTTGGTACCCTGTGACTTAACCTAATGGAAAAACTCAGCCCCTCTATTTTTTTTAAACAGCTTTATATTCTCAGCTGTAACACTTGCTTGTACACACACACAGGCACACACTCAAATTCAAAAACTTCTACATAGAAAAATAAAGGATAAACATTATCCATCTATTTTATACTGTGTACTGGAACTTTTATATACATAACTTCTTGTTTCCTGTTTAATGTTTTCAGTCACTGCACACGTTCTTCCCTCCTGTGTGATCTATGGATGATTCTAGGGGAGGAGATGCTACACTGAAGGAAAAGCTACATCGCTCTCGGGGTGGGGGAGGAAGAGAAATAGCAATTTCTCGCTCCCCTGCCGGTCTTGCCCTCATCTGCTATCACCTGGTATGTCCCAGCGGATGGCCATCGGGTAAGCAGCTGTCCTGTCCTCTCCTCCTTCTAAGAAGGGATCAGGGCACGCGGAAGGCCCCTCCTGCCAACCCTGTGCCCCAACAATCTTGGTGTGAGGGCAGGGGAGTGGGTGCAGGCAGGAAGAAAGCCTTTGCACAATCAAAGACGCCGGCGTCGCTTCCCACAGCCCGTTCCTTTAGTAGGGAGTTCGATTCTCCAGCTTGTGTTTGGTGAGGAAGTACTTGAAGAACTCATAGACAGACCAGGAGATAGCGGTGGATGGCATCTGGTAGATGACCCGGGCCTGCACACCTTTGAAGTACCCGGGCAGGCCGTTGAGCTGGTACACCGTCCGGAAGGCATTGGCCATGCCCGACAGCCGGCCGCTGATGTTGGCCAGGCTGAGGGCCATGTTCTCCTGAGTGTTGAGGAGGGTCTTACAGACGTCCAGGGGGGTGGTGGCGGCGGCGGCCAGGGCCCCGGCCAGCCCGCCTGAGATGATGTGGGACTGAGGGTTGTAGCCCCGGTAGGGGTTGATCTGCTCCTGCAGGAACTCGTAGGTGATGAAGTGGATGGACTGGAAGGGAATGTTCATGGTCAGCTGCGTGGTGTAACTCCGATAGAAGGCCCCCAAGCCCTCCGTCCCCCACACTGTCCGGATGCAGCTGAGGGCCGACCGGTGCGGCGAGTTGTACATCTGCATGCGTTGCTTCACGACTGTGGTCGGGCCGCAGGGGGGTTGGGTTTGGCCCCACCCCGGGTCGGAGTGAGATGGGAAGCCAAGCCATAAAGAGAAACAAGCAAGTTTAGACATGGGCATGGACAGCTAGCACACACACCCAGCCCCAGCCCGAGAAACCGCCAGGGGGCCAGCTCCCGGCCATCCCGGTTTCAACACATGCCTCCGGGACCCAGTGCCAGGAGCCAGGATGTGGCTCTTTCTTGATGTTTCTCCTGCCTGACTCGGTTCAGGTGGCCCCCACACCAGGCAGCCACTTCAGATTCCCCGAGCTGATCCCCCAGGTCCTGGCTGCCTTGGGCATCTCACACGCCGGGGATTTCAATCCTGCTTCCTGGCTCCTTTGCCCTCCTCTGTCCCACTATGTCTACTGGACACGTGGCCTGTCTTTTATTCTCAGTGGTCTCCACCCCGCTGACAGCGTTTTTAGCTTCCGGGTCTCAGTGCTCTTGAAAGAGACACTCGAATGATGTTAGCCCAAGTTTGATGACAAACTCCAATGAGGACTCAGGCTTTGTTAATACAAAAGTGGTTCAAAGGACAAATACTGTGGTCCCTTAGGCTTAGAATTTTAATTGTCTCCAAGCACTGCAAGATAAACACATACAGTGTGCTTTAATTCTAAAGGAATAAAGATATAATGTCAAGGAGAAAAGGAGAGAGTTGAACTTCATTTTTTTTTTTAATCCCCTGAAAAAAAAGTTGAAATAAAACTCTTGCCCAGTTGACATGGGCTAACTAACTGGTCATTGACTCTGAATCACCTTAAACCCACGGAAGCAGCAGCCTGCCTCCCCATCTGACCCCTTACATCCTGGAAGGTCAGAACACATTTCCTGTCTGATGGGGCACGGGAGGCAGCTGAGAGCAGATAAATTGTAACCTTAAAAGACAAAACCAAACTTACAATACTTAAGATGTTGCACTTTTTAACCTCTGATTCTCCCTTCTGGCAAGGGACTGTTTTCAGGTGAGGAAAGGAAGCAGGAGAGAGGCCAACATCTTACAGAGAGACTAACCCAGCTGAAACTATGCTCGGCACCAGGTCCAAAAACCCCTTCCTACTCAGACCCGAGCTCGCTAAGGATATGAGGCTATAGAAAAAGCCAACAGAACTCATCTGCACAGCTAAGAATTGTTTTATAATGCTCGCAAAATTCGAAGGGGAAAAAAAAAGGTAAAGTGAGAAGAGACAGCTACAATAAAGTGGCCAAATGTTAATTTATGAAGTAGAATGATGCATGCATGGCGGGGGGAGGGGCTCACCATACTCTTCTCCCTACATCTGCCTGTTGGAAGTTTTCCGTAATAATTTCAAATGTCTTTTAACAACGGAAATTGAACATAACCCCTAATGGATGACCTCTGACAAGTTTCTTCTAAATCTGTCTACGCTTGGTAACAGTGAACAAGGGCCAGGAGGGTGTGTGTTTGTGTGTGTGCACGTGTGAGCACACACAGGTTTCAGAGTAGTACAACAGCATATAAAAAAACCACCAGGAGAACCTGTTAAGCAGGTCTACTGACTTAGTAGGTCTGGAGTGGGATCTGTGAATCAGCATTTTAACATGCTCCCAGGAGGCACAGATGCTACTGGTCCATGGATCCCACCCTGAGAAGCTCTGTTTAAGTGAACAGGAATCCCAGAGCTTAAATGCTCACATCCCTTCTCAAGGCCTTTGAGAACATGGTCAAGAATTCTCCTGCATCTTCTGACTGGGGCCAGGAGTCCCCTTGCCCAACTTGCTGCCCCGCCCCCCACTTCTGCTCCTGCCCCTCTGCACAGGCCCTGCTGCCTCTCCCTGGGACCATGAAACATTACCTTCTGCTGGATTCATGACTGCGTCGTGAAGCAGGGTGGCCATGCTCCCAGCTATCCCTGTAAAACAAACTCCAGAAAATTACCCTCTGGGACCGGGGCTTCTCAGGAAGTTCCTGGAACGTAAAGTCAGACAGAACCCTGGACCTGGCTTTCCAAGAAGCAAAACTCATTACCCGTCCACCCTGGTGAGCACCAACTCCTGAAATCCTAAAGCAACATGGAAAATCCTGGATAAAAATGGGGAAGGTAACAGACACCGTTACACACATTTCAATTCGGCAGAAACCCTCATTTTCCCTAGGAAAAGGCTAGACCTGCCAACATGGGATGTTAACGGAAACCACACTTTGGTGGCTTTTTCTACCGCTGAAATTTTAATTCTTTCTCATCCCTGGCCTTTGTCTATAGATTAACTCACTCTGCCCTTAAATTGGGGCAATCGAAGGAGATATCATGTATACAAGCAGAGGGGCTTCCCAGGTGGCTCAGTGGTAAAGAATCCACCTGCAATGCAGGAGACGTCGGTTCGATCCCTGGGTTGAGAATATCCCCTAGAGGAGGAAATAGCAACCCACTCCAGTATTCTTGCCTGGAGAATCCCATGGAAAGAGGAGACTGGTAAGCTACAGTCCATAGGGCCCCAGAGTGGGACATGATTTACCAATTAAACAACAATAACATACACACAGGAGGGGGAAAAAAAGAGACAGTTTTAAGAAAATTACTTAGTGAAATCCAGGTTTGTGGTTTTTTTTTTTTTTTTTAAGCAAATGGCCAAGGGGAAAAGGCTCAGAAGACCTGCCGATGGCAGATTACCCGGGTTAGTTTGCAAAGCGATGACATGTCTCAGGGACGGCCATGTCTCATGTCTCAGGGACAACCAAGCCCAGGTCTCCTCTGGCCTGGCTTCAAAAGCCAGATTCCGGCCTGGAATTTTGCTTTTGACTCTGGGTTTCCTCTCTCTGTAGGTCACACTGCCCAATAATCAAGACAACCGCTGGAAAGTGGGAGAAATGAAGGACACAGGCTAAAGCTTCAGAAATGCTTATGTAACCCCCTCCCTCCTCCACACACACGTAGGATCATCTGTAGAAAGATCAGAATGCAACCAGAGCACACCACAGTGAAGTGGTAACTGCGCTAGGCAGACCTTGACATAAACATAAACTCGCCTCCAAGGGGTCCAGGCGCCAAGGAGCTAAAGAGGCAGTTTTAGCAAAAGCGGGGTCCTGAGACCATGAACTTGGAGACACCAAGACTGGAGATCTTGGTGACCGTTTGGACAAATGGGGAAGTAGGGGCCAATTTTTAAAAAGCAAAATAAATGTCTGCCAACCAGCCAGATGGAGTCATTTTTACCAACGTTTGCTGATGGGAAGGATGTTTTGGAGAAGGTACTAAAAAAAAGTTGCTCTGCCAGTTACATCTACCTCTCCACTGCTGAAAAATAAATTTGTTAAAGACTCCTGGTGCCACCAGCCAGAGTTGCACTCCAGACCTAAACAGAAACCAACCAGAACCAAACCCACAGGAGCCGAACCCACTAAGCCAAGCCTACGTAACAGTTGCCTGTGGCCAACTCACTCCCCCTTCCACCCCACCGCCCGCCTGGCTCCCTCAGAACAAAATAAAACTATTTCAGCCCTTGCTTGCAGAGAGATGCAACAAACGGAAGAGACTGGGGGTGAAATTCCCAGATCCCTCGAAGTTTAGGAGGGAAAGGTCCTTTGCGCAGGAGCAAATCCTTCGTCAGCCATAAAACTTCTTGACCTTGTAAAGCTTAGTTAGATCTTGATGCTGTAGAGACCTGTTGGGTCAGTTTTTAAATAGTCTCAAAGAAGCTGTCCACATAACTTTTTTTTTGGGAATCCAGCATTCAAAAGTTTTGTTCCTATTCAGGGTGTTTTTTTTTCCCCTAGATCTGATCATTAATTGCTTTTGAATGTTAAAAAAAAAAAAGCAAAAAGGCAAAACCCACTCAACAATGAAACACCTCTGTCACTGATTCTCCCCAGGCTTCAGAAAGCGAAGGAGGGGAAAGAAAAAAAAAAGCGCGCGTGCGTGTGTGTGTGTCTGTGTGGGTGTGTGCGCGTATGTCTGAGTGTGTGTGCACACACATAAGTCCTTGGTTCGTAAGCAAGCGTGGCGGAGATGAGGCGTCAGGCAGCTGGGTCACAGGGAGGAGAACCCTGGGGAAGGGTCTGTTGAAGGAGAGACCTTTCTAACTCCAGACAAACGCTTGCAAATACCGTTGGCTAGGTGGCTGTTCCCCTGGTGGTGGAAAACGGCATTTAAAGTCCTTTTCATGTTTTCGTAGCAGGCAAAGTACATGGCGTGGGCTGGCCCCGCGCCCATCATCATCACGTTGAGGCCTCTCAAGGGTCTCCAGAAGCCTTCAGTTCGTATGATTTTCTTGAGGGCTCCGTAGACACTTGTGTAATGGGCTTTGGGATCTGGATTCAGACTCTGCATTCGTGTCTGGGGGAGGGCGACAAAAGGAGAGAGAGGGATTAATGAAGCTGGTCAACAGGGAAAGGAAGATCTAGGGAGAAAGGGAGAGAAAAAGAAGTCGTTTTTTATAGTTTCACAGGGTTTCTGAGTGAAGATAACTTTTATTCTTCTCCTTCCTGGAGTAATCTTCTATCCCTACACACACATACACATGCACTCACACACACCCACATACACACACTCACATGGATTTCATTATACCCAACAAAGCAAATAAACGATGAGGGGCAGGATTTGGAGTAGAAAGACGTGCCCAGACACTGGCAAGCTGTGTGAGTGCGTGCATGCCAAGTTACTTCAGTTGTGTCCAACTCTTTGTGACCTCATGGACTATAGCCCACCAGGCTCCTCTGTCCACAGGATTCTCCAGGCAAGAATACTAGAGTGGGTTGCCACGCCCTCCTCCAGGCAAGCTGTGTGACTTCTGATGAATCCCTTAACCTCTCTGGGCCTTGGGAGCCTCAACGAAAAAAATCAAGGTTGCTGCAAGCATCAAATGAAACAATGGGTCTGAAAACTCTTAAGAAATTCAGCGCTGTTAGTCGCTTGGTCATGTCCAACTCTTTGCAACTCCATGGACTGTAGCCCACCAGGCTCCTCTGTCCATGGGATTTCCCAGATAAGAATACTGGAGTGGGTAGTCATTTCCTTCTCCAGGGGATCTTCCTGGAGAGATTCAGGGATTGAACCCTGGTCCCCTGCATTGTGGGCAGATGCTTTACCATCTGAGCCACCAGGGAAGGTGGCGATAAACTCAGAGACCTAGTCAAATAGAAGTATTATTATTATCCAAGGGTTCCCACTTGGTTCTCAAGACTTCTGTGTCCTCACTTATCTGAGTCCTCTGTGCTGTTAAAGTTCCTGCTCAGCCTCAACCATAAATCTCCATGGAATCCTCCATCCCTCGCCCCCTCATCTCCTCTAAATACTTTTTACATTTCGTCATTACAAGTTAGCACTGAAATATATGGTCATGTTCTTAACACATTAAAGACCGGGGGATTCTTGCAAAAACTAATGCCTGTGGAGTTAATACATGTTTTAACATCAACTCCTCCCTGAGTCCCCAGCTGGCCTGTCCCACTGATTTTGTACTTGCCAGTCTCCACAATCATGTGAACCAACTCTCTCTCACATCACACTGGTCAATAATGTGTTAATTTTTTCCTAAGTGTAGTCTTGCCTCCTGGAGGCAGAGACCAGCCTTCCCCATTTCTGTCATCCCCATCATACCCCCCAGGCACTTGAGTAGGTGTGATGGTTAATCTTATATGTCAACAACCTGACAAGGTCATAGTACTCAGGCTGGCTCCAACTACAGTCAAACATGCTGCTGTGAAGCAACATTTTATAGATGAGATTAACATCACCTTAATAGATGAGATTAGTATCACTTTATAGATGAGATTAACATTTGAAGTCAGTAGACTCTGAATACGGAGAAGGCACTGGTGACCCACTCCAGTGTTCCTGCCTGGAGAATCCCATGGACGGAGGAGCCTGGTAGGCTGCAGTCCATGGGATGGCTAAGAGTCAGACACAACTGAGCAACTTCACTTTCACTTCTCACTTTCATGCACTGGAGAAGGAAATGGCAACCCACTCCAGTGTTCCTGCCTGGAGAATCCCAGGGACAGGGAAGCCTGGTGGGCTGCCGTCTATGGGGTCGCACAGAGTCAGACACGACTGACGTGACTTAGCAGTAGCAGACTCTGAATAAAGCAGATTACCTGCCACTGCATGGGTGGGCCTCGCTCAATCAGGTGAAGGCCTGAAGAGGGTAAAATGACCAAACCCTGATGTCCCCCAGGAAGAAAGAATTTTGCTTCTAATCTTTGGTTATAACATCAACACATCCCTGAGTCCCCAGCTGGCCTGTTCCACTGATTTTGTACTTGCCAGTCTCCACAATCATGTGAACCAACTCTCTCTCACACACACATGCATGCACACACACACACACACACACACACACATATAACCCATTGGCTCTGTTTCTCTGAAGAGCCCTGACCAGTACAGCAGGTAAGAAATATTTATGGACAAAGATCACCGGCTCAGTCCTGCAAAAGCAGCATTCTCTCCCCTGCTCCTCTCCCCCAAACACATGCACAGTCTAGACTAGAGCATCTCCAAACTTTGGTAGGAATACCCTTCAACCTCCAGACAAAATCATACAGAAACTAATCTATAAAACAGAAGAGCCTCTGACTGTAAATTAGACAAAACGCTTTGCGCCCTCCTCTCACTCCCCAAGCCGAAATCAACCCCCCCACCCCAGGAACCCCGGGGCTCAGAGGAACAATGTGAAAACCAAACTGGTGGTCATTTTCCGACAGGACTTTGCCAGCTAGTAAAACCACAAAGAAAATGGGCACACCATAGGCAAATTTTCATTTTGCCAAGAAAGGACATAAACATAATAGCAATATAAGCTACAGGCACCACTGCCCTGTTTTATAATCATTTCCCAAAAGAGAGAACTCTTTTTATTCTGGCTATGCTGCATGGCCTGAGGGATCTTAGTTCCCTGACCAGGGATTGAACCCTTGCCCCCTCCAGTGTAAGTGCAAAGTTGTAACCACTGGACTGCTAGGAAAATCCCAAGACAATTTTAATGCTTCAAAAAAAAAAAAAAAAAAGTCAAG
This sequence comes from Bos mutus, assembly GCF_027580195.1. Lineage (NCBI taxonomy): Eukaryota > Metazoa > Chordata > Mammalia > Artiodactyla > Bovidae > Bos > Bos mutus. The sequence goes on from NC_091624.1 coordinate 45,992,108, forward strand.
ACTACTTCTGATTACCAAATTGGTCTTTAAGTTGAATTTAGTTTTAATAAATACTAGTTCCCTCTCCTTTTTTTCTACCACAGACTAGTGAAAATGCCCCTGAACTAATCAGAAGAAGCCACCAGAACTTGGGCCCCACATTCCCCAGGGTAGACTGGACGGGGTCAGCGTCTCTGTATCTTTTTAACTGAGTTTTTATTCCAACGCATTTCAAAAGGCTTCCCAGGTGGTGCAGTTGGTAAAGAATCTGCCTGCCAATGCAGGAGACCCAAGTTCAATCCCTGAGTTGCAAAGATCCCCTGGAGACGGAAATAGCAACCCACTCCAGTACTCTTGCCTGAGAAATGTCATGGACAGAGGAGCCTGATGGGCTACAGTCCATGGGGTCGCAAAGAGTCAGACACGACTGAGCTTACACACACATGTATGCAATAATGGCGGACACACTATAAACAAAGAAGTGGGAGAGTGTGCCAACCAAGGCGGTAGCTGACTCAAAACCCAGGCTTTGCTCTAAAGTGACTGCAGGCGGGAGCCAATAATGTACGTGAGATGCAAAGTGCCGTCCTTGGAAGAGGAAGATACGGTGCTTCAGGGACGGCAGATTCTCTAGCATTCAGTTCTAAAGGATATTTGAAATTTCTCAAGTTTTACAGCAAATGAAGCTTCCTACTTCCCATGGCCTTTTCTGATCACTGCTTTGATAAAAACCAGGAGCCTGAGGCAGGAGGTGGTACAACCAGGTGGCCCAGAAGGCAAGCCCTGCTATCAGACAGAACTGATCTTATCACTTATGGTGTGACCCTGGACAAGACAGTTAACCTCTCTAAGCCTCAGCTTCCTCTTTCTAGAGAATGGCTGAGAAAATTAAATGTCTATTCCTATCCTTCTGGTTAATGACAATAAGGGATTCGTTCAAGAGGCTAAGTAATATGGTTCTTGAACACAGACTTCCAGAACATTCCACTGAGTTCCAGAAAGTTCCATGGAGGCGGGGTTGTGTCTGAGTCACAGCACACTCTAACGCCTATTATAGTGTCTAATCACGGGGTGCATGCGTGCTAAGTCATTTCAGTTTTATATATATATATATATATAGTTGTTGTCACTATATAAACTAATATATAGTTTAGTCACTAAGTTGTGTCTGACTCTCTGTGACCCCATGGACTGTAGCCTACCAGGCTGCTCTGTCCGTGGGATTCTCCAGGTAAGAATATTGGAGTGGGTTGCCGTTTCCTTCTCCAGGGGATCTGCCCAAACTAGGGATCAAACCCCTATCACCTGCATTAGCAGGTTGGTTCTTTACCACTAGCACCACCTGTGGGGGTAGGGGGGCAATAAATATTTGTTAAATGTACAGATAAGCAAACAAACACACCAGCAACTTCAGATACCAAGGAGGGTAAAGCAGTTCTGTGTCTCTTACAGCCCCTAAATACAAGCACACTTTCCCGGAATTACCTGTCCCTTCCATCACCCTTTATATGTAGAGCTTTCCTCATTAATGAAAAATCCTCTTTGGCTGCATTTCTCAAGCCCAGAGTGTGAGCCTCTGAACCACAAGGGAGCAGAAGCAGGCTGTCCCTGGGGACTTAGCTGGAGCCTGTCAATAAGAAGTGGCTCCTGCCATGCCCACTCCCAGAGGAGCGACCCACCTTGGCGAAGGTCTGCAGCAGCGGCCCAAGCCTCCTCCCTCACGATTTCTAGCCTGGGTGGCAAGGCCAGTGTACGGAGGATGGCCTTTCTCAGTTCCAGCAGACCCTGGCAAGCAAGGGTGTGGCCGTGAGAGAGAACACAGAGCACCGCAGTGAGGAGCCGAGAGAAGGCATCCTGGTCCAAGGCAGTGGCCTTGGCTGTGGCATCTGTCTCTCTGGTCCCCAGAGTCTTCAACTGGGAAATAAAGGGGAGGATCAGAACAGGGGCTAATTATCAAAATCACCTGGGAAATGTCTAGAAATATCTGGGCATCACCCCAACATGAATTGACTCAAAACTTTTTTAATTGAAGTGTAGTTGATTTACAATGTGAGGTTAGTTTCAGGTGTCCAACAAGGTGACTCAGGTTTCATACACACACACACACACACGTGTGTGTGTGTGTGTCTGTGTGTTTAGTCACTTAGTCGTGTCTGACTCTTTGGAACCCCGTGGACTATAGTCCACCAGGCTCTGTCCATGTGATTTCCCAGGCAAGAATACTGGAGTAGGTTGCCATTTCCTTCTCCAGGGAATCTTTCTGACCATGGATCGAAATAGCATCTCCTGCATTGGCAGGTGGGTTCAACCATCCTCCTATAAAAGGCCAGCTGGGTGTCTGCACACTCATTGGACTTCTCTGTCCTCAGGTGTTGGACTACTCAAGGAGAGGCCACATTCAATAAGCTATACCCAGAACAGAAGCAAGTGGCCCATGAGCACTGAGGACCCAGGGAAGCCCCCTCTCAGCCCATGTCAACCCCCACAGCCAGGCTTGAATCCAGTGCCTCTTAAGTTCTGAAGCACCGTCACTTCTCCAATCTGCCTGCAGGGGGCACCCACTCGGTGTCAGGCACCAGGAGACAGTGAGGAAATAGATGGGCAAAGTACCAGATAAGGGAAGAATGACCATTTATACAAGATCAGGAAAGCAGTCTCAGAAGACAGACTGAGAGAAGCTCAAGGTGGGCAGAGCAAAGTGAGGCAGCAAGGACTGAAGCCAGAGAGGAGATAATCAATGTAGCCTTTTTTTTTTTTCTTTTTCTGTGACTCTGCCTATAAAATGTACAAATGAGAGCACGGCATTTTCTATCTACCTGTCGGCCAGAGAAGGAGAAAAAGTTAGGAGTGAGAGGGAACCACCCAAGTGTCCATCAATGGATGAATGGATAAACAGAATGTGATAAACAGAATGGATAAACAGAATTCCACCCACACAGTGGAATTTTATTCATCTTAAAAAAGGAGGAAATTGTGACATGTGCTACCATGCTCAATCTGTCGTGTCCATCCGACTCTCTGCAACCCCACGGACTATAGCCCGCCAGGCTCCTCTGTCCTTGGGATTCTCCAGGCAAGAATGTTGGAGTGGGTTGCCATGCCCTCCTCCAGGGCATCTTCCCAATCCAGGGATCAAACCTATGTCTCTAGTGTCTCCTGCACTGGCAGGCAGAGTTTTCACCACTGGCATCACCTGGAAAACCTGACACATGCTACAACACGGGTGAACTCTGAGGACACGATGCTAAGAGAAATAAACCAGTCACAGAAAGACAAAGAGTGTATGATTCCACTTATATGAGGTCCTCAGTTCAGTTCAGTTCAGTCGCTCAGTCGTGTCTGACTCTTTGAAACCCCATGAATCGCAGCACGCCAGGCCTCCCTGTCCATCACCAACTCCCGGAGTTCACCCAAACCCATGTCCATCGAGTCGGTGATGCCATCCAGGCCATCTCATCCCATGTCATCCCCTTCTCTTCCTGCCCCCAATCCCTCCCAGCATCAGGGTCTTTTCCAATGAGTCAACTCTTCATATGAGGTGGCCAAAGTATTGGAGTTTCGGCCTCAGCATCAGTCCTTCCAATGAACACCCAAGGACTGATCTCCTTCAGAATGGACTGGTTGGATCTCCTTCCAGTCCAAGGGACTCTCAAGAGTCTTCTCCAACACCACAGTTCAAAAGCATCAATTCTTCGGTGCTCAGCTTTCTTCACAGTCCAACTCTCGCATCCATACATGACCACTGGAAAAACCATAGCCTTGACTAGACGGACCTTTGTTGGTAAAGTAATGTCTCTGCTTTTTAATATGCTGTCTAGGTTGGTCATAACTTTCCTTCCAAGGAGTAAGCGTCTTTTAATTTCACGGCTGCAGTCACCATCTGCAGTGATTTTGGAGCCCCCAAAAAATAAAGTCTGACACTGTTTCCCCATCTATCTGCCATGAAGTGATGGGACCAGATGCCATGATCTTAGTTTTCTGAATGTTGAGCTTTAAGCCAACTTTTTCACTCTCCTCTTTCACTTTCATCAAGAGGCTTTTTAGTTCCTCTTCACTTTCTGCCATAAGTGTGGTGTCATCTGCATATCTGAGGTGATTGAGGTCCTAGAGACCTCTAATTCATACAGACAGACAGCAGAATGATGATCTGTCAGGAGTTGAGGTAGGGGAGCGGATGTGGGGAGTTATTGTGTAAAAGGTAGGATTTGGGGTTTTGCAAGATATAGAGTTCTGTGGATGAATAGTGGTGATGGGAGCACAACAATATAAACGCACTTAACGCCACTGTATAGGACACTTAAAATGGGTAAGATGGTACAGTTGATGTTATGTATATTTTACCACAATCTTTTAAAAAGGCAGGGTGTAAGGGTGACTAGAAGGAAAAATAAAATGAATGAATGAAGAGGCAGAGAGAGAGGGCAGAAATTAGAATTAAAAAAAAAAAAAAAAAACAGAATTTCACCAACTGCCATTCCCATCCTGGGGTTTCAATTCCTGCCTAGCTGTCCAGCTCTCTTATTTCCATATCATAAACACCCATTCATTGCATTTTAATTCTCCTCTCTTGGAAATTCATAATGTACATTAGTGCGTCCAGGACTCTGGAAAGTTTTGCAGGAAAGTCGACTGTGGAGCTTTGTTTCAAGGCACTTCAACATCTGTCTTTGGCCATGGAAGCCTCTTCTCTCTGAATGAGGGGTTACACCTTGCAGAATACGCTTGAGAAAACACAGCTGTGGCCAAGGGCACACACCCTGGAAGCAGGAAGTGCAGAGATCACTCAAGGGGTTAGCAGGATCCCCTGGGGAGCCCCTGCAGAGAATAGGCAGCAGGGAACAGCCTGGAAGACCAGACCTGAGAAGGGGGATGGGGGACAAATGAGCAGGAAGAGCCCTGTGCTGTTTGGGAGGGAGCTTTACTCCATGTCAATCTGCATACTGCTTTTGCTCTCAAAAGGGCAGATTCAAAAGAATCCACCTGCAGTGCAGGAGATGCAGGAGACACAGGTTCAATCCCTGGGTTGGGAAGATCCCTTGGAGAAGAGCATAGCAACCCCCTTCAGTATTCTTGCCTGGAGAATCCCAAGGACAGAGGAGCCTGGTGGGCTACAGCCCATAGGGTCCCAAAGAGTTGGATGTGACTCAGCATGCACCCAAGATTAGGAGACTGGTTTTGCCATTCAGTGCATCTGATCTAAGCAAGTACCCCTCCCCACCTGGCCCCACCCACTGCCCCCATCCCCCACAGTCCCAAGGACTAGAACATCAATTCTACAGGAAGACTCACATCAGTGATATAAATACTGTATTTATTGAACGGGCTCCATCATGGCCAGCAAGACTGCAATGGAGGGGACAAGCCCCTTCCTCAAATTCTCCCTCAAGAAGACAGAACAGGAGAAACCCTCCTTGCAGGCCTGTTGGCTTATAGAGAGGGCAGGGAGGGAGTGGAAAATGTGTCTTCTGTCCCAGGTGAGCTCCAAGGATCGTATAACATGGGCTTCAAGTGCTGGGTGGAAAGCAGAGCTGGCTCAGCACCTACTTTTTCTGCTGGGAGACTGTGGCCTAGAATGGGAGAGGGACTTGCCCAAGAGTCACAGGTCTGTGTCCCCCAGAAAAGAAGAGGACACGTTGGGCCCGGGAGGGAGCCCTCGGACCTCCCAGCATATCCCACAAAAGACAGCCCAGCCTGGCCCCAGCTCCCATGGCATCTCTGAGCCCTTGTTGTCCACCTGACCTGGACACAGCTGGGGATTCCCAACCTTTCTTTCTGAATCCCTCAAAAATAAAAACCAAGTAATAAGAAAACTTCCCCTAACATGCGGCACTTCCGGGACCAGAAAAAGATAATGGGAAATCCTATCCATCCATCCGTTCAAATGCAGTTGCCATGCTCCTCCTCGGAAGCAGGCGTGATAGGGAGGCAGGCAGGGAGGGGTGTGCACAGGGCTCCGAGTTCATGGTGTGAACGAACAAACATGATGAGTGGGCACTGCTCCCATAAAGGAACGAGGGCTGCACTCCAGAAGGTCACTCAGGAATCTCTGCTCCAGATGCCTTCCGGGAAAAAGGATAGAAGGTTTAAGCACCCAGGAAGTGCTAGGAAAATGCCAAACAATGTTAGCATCTGCCGCCCAGTGGCTGTTTCAGCATTAGAAATCAAGTTGGTGAGTTTAATTCCCTCCCATCTGCCAAATGTTTCCAAGTAGCATTGACATCATCAACAAACCACAAAGCTGGACTTCGGGACCCGCCCCCAGCCCTCTCCCTGTTTTCTAAGCCCTTCAGCCACCCACCCATGGTGCAAGGCCTCCCCCTGCAGCCCATTTTTACCCACAGTCCATCCACGGCACCGTGTGTGGGATCTATCTGCTGTGGACGCCCCAGCCCCCTTGCACAGCTGCCTGGGCCACAGACTGCAGCCAAGAGCCGGTTCCCACGCAGGCCAGGAGGGAAAGGCTTCTTTGGGGCACTTTCTACATTTTTTTTAGCTTTTCTTTTTTGTGGGGAAAGGATTGTCTTCCGGAGCAAAGCCACAGACCTCATCGAGGGCTTGGAAAGCCCTATCTCGCCTTCCAGAATCCTTAGGAGACATGTACAGCAGATGAAGAAACCCAAACCACATCAAGGGAACTAACGCACAGTAAAACTTTCAGCACTTGAGTTCAAAACAGCGGCGTCCTGACTCGGACGGAACCTGTGGCCTTATTATATTCATTACAGGGGATGGAATCCTGGTGATACTTCCTACAGTCACGCCCTGGCCCTTTGAAAACATGTGCAGAAATCATAAAAACTCAGGCGTTAAGGATATCGCCAGCATCACTCCCCACACATGAACCAGGATCGGAGCAACATAGAAAATCCTGTAAGACCAGGGTTCCCAAACTCCAGGGCTTAATGCCTGATGATCTGAGGTGCGTGCCTGTGTGCTAAGTCACTTCAGTCGTGTCCCACTCTTTGGGACCCTATGGACTGAAGTCCGCCAGGCTCCTCTGTCCATGGGATTCTCCAGGGAAGAACACTGGAGAGGGTTGCCATGCCCTCCTAGCAGAATCTTTCCAACTGAGGGATTGAACCCGGGTTATATTTCCAAGTTCAAAATTCCAAATGGTGTCTTTTTATGTCTCTCAAGTTGGCAAAAGTGGATACGTAGGAGAATATACTTTATGTTATTTTTTAAACAAAAGGAAAACTTAGGAACCAGAAAGAGAAAAATGACTCCTCTAAAGCAGCCCTTCCTTGCTTCCCACACCCTGCAAAAAACAGGGGGCTGTTGGGAGAATATATATCAGAAGCATGTGGGGGTTGGTATGTGGGGAGGTCCAGGCATTTGCATTCTGAAAGCCTCTGTTGAGAACCCCTACATGGGAGACATCATTTTGCTGACGAAAGTCCAGACAGTCAAAGCTATGGATTTTCTAGTATTCATGTTCGAATGTGAGAGTTGGACCATAAGGAAATCTGAGCAAAGAAGAACTGATGCTTTGAAATTGTGATGCTGAAGAAGACTCATGAGAGTCCCGTGGACAGCAAGGAGATTAAACAAGTCAATCCTAAAGGAAATCAACCCTGAATATTCATTATTCAGAGAAGGACTGACACTGAAGCTGAAGCTCCAATACCTTGGCCACCTGATGCAAAGAGCCAACTCATCAGGAAAAGTCCCTGATGCTGGGAATAAAGGAGAAAGGTGCGGCAAAGAGATGGTTGGATGATGAGATGGTTGGATGGCATCACCGACTCAATGGACATGAGTTTGAGCAAACTCCGGGAGATAGTGAAGGACGGAGGAGCCTGGCAAGTTGCAGTCCATGGGGTCACAAAGAGTAGGACACAACTTAACAAATGAACAACAACAACATGGGAGCAGCCAAAGGGTCAGCTCACTGGAAAACCAGGGAGAAAAGGTGAACAGAAAATGAGGTGAGAGGGGGTGGGAACACGTTTCCGGCTAAATCAGGCATCACTGTCCATGCCTCGCCTATGGGAAGGCCCAGACCTCCCAGAGTTTCAGGCGGCCCCAATGTGGGGGAAGGGTGGGTTCACACACAGGGGAGGAAACCCTCAGGCCCAAGCTGCCTTTTCACTTATTTCCCATGGGGCCCAATGTTCACCAAGGGCACACTCGCTCTTTTCATCAGACCAACCAGCCTCATATGCTCCTGATTATCTGCTGCCTCTACAGCTCAGGGCCTGGACTGCAAAGGACCCCGGTCATCTGTCATTCACACACATCGTCAGAACACAATCCTGCAAGTTTCAGGCCCACTAGAAGTGTATTTAAGAGGTGCTGGTATTTATAGAGACAAAAGGATTAAGTGATGATACCACTAACATGTGGAACTTAAAAAATAATACGGATGAATTGACTTATAAAACAGAAACAGACTCACAGACATAGAAAACAAATTATGGTTCCCAAAGGGGAAAGTGGAGGAGAGGGATAAATCAGGAGTCTGGGATTAACAGATACACACTACTATATATAAAGTAGATAAACAACAAAGACCTACTGTATAACACAGGGAATAATATCTTATAATAACCTATAATGGAAACAAATCTGAAAATATATATATATTGCTGTACACCTGAAACTAACACAACATTGTAAATTGCATAGTAAACTAACACAATGTTGTAAGTCAACTATACTTCAAATAAAACAAAACAAAACAGGACTAACTGAAGAGCTTCCCTGATGTATTTGGTAGAAATACACAAATTCCACCAAGACAACCCAAACCAAGTTCCTCCTTGGCCTCCCAGTGAAAAAGCCACAGCACCAAACACTACTTCTCTTGGTAACAGGCCACAAACCCCAGAGCACCTTCGACCCAGAAAGGGTGGCCGAAGAGGGGTTAGTTGAGCTACACCTGGAAAAAAGGATGGTATTCACACTGGCAAGAAATGGAGCTGTCATTGTAATCTCTTTCACACTATTTGATTTTTTGACTTAGCCGTAGGTGTCACTTTGACTGAAAAGAACAAAATGTAAACAGAGCAGAGAAAGAGAATATTCTAACTGAGGGAGCTGTGAATGGGCTAGTGGGTCTGGGAAATGGAGGCGGGCCTGGCCAGAGGGCATGCGTCAGGGGATGCAGCAGTAAGATGTGGATGGAGAAGGATCCTGAACTCAGGAGAGTGGCTGAACCCTAGATGATGGATGAATACACGTTTGCTGGGGCTTCCTGGGTGACTCAGCAGTAAAGAATCCACCTGCCAATGCAGAAGACTCGGGTTCCATCCGTGGTCCAAGAAGATCCCCTGGAGAAGGAAATGGCAGCCCACTCCAGTATTCTTGCCTGGAGAGCTCCATGGACACAGGAACCTGGCGGGCTGCAGTCCATGGAGTCGAAAAAGAGTAAGACAAGAGTTAGCAGCTAAACAACAACAACAACACATTTGCTGGCTGGGAGAAAAGGCAGGTCGGGGCTGGACTAGGGGAGGCCCTGCCTGAAGAGCTTGCTAAGGTGTTTGGAATTTACTTTCCAGTCAAGTGTTTTCCATGGTTACGTCCCTCACTTGACACAAGAGTCGCACAGAAGCCACATCTGGGAGAAGGCACCAGGCAACAGAAGCCCTCTCCACCGGGTCCCGCGTCCCGTTACAGGCTGCAAGGCCACTGTAACAGCACAGCCATGGAAGTCTCCTTCCCCGGCAGCAGCTCACAGCACAACCTCGCCCGCCTGTGGCTCCAAGGATGCCATTCCCACATACCTTTATCTTGGGAGCCAAACCTGCTTCTTCTTCCCTTTCTCAAGAAAATTCTATAGCAGAAGGGAGGGATAGAATAATCTGTACCTGACTCAGATCCAGTGTACCTAGGACATGCTGGGAGCACCTAGTTGGTGCCCCGCCCAAAGGATTAAATTACCTCTGCTCTAGAGGCAGCCAAATTCCCAAGATTACAGGTAACAGGGTTGGAATTTCATGGGTGGGACTGGAGATCTCACTGGGAAACAGAGAGGGGGTTGCAGGGGGCACTAGGTACAGGGAAAGGCTGGACCACTGGTCACTGCGACCCACCTCGCCTGGCTCTAGTAAGACAAGCCAGGGCTGGGTTCCTGTGTTCAAGCCCCATATGCAGCAGGAAGGACTGTGCTGTTGCTGTTTAGTTGCCCAGTCGTTTCCGACTCTTTGGGACCTCATGGACTGTAGCCCGCCAGGCTCCTTTGTTTCTGGGATTTTCCAGGCAAGAATACTACAGTGGGTTGCCATTTCCTTCTGCAGAGGATCTTCCCTACCCAAGGATCGAACTCATGTCTCCTGCATTGGCAGGTGGATTCTTTACCACTGAGCCACCAGGGAAGCCCTGAAGGGCTGTGTGGCCTTAGGCAAACGGCCTTACTTCTCTGAGCCCCAATGCCTCTGCTGCTGCTGCTAAGTCGCTTCAGTCGTGTCCGACTCTGTGCGACCCCATACAGGGCAGCCCACCAGGCTCCCCGGTCCCTGGGATTCTCCAGGCAAGAACACTGGAGTGGGTTGCCATTTGCTTCTCCAATGCATGAAAGTGAAAGTGAAGTCGCTCAGTCGTGTCCGACTCTTAGTGACCCCATGGACTGCACCGCAGCCCACCAGGCTCCTCTGTTCATGGGATTTTCTAGGCAAGAGTACTGGAGCGGGGTGCCATTGTCTTCTCCGCCAATGCCTCTACACATAAATAATTATAATAATTAAGCAGTCACATCACCAGCTAACTCTACCCACTTTACAGACAAAGAAACTGAGGCACAGTAGGATAAGCGATTGGCCCCAAGGTCACAGAGTACAGAAAGGGCTGGAAGTCAGATAGACTGGCTCCATACCATGCCCTTAACCACCAGGCTACACGACCCCCACCTCGTGAAAATGTGGACTGGAAAGGTCACTTAGGACCTGCAACTTCTCCCTCATCTCTGATGTGCCCTGATTCTGTGCTGTGCTGTGCTTAGTTGCTCGGTAGTGTCTGACTCTTTGTGACCCCAAGGACTGTAGCCCACCAGGCTCCTCTGTCCATGGGGATTCTCCAGACAAGAATACTGGAGTGGGTTGCTATGCCCTCCTCCAGGGGATCTTCCCAACCCAGGGATCGAACCTAGGTCTCCCACACAGCATGTAGATTCTTTACCGTCTAAGCCACCAGGGATGCCACCCCACTTCTACAACTGTGCTAAGTCACATGTACACCAGCTCAAGTACACAACCTTTTAAAGATCGAGTAGCCTTGATGCCTCAAAGACACCTAAATCCTTGATGCTGAAGTCCAGGAAGGGCCAGGGGCAGAGGGTTGAGGGGTGGAGGTCTCTATCCAGGCGGTACTTACGGGCCGTCAGAACCTAGTCCCTTGGAGGTCACACAGCATCATTGTTCTCCAACTCTGGCCATCAGCCTCACCACTAGGCTCACACAGAACTGGGTACTAGCAGCTAGTTCAACATGAACTCACCTTTCTCCTGGAAAAGACCCTGAATCACCTGTCCATTCAGGCTGTGGCCTGGAAAGACATCCTGACTGACAATGAACGTTCGGCACTCAGTCAAAATTCAAAAACACGCGAGACAAAATGCTCCAGTGACCAGGCTGCTTGCAAGGAAGAATTTCACTCACTTGGCCTCCCAGAAGCCTCCCTGGACTCAGTGGCCTTGTCTATATCATTGGCTTAAAAACACCCCACCCACAAGTGAGGACAAGACATCAGAGGCAGAGCTGGAAAAACACCTCGTTCTCCCAAGTGTTCTGTCTTCCTGGCATCTGGGCAAATTTGCTAAGCCACCACTGCACACTGAAGAAGAAGTTTAATACAAGTGTCCCCATGGAAGTGACCTGGGAGCACATGATCACGCCCCTCCCCCACACTCAGAGCACCAGCACATTGACTGTGTGTGGAAGAAGCAGAGTCCAGACAGTCCCACTCCCTACTTCAGCCCCCAAAGCTCAGCCATCACCTGTTCTGCATGACAGGGGTGGGGAGTGGATTTCCTCTGGGCTTCCACCTGATTTCAGAGTTCCAGCTCACACAACGCTGCCTGGCTGATGCGGGAAAAGTTGTGTGACTTGCCTAAGCTACAAGAGGTGGTCACCACTGCCCCAGGACAGGACAGCTCTCCAACTCCCAGATCCTGCCCACCTGACCCTCCTTCAACTATTATTTTGCTATAAAAATCCCAATCGGGGAATCTCAAAGGAATTTCATCCAATCAGATAGTGCCTGGGGTCTGAAGTTCATCCATTCAGTCACCCATCACATACTGAGCCCTGACAACATGCAGACTCCGGTCTTAGGATCTGGGGACACAGTAATGGCCCCATCCTCAACCACTGCACTATTTTTGAACGGCACACCTTTGGCGAAGTTACTAAAATTCTTTGCCATTCAGTGGCCTAATGGGATAAAATCTCTACTTCATATGCTTCTGGGAATGAATAACAAACACGTGTCTCTTGTGTCTCCTGCAAAGGCGAATTCTTTACCACTAGCTCCACCTGGGAAGCCCAAATGAGAAAATATAATAAGTACATTACTTTGTGGGCATCACTTTGCTGACAAAGGTCCGTCTAGTCAAAGCTGTGGTTTTTCCAAGAGTCATGTACGGATGTGAGAGTTGAACCATAAAGAAGGCTGAGCACCAAAGAATTGATGCTTTCGAATTGTGATGTAGAAAAAAACTCTTGAGAGTCCCTTGCTGCTGCTGCTAAGTCACTTCAGTCGTGTCCGACTCTGTGTGACCCCATAGACGGCAGCCCACTAGGCTCCCCCATCCCTGGGATTCTCCAGGCAAGAAGTGGGTTGCCATCCCTTAGCAGGAAATCCACCCTGAGTATTCACTGAAAGGACTGATGCTGAAGCTCCAATACTTGGCCACCTGATGCAAAGAGCTGACTCTTTGGAAAAGACCCTGATGCTGGGAAAGATTGAGGGCAGGAGGAGAAGGGAGCAACAGAGGATGAGATGGTTGGATGGCATCATCAACTCAATGGATGTAAGTTTGAGCAAACTCCTGGAGAAGTGAAGGACAGGCAAGCCTGGCGTGCTGTAGTCCTTGGGGCTGTAAAGAGTCGGACACGACTTAGCAACTGAACAACAAAAAAGCACGTAGCACAGTAGAGGAGATGCTTGGTAAATGTGACCATTACTAAAAGTTTTTGTAAAAGGGCTCCAGCAAGTATGGAATCACCTGTGTTAATACAAATGTCTTTGAAATATCATTAAGAACCACCACCCAAACTAGCTTAATCTTGCCTAGATAGGAGATGTGGGTATTTTTCCCCGCTTGCTCATAAATGGCTGTTTGGCACAAAGGATGTTCATTACAGGCTTGAACTGAATCATTAAGACTACAGAATCAGATAGGCTAGAAATTAAACAGAGCCCAGGGTCCCAGAAATAAGCTACCAGCCACAGAGCACTGAGGACTCCAGGCCACAGTTCCTACAACCTCACAATAAAGGGACAGGACACTTTCCTAGAAGTCCAGTGGTTAGGACTCTGAACTTCCACTGCAGGGGGCACAGGTTTGATCCCTGGTCCAGAACTAAGATCCCGCATGCCACACTGTGTGGTAAAACAGATAAAAATAAAGGGCTTGGGGCTTTCCTGGTGGTCCAGTGGCAAGAAATCTGCCTGCCAACGCAGGGGACACAGGTTGATCCCCCTTCTGGGAAGAATCCATATGCCATGGAACAGCTAAGCCTGTGCAACACTACTACTGAGCTTGTGCTCTAGAGCCCATACTCTGCAACAAGAGAAGCCTGCGCACCGAAACCGGAAAGTAGCCCCCACTCACTGCAACTAGAGAAAGCCTGCAAGTAGCCATGAAGACCCAGCACAGCCAAAAATAAATAAATAAATATTTTTTAAAAAGAAATAAAGCAATAGCAATGGAATCCCCACTCTAACCCCCTCCGACAGAAAGAGGCTGGCCAAAGGGGAGGTGGCCCTGTGGTTTCCAATGGAGTCCAGACCCTCAAAGACCAAAGGAACAGGCTCTGGAGCCCCACGTGACCTACATCCCAGCCCGGCAGCTTCCTCCTCCCACCTTTGCACCTTTGGCAAGTTACTCAATCCCTCCCAGCCTGTTTCCTTCTCTGGAAATGGCACTCATCGCAGCAGCCACCTTCTAGTCTCTGTGAAGATTAAAAAATACAATGAATGAAAAGCCCTTTGCCTGGGGTCTGGCATCCAGCTGCTGGGGCTTTACATCTTTGGTTCTTTTTGATGGGGGTGTTAGTCGCTCAGTTGTGTCTGACTCTTTGCACCATAGACTGTAGCCTGCCAGGCTCCTCTGTCCATGGAATTCTCCAGGCAAGAATATTGGAGGGGGTAGCCATTCCCTTCTCCAAGGAATCTTCCCAACCAGGGATTGAACCCAGGTATCCTGCATTGCAGGCAGATTTCCTGAGCCAACAGGGAATTCCCAATTTGGTGGGGGTGGGGAGGAGATATATAGAAATTCCTAGGAAGACGTCATTTTAACTTAAATTCCTTTAAAAGATGACCACCTCCTAGAGAAGGGTGCCCCCGTAATCCACCCTGGTTGGAAGCAACACCTCACAAATCACTGCCTATTTGGATGAGATGACCTGAGCCATTGTTGGGAGTGACCGGCAGCCCTTACATTCTTGCTGCCTGTCTTAACAGAAGAGAATCTGAAGCCCAGGAAAGTGAGGGGATTTGTACATAATAGCCTCTAAGGGTCTCTGTCCCTCCCACCCACTCCGTTTCCACATTCACCTTCCTTTGCTCCCCAATTCTAAATGAATGGAACCTGCTGCTTACATTAATCCTGATTATATAAGGAAGGAAACTTGGAGAGTCAAAGAGGAGGGAGGGAAAAGCAAGTGTCAATTTATGCTAGTGCAGAGGGCCCAAGACAAAAGAGCTGCAGAAAGTTCACTAAGAGCCCAGGACAGTTCAGACCTTTAACTGGTGCTGAAGTCCAGGGCCCCGGCAAGGGTAAGGCCCTTAAGTGCCAAGGTTCCCTGACACTGCTGACTGGCACCCATTCCTGCAGGGTCACCACAGGGTAAAGGTCCTCCCCAGCACTCAAGCACCCACAACCCTCTGAACTGCAGAGAAACAGGCAGCCAGGGCCACAGTGAGCTACAGGACTGGGCACAGGGTGTCTGCTCCCTCCACTATGCTCTGCCCATAGGTGGGGCAGGCTCTCAGGCCCCTCAGATTTTGGGCATAAATAAACCCACATGGTACTACCGGGCACAGATATTCCAGAGAAAGGAGAGAGTCCTGCGCTGAGTCAGAAAACCTCAATTTCCATCCAGCTTTGCCAACAAGTCCCTAAGGAACTCCTGGCTGGGTATCCACAGGAATTCCCACCAGCAGGTAAACCCGAGATGTGGGAGATTTCCTCTATCTAGTCACCCATCCATTACAATTGCAAATACTTGTCCAATGAATGGGCTTCCCCGGTGGTGCTAGTGGTAAAGAACCCACCTGTCAATTACAGGAGACAGAAGAGACATGAGTTCAATCCCTGGGTCAGGAAGATTCCCTGGAGGAAGGTATGGCAACCCCCCGCCAGTATTCTTGCCTGGAGAATCCCATGGACAGAGAAGCCTGGTGGGCTACAGTCCTTAGCGTCGCACAGAGCTGGACACAACTAAAGTTGACTTAGCACGCACACACATCCAGTGAATAGAGTCCGTAGATGATCTCTAAGACTAAGACTTAGTCTGATCTTAGATGATCTCTAAGTCTTAGAGATTTTAAGTCTTAGAGTCTCTAAGTCTTAGATGATCTCTAAGTCTCTTTTTGACTTCTAACATTCTAAATCTATAAAGCCACTAAAGAGTCCTTTGGAAAACAAATGCTTGAGAGGGGAAGTGTTTAATTTGATGTGTGCTTGTGTGCTCAGTTGCTAAGTCATTTCCAATTCTTTGCAACCCCATGGACTGTAGCCCACCAAGCTCCTCTGTCCGTGGGGTTTTCCAGGCAAGAATACTGGAGTGGGTTACCATTTTCTTCTCCAGGGGATCTTTCTGACCCAGGGACTGAACCTGCATCTTTTACATCTCCTGCATTGGCAGGCAGGTTCTTTACCACTGAGCCACCAGTAAATGTACGCTACGTTAGATACTATACATCTATACTATAGAACCGCGGCTTAAAAACCCTTGTATTGGACTTCCCTGGTGACACAGTGGAGAATCCACCTGCCAGTGGAGGAGACACAGGTTCCATCCTTGGTCCAGGAAGATTCCACATGCCTCAAAGCAACTAAGCGCACGCACACAGCTACTGAGCCCAAACACCCTATGCTCTGCAGTAAGAGAAGCCACCGCAATGAGGAGCCTGTGCCCCAAAACAAAGAGGAGCTCCCCTTGCCACTACTAGAGAAAGCTCACACAACGCACCGAAGACCCAGAGCAGCCAAAAATAAAAAAATAGACAAATAAAAATTTAAAACGCTGTATTAAAAAAAAAAAAAAAGAATTCCAGCAGAGATTAGAACCCATGTGCATTGTCAGTGGGAGTGTAAAAAGGTGCAGCCTCTATGGAAAACAGTATGGAAGTTCCTTAAAGAATTAAAAATAGAAACTACCACATGATCCAGTCATCCCACCTCTGGGTATAGATCCAGAAGAACTGAAAGCTGAGTCCCAAAGACATATATATATATATACACACCCAAGTTCACAGCGGTATTCTTCACAATAGCCAAAAAGTGGAAGCAACCCAAGTGCCCGTCCATGGATGAATGAATAAACAAAAGGTGATATTATCCATGCAATGGTACACCGCTGCTGCTGCTGCTAAGTCGCTTCAGTCGTGTCCGACTCTGTGCGACCCCAGGGACGGCAGCCCACCAGGCTCCCCTGTCCATGGGATTCTCCAGGCAAGAACGCTAGAGTGGGGTGCCATTGCCTTCTCCGGCAATGGTATACTATTCAGCCTCAAAAAGGAAAGAAATTCTGACAAGTGCTACAACACAGATGAACCTCAAAGACATGATGCTAAGTGAAATAAACTGGTCACAAAAAGACAAACACTGTATGATTGCACTTAGATGCGGTATCCGGAATAGTCAAATGCAAAGTGACAGAAAGGAGAATGGTGGTTGCCAGGGGGCTGGGGACAATGAGGCGATGCTGTTTAATGGGGACAGTTTCGGTTTGCAAAGATGAGAAAAGTTCTGGAGGTGGATGGGGATGATGGTTGTACAGTAATGTCGATATACCACAGTAGTGAAATGCACACTGAAAAAAGGCTAAGATGGCAAGTTTTATGTGTATTTTAACCACAACTTTTTAAATTTTAAGACATTTTTAAATTTAAAATAATTTTTCTAATAACCACAATTTTTAAACACTAACAATCTAATCAATAGCTCACTCCACATGCGTTTCTGAAATCACAGTCTGAAGTCTGGCCACAATCCAATAGTTCCCTGAGGTTTCCTTGAACACCTGGGAGAGCAGTTTGGGGTTTGTTTATCTGTTTGGTGAATGTGGTCAGGGGTCTCAAATGCACCATGTAATCCCCATGGACACAGTAACATTCCCAGCCTTGAGGAAGTACCTGGAAATTCCACCCAAGATGGAACGAAGGCAGAAGCTTTGATGGAAGATAGAAAGGCTTTGGGGCTTCCCAGGTGGCACTGTGGGGAAAAATCTGCCTGCCAATGGAGGAGATGCAGAGACATGGGTTCCATCTCTGGGTTGGGAAGATCCCCTGGAGGAGGGCATGGTAATCCACTCCAGTATTCTTGCCTGGAGAATCCCATGGACAGAGGAGCCTGGTGGGCTCCACTCCATGGGGTTGCAAAGAGTCAGACACAACTGAGCAACTAAACACACACACACAATAGAAAGGCTTAAGATGCAGAGCTGGGATGCTCACCCTTTTCCACAGGCTGACCCCCAGCCTGGATGATGCAGCACTTCCCTGTCCAGTACACACAGGCCTGTCCCAGCCCAAGGCCATCATGCCAGGAAGCACTATCCCACCTGTTCAAGTGTGGCAGTACCTGCCAAAAACCAGCCACTCATTTGTATCAGAGAGACTGGATGACCACGCAGGTGATTCCTGCCCTGCCTTCAGAGCCAGGGAGCAGAGGTGGCCCCCTCAGGGCTGTGGGTGACAGCTCTCCCGGATCCACCCTGGACGGACTCAGAGAGCCGGGTACCTCACAAGCCCCATGCACGGTTCCCCAGTCAAGAGTGGTCCTGCCAGCTTCTGCAAGACCGGCTTCCACACCCTTCCACAGAGACCACACCTTCCAAAGGAAGCCTCACGATTAGCCTATTACCCACAGGGAAAAAAAAGCCTTTTCAAGGCTACCCTGTCGCCAGCCTTCTCTTGCTCATTCCTCTACTACTAATTATACCAGGTGATGTATCTGCATGCCTGCCTCCTATTAAAGTCTGAGAGAAACACAAAGGGAGAGGCAGCCTCAGATGCTGTGATCTCTGTGCCCCAGCACTGTGCTTTACTGCAACAGACACTCAAGAACTGAGGGACTTCCCTGGTGGCTCAGTGGTAAAGAATCTGTCTGCCAGTGCAGGAGACACGGGTTCAATCCCTGGTCCCGGAGGATCCCACATGCCACGGGGCAACTAAGCCTGTGGACTACAACTATTGAGCCTGTGCTCCGCAACAAGAGAAGCCACCGCAATGAGAGTAGCCCCTGCTCACCGCAACTAGAGAAAAGCCTGCACATCAACCAAGGCCCAGCACAGCCAAAAATAAATAAACAATAATAATAATCAATGGAGGAGGGCTCTGAGGTACACTGTATTTCATTCACAAAGCGGGCATTTTAAGGCCCGGATGCACTCTCCTCCCCAAACGGCCATCTGCTTGCTGAGCATCTATGTCCCATGGAGCGAGACATTTCATGTTTTCTGGGGCCTAACACGCAGGATAAGAGCCCAGGATATGAGCCCCGTGAGAGCCAAGCTCCAGAGTTGAGGGGAACACCAGAGGGCTAAGGACGGGCCGCAGGGAAATTTTCCAGACGTTACTGAAGCCAGATTTCCCACAAACACTGCTGTCAAATCAGCTCCGTAAGGCTGAATGATTTACGTGCAGGCAGGGCCAGGTCACAGCTGGAGGGGATGTTCTCTGGTTTCTTCACACACCCTTCCTACCAAATGATAACAGAGAAAGAGGACAAAAGACCAGAACCACCAGGCTTGATGTGCTAAAGGTCTCAGAGGAAAGATGCCAAAGGTAACATTCTGGACACTCACCTTTCAGTCTCCAAAATCCACTTGCAGGTACTACTTTCTACACAGACAAATGATTTTCTAAGTTCGAGGGGAGCTATTTTTGTTTCCCTGGATGCCGAAGAGAATGGCAAGAACGTTTGATCCTGGATGAGATTTCCTATCAATGAAAACCCTCATCCTGGAAACAGAGCTCAAGTGTATGATTTAAACCAAAGTCGAATGACAAGAAGTGTTTCCAGAAGGGAGGAGAGATGAATGGGTGCTGGGGATGAAAGTGAGGGACCAGACCACAGGAGTCTTGTGTTGGTAAAACAGGGTCAGTCTACCAACAGATTCTCCCAACAACAAACAGTGTGCTGCTAGGGGAGCTGGGGATGCTTGGGGTAGGCAGAGAGTCCCTGCCTTCAAGGAGGTTATAGTCCAGGAGGGGAGGGAAAGAGCAAACCCAAAATCATACAAATAAAAAGTTACAAACTAAGGGGGTGACAGAGGATGAAATGGTTGGATGACATCATTGACTCAATGGACATGAGTTTGAGCAAACTCCAGGAGATAGGGAAGGACAGGGAAGCCTAGAGTGCTGCAGTCCATGGGGTTGCAAAGAGTCAGACACAACTGAGCAACTGAACAACAACAAACCATCCTGAAGTAAAGGACAAGGTAAAAATGCTGTGACAACAAAGGCAGGGACCGAGTTTAGATTCGAGGGTCCCAGAAGCAACTTTGAAGCAGTGACCAGAAGCCTGGGGGAGTCATGCAGAAAGAAGCATGGGAGAAGAAGGGGGCCACCTCGGGATGTAGGTAGCGGCAGGTGGGATGTGAACAGAGGCCCCGAGGAAGGTGATGACCCTGCAGCCCGCTGCGTACCAGGAGCACAGCGCAGCCTGTGCTGAGCCCTGAAAAGAAGACAGTCAGCTGACCCTCTATGCAATGTTTCAGTCTCTTTGGTTCTGACCTGAACACAAGCCACAGGGAGTGATGGTGTTCCCGTCACCGTGATGGGAGTGGCGGCAGCAAGCCTTCCAAGGTAAGGAGTGGCCCCTTCATCCTGACATTCCCACCAAAGTTCACCCAAAATGCCCCAGCTGTCTGGGCTCACCCATCCTTGCTGCTGGCAAAGCTGGGTGACCATGGCCGTGCCGGCTGACCCCTCGATGACTCAGCTTCCTGGTAGTGAGCTCATAAAATGGCCCAGGCAGGAAGGAGTCAGAGAGCTATAAACAGAGCCTTCCAGAAGCATCGGCTACATGGCTCCCCTTGATTCCAGGGTGGGACTGTGGCCATTCAGCATTTCTAGAATTGTCTGAATGAACAGTTCACAGTCTTCTAGTATTGCAGTTAAAGGTTTCAAGTAAATTAAATAGACTACCATTTCTTGGCAGATACTCTAGGAAACAAGGTCCCCCAAAAGTATTTGGGCATCTAGTTCTTTTAATTCCAGGGTGTGTGTGTGTCGGGGTGGGGGAGGTCGTCTTCCTAGCTTCCTCCTTCAAGCTGAAGTGCTTGTTAAGTCTATACTTTACATTCCAAATCAAAGGACAGGGCCCAAAGTTATACAGCCCATGCAAACAAAGAGCAGAACTTTTAGAACTAGAAGCTTCCTAAGAAACCATATAGTTTTAGTTCCATTTTGCCATTTTACAGATGAACAAACTGAGACTCAGACAACTGAAATGCTTTCTAAGAGTCACTCGGCTGGTGGGCTTCTGGTTATCACAAGCTAATTATAACTCACCCTAAAATGCAAATTAAATGTTCTGTGTGTGTCTCCAAAGAAAGGATCCATTTTGCTGTGTTTTTCCTTTCATTCCCTGCCCTCCATACTCAAGCTCTGGGTTGGCAAAGGTTCTTCCTGTCCCTTCAACTCTGGCTGCTCAGAGAGGATCAGAAATCTGTTTTCAATTTAAAAGCCACTTCTAGTAAAAGCCCAGCTCTGTAGTTAACTTTCGTTTTTTTTAGGTTCTGAAAGGGAATTTCAGAAATTTTCTTATGATTAGATTATCATAAAACTCAAAAGACCCTGGAAGAAACATTCAAGGGAAGGTTAAAGTGAGAATTTTTACACCAGGTCAGGGGAAGCATCAGTCACAGATGCCAGTGGAGGGAACAGCGCTAACTCCAAGGATAACAGACCCCACGGTGACAAACTGCAGTGTCAACTCCTTCTCTACCTCCTTCTGAACCTCAAAAGACTTTCTTGGAGGCAAAGAAGGAACTAGGAGTCACTCTAACTTGTCAATGTATTCCTTATTATTATTCTGTTGTTTTTACGAAGAAAAATTGCTAAAGCTGACCTTCTTTCTTTTTTAATCAATGTATTTTTCATCTTGCTTTAGGTATTTTTTAAAATTGAATTATAGCTGATTTACAATGCTATTTAATTTCAGGTGTATAGCAAAGTGATTCATATATAATTCATATACATACATAAAATACCTTTTCAGATTCTTTTCCATTATAGGTTATTATATGGTATTGAATATAGTTTCCTGTGCAATGCAGTAGGTTCCTGCTGTTTATCTGTTTTATATATAGTAGTGTGTATCTGTTAATCCCAAACTCCTAATTTATGCCTTCCCCATCCCCCTTCCCCTTTGGTAACTGTAAATTTGCTTTCTTTGTCATTGAGTCTGTTTCTGTTTTGTAAATAAGTTCATCTGTAACATTTTTTTTAGATTCCACAAGTGACATCATATGATATTTGTCTTGCTCTGTCTGACTGAGTGAAGCCGATATTCTTGCTGCTCTGAGGACTCATTATAAATCTTCAGTCATTTTCGAAATAAATTTATTTAACGCTTCACACTTCCTGGCATAAATATACTCATTAATTCAGTGACTGTCTGAGAAGCCAAGATTCTAGGGAAAACAGTTTTTAAACACACTTACACTAAAAGAGAGTTCTCTAGTCTCTCTTGCTCATTTTAGGTTATTAACCCTTTCACTGACAACCCCTATTCCAGCAGGGCATCTTCTATGATTTAATGTCCAGCAGATCCAACTTTTGCTTGTACCCCAACTGTTTCTCCTGGGGAACAGCTCGGCATTGTTAAGCGACACTGAAAAAGGCCCACCGACGTCCTCCTTCAAAACACCCAGCAGCTTTAGTAACAAAGACGTCAGATGCCAGGGAAATCCACAGACAAAGAAAGAGAAGGCTGGCCTTGGGGTCGGTCAGTTCTTGCCCATGTCACAGGACTGGTCTTGTGGAGAAACAGGACTCAGTTTTTAGAAGCTGGGAGATCCAGCAGCTTTTCTCTCTTAACCTGGACTGATACGGGCACCAGAAGGAAAATCCTCAAGAGCCAGCAGCTTCCAGCCTTTATCAGAATCACTGGAGCTGTATGGACAAGCCCCAGGAACTGAACTCTCTGCATTTAGAGAAGGATCCACCACAGACAGAAGGACTCAAAGAAAAGAGAGGGCAGGAAAAAAAAATTTCCAACTATTCAGCTGCCTTTAAAAAGTGACAGGGAGGGGGCGACCCTGGTGGATCAGCAGTAAAGAATCTGCCTGCCAATGCAGGAGACGCAGGTTCAATCCCTGGTCCTAGAGGATTCCACATGCAGTGAAACAACTAAGCCACTGCGCTATAACTACGGAGCCTGTGCTCTAGCGCCCAGGGGCCACAAATACTGAGCCCGTGTGCCACAACTACCGAAGCCTGTGAGCCTAAGGCCTGTGCTCCACAACAAGAGAAGCCATTGCAATGAGAAGCCCAAGTACTGCAATTAGAGAGCAGCCCCCACTTGCCGTGACCAGAGAAAAGCCCATGCAGCAGTGAAGACTTAGCAAAGCCAAAAATAAATGAATAGAAAAATTTTAAATGTCATTAAAAAGAAGTGACGAGGAATGAGGCAGGAATCTGAGTATCCATCACAGGTCCCCATGTGGGGCTCAAGATTAACCTCTGTCTTTGCCATATTTCTCTCGTGATCTAAACTGTGATCTGGGCCTGAAAAGGTTACTCAGGCAAACCCTAAACCTCACCAAATCATGTGACTGTATTTAATTTTTAGCTACTTGCCTGGCTACTGCTCCAGCTGGCATTTGCCACTCATGTCACCCATCAGTTAGGAGCCGATTATGAGCAGAAATGCCTGTGACATGACAGCTTTCCTCCCTTCCTCTGTGTTATTGACTCCTCTGGTCCTCAGCTCTGCAGGGAAAGTTCCCACCAGGGGGAGGCTGGGCCTCCCTGGATGCTGCCAAGCAGTCACTTGGTGGTCGAACAGTGAATTAAAATTCAGAATGTGGGGGGAGGGAAGAAGAAGGAATTTCAGAATGGGGGCAGGCCCTGGTGTGACCACCCCCACCAAACACAAAAACTTTCTCGGCTAATTCTGTGGGCAGAAGGCTCGGAGCAGAAACCCAAAAGCAGAGTGACAGGGGAGGGTACAGGTGTCCTGGGGATGGCCAGGCACCTTGGGGACAGGCTGT
Source organism: Bos mutus (assembly GCF_027580195.1). Classification (NCBI taxonomy): domain Eukaryota; kingdom Metazoa; phylum Chordata; class Mammalia; order Artiodactyla; family Bovidae; genus Bos; species Bos mutus. The sequence goes on from NC_091624.1 coordinate 46,015,702, forward strand.
GACATCCCAGGGGAGAGGGAATCGTCCAGTTCTGTCCTACCATCTATATCTCCTTCAGTCTAGATACAGCTGTTGATATATTATTTCTTCCAGGGCCCTTTTCCTGACCGCTCTTGACAAGGTTTGGTTTCTGTGAGAAGAGACTCATCACCCCCCTCCAGGAATGATTCAATGATACCTCTGTCCTCCTGGCAGACAGGGGACTTCTGTGAGGATGGACCTCACAGGCAAGAAGCCTCCAGGCTTCCAGTGCTTGGCACATGTAGTCACACCCACATGTTCCCAGTTCTGAATTAATTTTCTCATTAAAATGAAGACTAGGGGATGATGCTGCACTTTTACACATGGCTTTTAACTCCTTCTCGGTAGAGAAATTCCATGAATCAGGCTTATGCAAGCCAACACTTAGCAAACAAGCGGTGGAAACAGTGACTAAGGAAAGAGAGCTGGTTCTACAGTCCATGACACGCCTTGGGTTCGTCCTTAGACTTTTGCACTCATGTACACACACAACAGCATCTTCTTTCCCTTGGAAAGGTTTCCCCCTATTTCTTCAGTGTGGCTTCTGAGATCTGATTATCAGGCAATCACTTGTTTCTCTAATTCAGGCTGGAGACAGCCCTGGGACACCCATGGGATACAGCCTCTATTCCAGGGGAGCAGAGCACCCCACTGCAAGTCAGAGGCAGGGCCCTGCATGTTTCCATTCCTAGCAAGTTGGCTGGCAAGCTTCCTGCAGCTGCCAGCACGCACCCTCACATCCACCTTCCACACCATCTGCCAGGCCCAGGGCGAGGCAACATGCCAGCAAAACCCCCTCCCTGTGGGCAGTGTGAGGAAAGGAGGACCAGGGACCCCAGGACAAAGGCATCTGTGCCCTACCGCCTCCCCTTCTTCCTTTCAATGATCAGTGGCCATGAGTAACCAGAGCACACAGAGCAGCAAGGGACCAAGGCAGGTAAGGGCATCAGCAGATAGAGTCATGCTTCAGGATGATCGGCCACCTTTCTCAGTCCCCAGCCTCACCCGCCAGCCACTCAAGGGGACAGACTCACCTGCAAAATGAAATGGAGCCTCTAAGGTGACAACCCCATGGAGATGAAAGGGAGGGGCCCCACTCTCTGGAGGAATCCTTAATCACTGGCCTTAATCACAGTAGTTGTATGCAGGCCTCTCATCGCTGGTCCGACATCATCAATTTTAAAAGTATTTCTGAGCATGCCCCAGAGTATAATTGGCTCTTCCTGATTACCCAGCGAAAGAGGTGGCGGCAGACGGCCACCCTGGTCTTTATTCAACAGATGGGAGACACAGAAGGTAAGAAGAGAGGCTAAGTGCCCAAGGCCATGCAGCTGCAGCGAATCCTACAGTGGCCGGAACCAGAGCCTGTATTTTCCATTCCAACTAGCTAAACCTACCCCTTTAACAGGATCCCAGTTTGATAATAAATACCACGGCCTGGCACCTGCAGAGAGCTTTATACTTTGTAAATGGTATAAAGGTCTGTTGACTGCAAAACAGGCTGTATTTTCTTACCACATGTATTAAGTAGAACTGAAAGGGAGGTGCAGCGGGCATTGTTACTCTTCCCTATTTGAGATGAGAATACTGCAACCCTAGCAGACCAAGGAGCTATGATGTAGTACTCTTTCCATAGGTCATTTTTAGGCTGTCTTTTGGAAAGGAATCCTTAAGCTAATCCAAAATCAAGTTACTATACTGAGTCCAACTTTGACTCACCGCTAAAATGAGAATGTGCCATAGCAGCTGCAGTTTGCTCCAGAGAAAGAAGCCAGAGAGAACCAAAAATATCCTATGGTAATAACCATTTGTGATCATCCCCTTGCCCTACATATTGGAATAGGTGACCAAAGAACTCCTACCTATATGTTAGAGCTCCAAGTTCCATGCCAAACTATGACTTTTTGCCAGAGCTTCCTCAGCTCCAGTTTCTCCCTCCCAAAAATGCAGCTGGAACCCCAAAATCTCCTCTCAGAACCCAGCTCAAGGGCTCTGCCATCATTAACATGAGTCTACATCTCAGCACTTCACATGCTTGCTCCTACCTGATTCCTTTCCTCAACTTGCCTTTAACAGGATCCCAGTTTGGTAATAAATACCATGGCCTGGCAGCTGCAGAGAGCTTTATACTTTGTCAATGGTATAAAGGTCTGTACCAGTACCTTCAGTGCTGGTACAGCAGAAAGAGGCACAAGTTCCAGGCCATGTTATTGTTCTGAAGCTTAGTTTTCTCATTTATGAAATGAGAGACTGTGGGTGCTTTTTCCTATCTTCAAAGGAGAGCTAAGAGGATCAAGTGACAGAATATAGGTTAAAACAACACGAAAATAATGCAAGATAGAGTTACAACAGCAACATACAAGCATAACCAAGCATTCAAGCAATAATACTTTCTGGGGTGGTCCAGTGGTTAAGAATTCACCTTGCAATGCAGGGGACGTGGGTATGATCCCTGGTCAGGGAATTAGGATTCCACATGTGGAGCAACTAAGCCCATGTGTCCCACAACTACTGAACCCATCTGCCACAACTAGAGAGCCCATGCACGGCAACGAAAGATCCTGCCTGATGCAACGAAGATCCCGTGTGCTTCAATTAAGATCCAATGCAAATAAAAAATGAATTAAAAAAAATCAGTCTAAAAAAAGTAATAACACTTTCAGAAATGATAATAGCTAATATAAAGTGAGAGCTTACCACTTACCACTGACACTATTCTTAACATTCTAGTTGTAGCATAATTCATTCTCATAGCAACACACTATGAGGTGTGTAGTGTTTTATTCCCATTTCACAGATGAGAAAAATAAGGCACAAAAAGGTTTCAGCAATTTGTCCAGGCACCAGCCAGGCAGTCTGGACTCAGGCCCATGCTGTTAACCTGAAAGGCCCTTATTTCAGCACATTACCTCTGATACGATCTGCCACTAGTGGGGCCTGTCAAGGTTTGGGCTTTCCTGGTGTCTCAGAGGATAATGCAACGCAATGCAATGCAGGAGACGCAGGTTTGATCCCTGAGTCAGGAAGATCCCCTGGAGGAGGAAATGGCTATTCACTCCAAAATTCTTGCCAGGAACAATCTGTGGACAGAGAAGGCTAGTGGGCTAGAGTCCATGGGGTCACACAGAGGTGGGCACGACTGAGACAAGCCACCGGCAAACGTGATCCCACCTGAGCTACTCAACAGCCCCGTCCAGTAGGTAAACAGATGATGTCAGTCCAGGCGGCTAATAATAGTCTATGAGACACAGAGACACCAAGCCAGAGAAATAACTCATCCAGGTTTCCAAGCAGATGAGTGGCAGGATGGGGACTTAAATTCATGGGGCCTGACCCCTCCACCCCCACCTCCACAGCTTTCCAGGGGTCCCAACACCAGCACAAGTGTGACACACACGTCCCCCCTCCCCAACGCCTGCCCACAGCAGCATCTCCAGGGAACAAAGGCCGAGGCCACACTGAGAGATCCATCAGGGGCCTCTGCCACCAGACCTCAGGGGACAGTGCCTTTCTCAGTCGCTCACAGGATTTTGTGTGTGATGGATCCGGAAGCTGGTGGCCCCGGAGGACGTCCTCTCACGGACACGAAGTGGCAGTCCCTCCACCTGACCCACGGTGGCCAGACATTTCCTAAACCTGTTATGCAACTTTTGCTTCAACCAAGCTGCTGCTGGGATTTCGCTCTATTTCAACATGTTTTGTTTTCTCTTCAGAGAGAAAGCACGAATGTGAAACCAAAACACTTCTTAGTGACCAGACTACGGCCCTTCCCGGCAGGCTGGGATTATTGGGCGGGGTGGGGGGTGGTGGTTCTCAAAGTTACCTTCTGGGAGCCAATTTCAGCTTCCAAAATGACTAACAACTGCAGGGGTGAGGAAGAGGATGTGTGTGTGTGGTGGGGGGTGGGGCACAGTACAACTGAAGGCCACTGTTTCCCAGAGGGGAAGAAGCCAACTCAAGAGGGCCCAGCAAAGAGCCCCAGTGACACTGCCCTGCCGGCCCCAGAATTTCAAGATGGCAGCCTGAGCCCTTCTGAGTTCACCCACCCCAGCCCTCGCACCCATATGAAAGTCAATATCAAGATGGGTCATTCTTCTCCCCAAAGCAAGCCGGTCTCATCACCTAAGCTCAGGGTCTAATTACAGGGAGCAGGCTCTGGAAATAGGAGCCAGGACTTATTTTGGTTGCCTGGGTAAGGAGGGCCCTCAGTCAGTGTGCAACGAATGAAGTGGGTGGCCAGATGAATAAACAGCCTCAACGGGGGCTTGTGGGTTCCACCATAGAAAACGGACAGACAAAGGGGCTGAGTCTCTGTCTGGTCAAGGACAGTAGGGATCCCAAACAACGCTAAGCAAAACAAAATAAAAACCAGCACTTGTTTAATAGCAGGTTTTAAAGCACTTCCCCCACCCCCACCTCACATCTCTTTAAAACAACTGATTCATTCAACCAAGAGTCACAGAAAACCTTTACGTGTCTCTGGAGAATAAGTCCGAGGGGAAGAGGGTCTGGGCCTCAGCGTGCCACTCAAGGTAGTCCAGGTTTATTCTGAAGGCAATGGGGACAGCCATGTGGTGTCAGGTGGAGACACTACTGGAAGTGAACTGAGACAATGGGGCTGCCGCTCGACCCCCTCAGGCCCCTCTCAGGCTCTGCTGCACCATGGAGAACAGGCTGGATTTTCAGTTCCAATCAGCTAACTCCGCCCCTTTAACATGATCCTCATTTGATAATAAATACCATAGCCTGGCACCTGCAGAGAGCTTTAAGCTTTATAAACTGTGATCACTGCAAACCTGGTTGCATTTTCTTCTAAGACTTGATTAAGCAGATCTGAAAGGTATGTAGGATGAGTATTATTACTCTTCCCTGTTTAAGGAGAGAAAACTGGGGATGAGCAGATCAGCTAAGAAGGATTTGTGGGCATTCATTCAACAAATACTTAACTGAGCACCTACTATGTGCCCGGAACTATTTCTGGCAAAGGGAACACTCAAGAGAACAAAGGAGTCAAAAATTCCTGCCCTTTGAGAGCTGACATTCGAATGAGGGAAGACAGACTGTGAACAATGGAGATCATATTACAATTATGAAAAAAACACTAAACTATGTAAATAATACATATAAGTTAATGGTATTGTGGGTTACAGGGTAACACATGCTGTGGAGAAAAGCAGGTCTGGGCAGTAGGGAAGTGAGAGCGAAAAAGGAGGGGAGAGAAAGGGCAGGTTTATCCAATTGTGACTCTGTGATCAGGGAAGCCTGCAATGTAAAGGAGACAGAGGCAGAGTCCCCTGAACCAGCAGGAGGGAGAAGAAAACAGATTTAAGGAGTATCACAGATGCAGGAGTGGACAGGTCTTGGAAGCATATGGGGAGAGGGGAAGAGGGGCAGAAATGGGGGAAATGTTGAAGACCATCCCCAGCCTTCTGAGGAAGGGGGCCCAGGCCAAAGGGAAGACCAGAGGAGAGGGCAGGATGTCCATGATGGACACTGAGGCAGCCAACTGGACATGTCTCCAAGGCAACAGGATACCCAGCTCCCAGACAGACCCGACCAGAGACACAGATGTGCAAACCGTGAGTTATCAGCACCCAGGGAGAAAAAGAGATGTGTCCCGAGAGACAAAAAGAAGACCAGGAGGCTGCCTGTCATCAAAAGGGACCAGGAAAAGGGTAGCTGAATTTATTAGCCAGGAAATCGCTGGTAGCCTAGTGGGGTTTCAGCAGAGCGGTGGGTGCAAAGGAAATCAACCCTGAATATTCACCAGAAAGGACTGATGCTGAAGCTGAAGCTCCAATCCTTTGGCCACCTAACACGAAGAGCCGACTCACTGGAAAAGACCCTGGTGTTGAGAAAGATTGATGGCAAAAGGAGAAGAGGGCAGCAGAGGATGAGATGGTTAGAGAGCATCACCAACTCAGTAGACATGAATCTAAACAAACTGCAGGAGACAGTGACTAAACAGATGCAAAATGCCAGAGGTCTGGGGGGAGGGGGAGGTGACAAGGGGAGAAGGTAGAAACTGAGTGTCAACCATCCTTTCCCAACACATGTTATTTTAAGGAGAAAAAACTCTCGGGGCACACGGGTCAAGGTGAGCTGCCTGGGGTTGGTTTGTTATTTAAGATGAGACAAGTATGGATTCAGAAATGCTCTTAAGAAGGAACCAATGGCTGGAGGTGGGGGTGAGGTAGAGGCCAAGATACTGGAACTGGGTTACTCAAGAGACAGATGACCAAAATAACTATGACCATGACCTTTATTGAGAACTTAGGCACCAGACACTGCAGCAAAAGCTTTACATACGTCATGCCCACTTTTTCAGTAAAAAAGAATCTGGGTCTTGGGATTCATATTCCCAATCTGTAGATAAGGAAACTGAGCTTAGAGAGGTCAAGTAAGATGGCCCAGGTGAAGAGCCAGGATTCAAACCCAGGTGTACATCACTGGTTGCTACACCCACTGATTCTCCTTAGAAGAAGGAAGGACCCTCTTACTTTACAATAGGAGAAGGGGCAGGGGTTGGCAGGCTAGTGGGAAGGACAGTTAGAGGAAGAATTTGATGGAGTCCGGGTTCCTCTAGGAACAGAGAGCAAGATGCCACACTGAGGCTGAAAAAAGTGGAAGGGTGGGAGTCTGAGAGGCAAGGTGGTCTGAAGCAGCTGCTGAGCAGGATGGAAGCCGACTGACCAGAGCACAGGGAAGGCCAGGCTGGGGCCCCAAACGCCTGGCACACAGGGCAGCAGTGGACACAATGTGAGGGTTTCTCCTGAAGGGCTGGGCTTCCCTGTGGGCAGTGGGTTGTCGGGGATCAGATGTGGGCAGGCAGGTGTAGGAAGATCCAAAGGCAAAGAAACTATGGGCTGGAGAGTGGCTGCAGTGATGGGCTGTGGGGGCCAGGCTGGATGAGGAAGCCAGGGATGCGATGAGATGAGACAGAGAAGAGGCGAGAGTCTTCACACAGTGTAACCATGAGAAAGCTGTGGCCAGACTCCGAAACGTCTGAATGCACGATTTCAGGGGCAGAAAGGTTCAGGGCCAGGACAAGGCCCTTAGAAGTAACAGCCATGAACCTGAGTGGCGTAAAGAATAGAGGGATATGGGACTTCCCTGGTGGTCTGTGCTTCCAATGCAGGGGGCATGGGTTTGATCCCTGGTTGGGGAAGTTCCACAGACTGTGCAGTAGGCAAAAGAAAAAAAGAATGTAGGCATTTGGATGTTAGTCAAGTGGTGACCAAAATGGAACACTCTCAGGATGATAATAGAATTCAGGATGGACGAACAGTCTGTGAGCCAGATGTCAACATCCAGAGGATGAAGGAAAGTGGCTGGATCACATTGTCATTGATGATGATGGTACTGAAGCTGAAAGGTCCCACCCAGAGGACAGTCCTACACAGGAGGTAATGATAACCGCTGTAAGGACTTAACCCTCACAGATACCCAGGACATCAGTACCATTTTTTCCTTCTTTTATAAATGGAGAAACCAGGCAGAGAGGTGAAGACATTTGCCCCAGGTCACACCCAAGTGGGAAGCAGGACCACAGTCTGGATCAAGAGTCCCTCCCTCTACCCACCCTGCCATCCCAGTGGAGAAGAAGGTGAGTGGTAACACAGGGAGAAGAGGGACAGATGCTGGTGGAAGTGGATGGCAGGAGCCTCAAAGGGAAAGGAGAGCTTGATAGGGTGAGCAAGGGGAGAAGAGGGACAGATGCTGGTGGAAGTGGAGGGCAGGAGCCTCAAAGGGAAAGAAGAGCTTGATAGGGTGAGCAAGTAACAGTGGGAGGGTCGCAGCCCCAAGGTGCCTGATTTAAACTAATGGGCATCATCTCTACCTGAGAGGCATTAGGGAGAGGCCTCAGGAGAAGCGCTGGATGTCTATCGGCAGAGGGAGGAGGAAGGAACATTCAGTGAAGATGTAAAGGAGTCAATTACAAGGAACTTTCACAGGGTCCAGGGGAAAAATAAAGAAGGAAGCCAGGGAAAGTTGGTTCAGGAAAGAGAAAGCAGGAAGGAAATTAGCTTCTGCATTTCATAAATAAGGAAACTACCAGAACTCCGAAAAGCTAAGTGTCCCACCCAACCGGTAAGTCAAAAGCCTGGGATCTGAACTACCCCAAGCCAGTTCTCTGCCGGTGAGAATTCAGGCTCAGAAGGAGTCTGAGGGCACATCTGAGACTTCCCTGGTGGCTCAGACGGTAAAGCGTCTGCCTACAATGCAGGAGACCTGGGTTCAATCCCTGGGTCAGGAAGATCTCCTGGAGAAGGAAATGGCAACTCACTCCAGTATTCTTGCCTGGAAAATCCCATGGACAGTTGAACCTGGCAGGCTACAGTCCATGGGGTTGCAAAGAGTCAGACACAGCTGAGCGATTTCACTTTCACTTTCACTTGCAGTTAAAGTGATTGGAGGAAGCTTCCTATGAAAAATGGTGACAGTAAACATTCCAAGGTGTTGACTGGGAGAGGAGGGCAGGCTTTGGGCCAAGCAGAACTCACAAGGAAGATTTAAAACAAAAAGAAAACTCTCTGGGCAGGAAAGCTTGGGGACCCAGGGGACACAGGAAAAAAGCCAGAAAGTTCGGGGGTTCAAGAGAGACCGCCAAAGGTTTCCTTGAACACAAGCAAACCAGTTCATCCAGGGCATCAGGGAACGCCAGAGGGGTCCAGACCCCAAGCCTGTAAACAAAGGAAAGCAGGACTCGAGTTTGGAGACTGATCACCACCCCAAAGATCGAGGGGACAAAGGCCCTAATCAATGAAAGGGCCACAGTGGCTAAAACGTGCCCAGGGGCAACCAGGAAAGGCATAGGATGCCCACTCCACAGAGCGACACCCTCTGCCTTATGTGACAAGCCCTCTACCTCAAGGGCACGCCCCCTACCCCTTGTGCACCCCAAGGCGTGATTTGAAAAATGTAATTGAACTCCCCCTCCAAGTTAGCCCCAGTGCCTTCCCCTATTGAAGATCTGAGGTCGCCTTGGCTGCCCGCTGTAATCTCAGGGGCTACCCTCCAAGCCCTCTGCCCTGGCCTTGCCCTCCCCCATTTCCGGACAGAGGGGGCCAGCGGCAGGCAGGAAAGGGGCCACGTGGGGGCCGAGCGCTGTCTCTGGGACCAGATCCCTGCCCCCACTCCTCCAAGAGACCCCAGGCCTGGGCATCAGCACGTGGCCTGGGCATTCATGAAACAAACAACAGTACAGAAGTTCAAAAAGAATTCCTCGCTGGACTCCATGCCACTCCCAGATCCACCTTAGAGAAAAGTGCTCCTTCCCACTGAAGGAGGATGGCGAAGAAGGGAAGGGCAGGATCGGAAGGAGACTGAAAAATCACTGAACTTTTGTCGCAAAAAACGAGAGCAACTTGGGATTTCACACTCTTTCGAAGCGGAGTGGCATCTCCTGGGCTGTATGTGGTTTTGAAAGCACTGGAGAGGGTGGGAGGGAGGGACGCTGGCAGCTGCCTTCGTCACCCCGTCCCATACTGAGGGCCCTAGCAGTCTGCTTGGCACTGCGGAGACCAAGATGAGGAAAGCCAGAGGTGGAGGAACACTGAGCTGCCTGGCACCTGCCCGCCTCGCTGCTGCTGCTCCTCGGAGCTCAGCACTGCCAGGGACAGAAACCCCCGAGGCCAAGCAAGGCTTCCAACTGGCTCAGCACCCACCAGCTCCTAGAGAGAAGGCTTAGACTCAACCAGCTCGGCCGGCTGTCAGTGCCCTGCCATCCGGCTGCACCCTAGCGGGGCAGGAGGGCTTCCCCCAGCAGAGCTTAAAGGGACTGCGTTTCCCTGACAAGCAAAGCAAGAGAAGGGTCAGCGGAAGTTCTCTTGCTTCAAATCTTTCCTGTTTCCTTCTGCCCTTGCTTTCGCCACCGCAGGACGCAGGGCATGGTCGGAGAGCGGTGTGCCTAATCTGGTTGGAATTTCCTCCTCCACCCACCTGGCATTCTCCCCACAGTCCTGAGCGCTCCGGACCAGGGGCTCTCACGTCCACCCTAAGTGCTGGTCTAGGCGACCACACCACTGGCCCCTCTGGAGCACCAGGGGGAGAGGCGTATGGCAGAGCTGCTGCAAAGCCCCAGCTGGAATGCAACAAGTCATGGCGACCTCTGGGTGACAGCCCTACAGGGTCCCCTCGCTCCCTCCCTTGGGACCACTGCGAGGTCCTGGCAGCCTGTCCCTTTACAGATGAGTAAGCAGTCATATGCCACTACCGTGGGGCCAAGGGAGAGAGGAAGACACAGAAAGGAGGAGGAAAGTTGCCAAAAGTCTTCTAAATCCCCACTTAAGAATCACAGGCTGTTGACTGCTGGAACTTGAGAGGTGTTAGTGATGATGAGGTTCAGTGTTTTCTCAGACTTTTTGGCCTAGCCAGAGGTACATTTTGCACAGCCACTCAGGGAACACACATACACACAACCCAGACTGTCACAGAGCAACAGTACTTCTTACCGCATGCCACACATGCTTCTATTTAATATTTTGTACTCTCACCAACCTGGCTTTTTAAGAATGTTTCTCCCACTAATGGTCACCACCCTTTGAAAAATGCAAGTCATTAAGGTGACATTGGGTGGAGGGGATTTCACAGAAAAGTATATGCAATATTACAATGTGAAGCATTAGCCAGGCTGACTTTCCACACTTAAGACACAACAGAGCAGCTTGCTGGGCTCAGAAATCAAAGTGACCAGTCCTGAGCACCATGGTCCACACACCAAAAAGGAGAGAAAAACTGGAAAACACAGGCCCATCCAACACGCTCACTGAACTTTACAAGATCAAGGTTAAAAATGTGTGCCTTATAAAATACAAAAACAAAACAAAACCTTTTTTTTCCTCTCAAGATACAATTTACATTGATTGGGCTTCAAGTGTAATTAATTATTTCAAATTGCAAGTAACATAAAAAGAGGACAATGAGTATTCTGTGTTCGTAGAAAGGAGGACAGGTGAAAAATAGGAAATATTAACTGGTCCATAGTCCCCATTTTCCTAGTGACAGAACAGTGCCTAAAGAATGAAGCAAGTTAGGGGCTGGGCTTGAACCCCAACCCAGGGCTCCTGACTCAGTTACTCACAGTCTCCACCATCCCTGTTATTTAAGAAGAACACAGTGAAGGTCTCCCCAAGTGGAGCATTTCCTTGGCCCCTGACATCTCATGTTGGACATCGACACTTGTGTTGGTTTCAGCATACCTCCATCGCAGCCTTGCTGGGGTCACACAGCGGGGCTCATGCCACTTAACTCTCTCTGTGCTTTTTAGCCCCACTGCAAAATGAAAAGAGTAATCCAAAGAAACTGTAAAAAAAAAAAAAAAAAAACCACCAAGAGGTACTTTAAAGCCAAACCGGGATGCTCAAAACCAGAACCCCCAAGGGTCTTTATTCAGAGCCAGGATTATAATCCGAGAATCTAGAAATTGTTCCTGGTTAGCTAACCCAAACCTGTATTTTATTATTTTTAAAATTTTATTTTATTTTTTGGCTGCACCACACAGCACGTGGGATCTTAGTTCGCAGACCAGGGATCGAACTCGTGCCCCCTATGTCAGAAGCGCAGTTAACCACTGGACCACCAGGGAAGGTTCCCCAAACCTTCATTTTACAGTCAAGTTCCACAAAATGACAGCCCAGGACCACACACATGACATTAACCCGTCCACAAGTGAAAACTGCTACAGAAAGCAATACTAAGTACATAGTGACAAGTGGATCAAAACATACCAACACCTAGAGAGCAGAAGGAGGGGCAGGGAAGAAACTAAACACAGATCACACAATTCAAACACATGCAACTAACCCCTTGTAAGGGGCTTCCCCAGTGGCTCAGCAGTAAAGAATCCACCTGCCATGGAGGAGATCCAAGAGATCCAGATCCCTGGGGTCAGGAAGATGCCCTGGAAAAGGGAGTAGAAGCCCACTCCAGCACTCTTGCCTAGAGAACCCATAGGCAAAGGAGCCTGATGGGTTACAGTCCATAGTGTCGCAAAACAGTCAGACACGACTGAGCGACTTAGCACGCACCCAAGAGTGTCATAGGGAGGTCAAAAGGCATAACTAACCCTAAAAACAAGCTCCAATGATGCCTTGAACCAAACTCACAGCAGAGGTCAAGAGCCTCAGAAGTGGTCTAGTTCTTTGACGGCTCATGCCTGCTCAAATGACATCTCCCAGCTCCTAACCTTCCCACACTCTGTCCAAGGCACTTGAGACAACAACTTCAAATATGGGGACTTTTTATTACATGTGAAGGATTATTTCCTATACAAATGCCACCTGGTGTCCGTCCACGGTCTTTCTTGGAGTGACTTTGAAAACCTAAGAGAAAAAATCTCCTTGTGGCCTCCATAACCCTGGCAGGCAAGGACGGTTCCTTTAATCTCCCTCTGGCATGCCGGAGAGCAGAGGGGTGATGACTAAGACCCAGCAGCACAACATAAGACTTGGGGCTCACCTTAATGTGAATGCCCATGGCCTTCTCTCTGGATTGGTGTCTGTTCAGCCACTGACTGCCAGCTCTAAGAACTGCTCAGAGCAAGGAAAACCCTCTGCATTAGACATTCTGGCCTTCCCACCGCTCATGTGGGGCCAGCATCAGAAACAAGATACAGACGCTAGTTGGGGAACTCACCACCTAGAGAAGTCCCCAAATCTCCGAAGCACACCGGGGCTGGAGTCGGCGGATACCCGTGGTGCATGATGAGCCCTGGCAGGCTAATCCCGTTCACCGCTCTGTGCCTCAGTTTCTTCATGTTAATTCCCACGGCTACTGTACGAATTAGATGAGTTCTGCCTACAGAACTGCAATGTATCAATAATAGTATTACTTCCCCGTAGCACTCTATCTATCCTCTGGCCATTCTGTATCCTGAACAAGCTGACTTAGTGCAGCTCAGGCAAAAATCCGCCTGGTTAAAGCTACCTCCTGACAGCAATGCATTTAAAACTACCCGGGAAGCGCGGGGCAAACTGAACGGCTATTACACAACCCATAAGAAAGGCTACGTAGCACGCGCTCTCCCTGCCTGCCCGCCTCCCTACAACAAAATGAGAAGGCAAATGTCACTGTAAATCTCACTGCCTCTCAGCTGCTCGGCTGCCAAAGGGCGGGCGGCCGGGCCAGCCGGGTCGGGGCCACGTTTCTCGGCGCGACTATGGTTAGCGCTCCCGGCGGCGAGCCCCTCGGGGACGGCGCACGTGTGCGGGAGCCCCGATCACCCGGCAGCGGCCAGCTGACGCCACTCGCCGCGGCTCGGACACCGAGCGCGCCAGTGGGAGCCGCGACCAGCCGGGACCGCAAACCCTCCGATCGCGTGGCCAGACGTGGTAAGACTGCTCAAAGCCATACCGGCCGGCTCCGTCTGGAGCCCCGCCGCCACCGCCGAGGCCAGCGGTGCTCTCGCCTTCTCCTCGCCGGCGGCAGCGCCGCCAGCAGCCTGGGCCTGGAACTCGGCGGGAGCGGCGAAGCGGGGCGCCGGCTGGGGCACCCTCGTGGGCGCGGGAGGGGGGGGTTGCCCCCGGGGGCCCAAGCGCACAGCGGAAGGAGCTACGCGGCGCACTCCCAGGCGCCCCGGCTGCGCGCGCCAGCTCCCGGTGGGACCCAGGAGATCCGGGGGGCGCCGCGGCGCTAAGGAGAGCGCGGTTGCGGAGGGCTGCTTCCAGGCGGCTCCGGCGCGGGATGCATAAGCACACGCGTGCGCTCGCCCGTTCTCTAAAGTCTCCTGGCGCCTCACCTTCACTGAGTCTACCGGGTACATGACCGAGTGCTCCAGGATCCCGGCCATCGCTCCGGCTGTCATGTGGGTGGATAAGGAGGCGCTGGTCGGCAGGTTCTCATAGTCCTCCGACCCAGCGTCCTTGCAGCCGCCGCCGCCATCTCGGCTGTCCCCATCCATCCTGCGCGCCCTAGCCTGGCTCCCTACGCCGCCGCGGCGTAGCTCCATTCGCCGGCTCCGCGCGGCGCGGGAGGCTGCAGGAGGCGGGCGGGGCGGGGGAGGGGGCGAAAAACTTCACTTCTTTAAAGTGGGAACCACCTCCCCGGTGCTGCGGGGCCTGACGCCATGGCGGGCTGGGGTGGAGCAGAGGGGCCCGAGACACCAATCACTGAAAATGAAGAGACGGGCTGCGGCCGCGCCATTGGTGTGCAGGATAGTGGGGACCCGCCTCCCTGTGTGACGTAACTGTCCAGTGCAAATTTCCAAGCTACCGGACGGGGGCGAGAGGAGGACGTGGGGTGTCCCGGGAAGTCGTCTTACCTCTTGGTGGGGTGGTGCTGCCTGGCTTGGAGCAGGCCAGGGGGGCAGCTGCTGGGAAGGGTCACCCGGACCGCAGAGGGGGAAGTGCTTGCGGCTGGAGGGGGATCCGGAACAGCGGCCAGTCTACCCACAGACCCCGGGATTTTGTTGCCAACAGTATTGCTCAGCAAGCTTTGGCATTCCTCGGGCCTGGAGCAGCTAAGTTACTGCGAATGTCATTTATAGAGCAATTCTTGTGGCTGGAGGAGGAGTGGGGGCGCACGTGGGGGTGGATGGAGTTCCAGAATTGAGGACCCACTGCGCGATACGAGGGGTGCACCTCCTTTTCTGCAGCACAAGAGCATGTACCGTGGAGGGAACAAAGTGAAATCTCGAGATCCTGCGCCAGGCTGCTTCGTTGGCGCGAATACTAAAGTTTTTCTTTCTCAAAAGAAAACACGTGATCCGTAGAGCAAAGTTTATTCCTCCTTATTCTCACAAAGGGGCTAAAGCCACACAGCCCTGGACTGGTGAAGACGATAAATGGTCACCAGGATGAAGCCCTTCTGAATGGGCACCTTCAGCACGTTTTCCTCGGGCAGGAAAGGCTTTAAACGCCTGGCCTCACAATAGAGAGAAAAGTGACGAAGAGAGTAAAATCTTGCAGCATTGCATCTGCCTGGGCTTCCCCGGTGGTACAGTAGTAAAGAGTCCACCTGCCAAGCAAGGAGACCCGAGTTCCATCCCTGAGTCAAGAAGATCCCCTGGAGGAGGAAATGGCAACTCACTCCAGTATTCTTGCCTGGTAAATCCCATAGACAGAGGAGCCTGAGGGGCTACAGTCCATGGGGTCACAAAGAGTTAGACACAGCTGAGCAACTGAGTGCACATGTATAGTTCTTTAAAGACTCAGGTCTTCTAGTTCATAAACTCATCCCAAGCTATTAAATATCTTCTTAAATAAAGTGTAACCCAGGTTACTTTATTGTAACCTAAATAATAATGTCTTCTCCATCTGGGAGGAAGAGGGAGGAATCAAAAATTAGGGGAGTAACCTGTCTGTTTATCTAAGGCTCCCTGAAATGTGTGTCTAAATGTGCATGTTCTGGGCTTGAGATTTGGCTTGAGCTGATCAACTTTTACTGCATCTTATCCGTAGAAGACTTCTAGTCAGGAAAGCTGTTCCTTGAGATATGAAAGGGTGGGGGAGACCCTGAAGATGCTGTATCTCCTCCTTGGCCTCACCCTGGTCCCAAGATTCGAGTCACAGTCACCCAGACAGCTCCCCGGGATTTGAGATTCAGTGATGTGAACAATGTCAATAGAGGCTTCAAGACCTAGGGGACTGTTTCTGAATTTTCAGTAGCTGCCAATAGTTGCTCCCAAGAGAAGTGCTAAAGATGGGATAGGTAAAAACAAGCTCTGCATTTAGTCATTCCTGGAGACAAATTTCCCTGCTTTTGCTAAAGGTGATTTTCAAGAAACACTGGTTAAAACCTGTTGATACTCATTTAAAAATAGATACCCTTTAACCAGTAAGTATTAACTCATCATCTCACTTCAGTGACCAACACTCTGAAAATACAGGATGCTCTTCAAAGCATTGTTCATAGTAATAAATAATTGGAAACAAGCTAAGGGTTCAACTAGAGAGGAATAGCTGAGCAATTACGATACTTGTGTTAGTGAAATATTATGAGGCCATTAATTGTGGTTATGCAACAACATGGGAAATAATTATGATGTAGGTAAGAAAACAAAGCAGAGTTCTATGAACACTACATTCACCAAGATGTAAATATGCACATAAAAAGAGTGAAGTGGTTATGGTGATAGTGATGTAGGATTACAGTTATGTTTACTATATTTTTCAGACAAACAATGCTTGTATTGTTTCTGTAATTGAAAAACATATAAAGAATGAAAGTGGATCATTCTTTGTAGGATCTACTCTCTCGATGGATGAGAAAACCCCTGAACTCTGCAGTGGTGATATTGGTGGAGAAAAGTCAGCCCGTAGATGCTTAAACGCACTCTTGGCATTTGTGAACATCCTCATAATCTTCACAGACATACAATTTTTTAAAAATTTCATTAAATGTTAAGCTGAAGCATTTAGAAAATCTTCAAAATATTTATTATGAATATTCAGTATTTTTTCTCACCAAATGTGGTAGTTATAGTGGTTTGGCCCTCAATACCTTAAACTTCTTCTTGTACTGTAGTGGCCAGAAAATTTAAACCACATTTCTTGCAGTTGGAGTCTGCTGCTGCTGCTGCTAAGTCGCTTCAGTCGTGTCCGACTCTGTGCGACCCCAGAGACGGCAGTCCCCTGGCTCCCCGTCCCTGGGATTCTCCAGGCAAGAACACTGCAGTGGGTTGCCATTTCCTTCTCCAATGCATGCAAGTGAAAAGTGAAAAGTGAAGTCGCTCAGTCTTGTCCGACTCCTAGCGACCCCATGGACTGCAGCCCACCAGGCTCCTCCGTCCATGGGATTTTCTAGATATGACTTAAATTCTGACAGCTGAACTAGAGAGTTCTGGGAGGTGGAAGGCAAATAGAGACCACCATCCTGCTGTTTTGCTGTTGTATGCTGCCTAGCAAAATCCTAGACCCTTGGATCAGGAGCAGTTGGGGTGGGCAGTGGCTTGCCTATTACAATAGCATCACAGTGTCTGGACCCCAAGTTCATGGATGTTGAAAGGCAGTTGTGGCAATGGGAGTGGCAACAGGAAAGGTGGCAGCACCATAGCTTCCATAGGTGGCCTCCTACACCTTGGAGGATTCGGTGGGGCTTCCCTTAGGAAGCCAGTTACGAGTTGTGAGTCTGAGAGTCATCTCTGGAGACCCCGCCTAGGTTTCCCATTCAGCAATATTCTGTACAGTAACAAATGGGCATCATAATGAGGGAGGTATCTCTGGATGTCAGAATACAGTGGCCAGCCCTGGTGCTCGACCTCTGTGGAAGGCCTGCTGGGAGGGGGGTGA
Organism: Bos mutus; assembly: GCF_027580195.1. Lineage (NCBI taxonomy): Eukaryota > Metazoa > Chordata > Mammalia > Artiodactyla > Bovidae > Bos > Bos mutus. Next base: position 46,032,951 of record NC_091624.1, read on the forward strand.
CATCCCCCAGACACTGTGACCCAATGCTCTGGCTCCACTGCTAACAAGAAGGGAACATCACAGGGATGCAGGGACAGAGCTGTGATCATGCCCTGCGGGGTGAACCAGGAGACTTGGATGACTTGCTGGTTCCAGCTGAATCTTAGGTAAGGTTCCTGAACGTTGAAGTTCTGAAGATGTCTTTGGTTCCCAGCTGCCTTCACCCAACTGGGAGTCCACTTAGAAGCAGGAAGCCACAGAGAATGTAGGGGGAATAGCACTTGAGTTGGAATCACAGACATGTTCAAGCTTGGGTTCCACCTCTGACCAGTTGTGTGACTCTGGCCCTTTTGGTTGGCTTGCTTCCACACCTGCTGACGATGAACATTAGTGATTAACACGTTGTTATTCAGTGGCTAAATCATGGCTGACTGTTTGTGGCCCCATGGACTGCAGCACACCAGGCTTCCATGTCCTTCACTCTCCCAGAGTTTGCTCAGACTCCTGTCCATTGAGTCGGTGATGCCATCCAACCATCTCATCTTCTCCTCCTGCCCTCAATCTTTCCCAGCATCAGGGTCTTTTCCAGTGATTTGGCTCTTCACATCAGGTGGCCAAAATATTAGAGCTTCAACTTCACCATCAGTCCTTCCAGTGAATATTCAGTGTTGATTTCCTTTAGAATTGACACACAGTGAAAGAAAAACAGAAACAAAAAAATACAGTAAAAGCCTACAATGAATTATATATAATTTGAGAGTGTTTGGAAGAAGGAAGACAGAAGGGAGTTAATGCTACACAGGGAAGACATTCAGGCTTTCTCCAAAATCTTGCTTTTCTCACAATAATTACTCAAGTCCTGTCATCTGCCTACCCACTCATGCAATGCACGTATATATTAACACTCTGCCCAGAATTTAGTCAATGCAGTGTCTTCCCCTGGGGCTCTAGAATTCCTCTACCAGGGGCGGGTGGCGGGGGAGGGGTGCCTGGAGGAACTGCATGGTGTGATGTCTCCTAGAGCATAGTGTGCTGGGTACCTGGTGTGGCTGTGCATTTTGCTTTTTTTTTGTTTTGCAATGTGCACTCCTCCACATTTTCATTATTTTTAAGTCAAGGGTTTATGTTGGGAGGGCTGAGAGGGCCACTAGACATGCAGGATCCCTCACTCATTTATACATCTGGCCCTGTAATCCCAGAAGCCTTTGCTTTCCCAAGGACAGCACTGTCTTTGCTGAGGAAGCAAGGACTGTCCTAAAAGCTATATCTGCAATTCATCCTTAGGGATGTGTCTCCTCTTGAGACCGAAGAAGAAATGGAGCCCTCCCACCAAATAAGAAAGGGGTGAGGGCAAGCCTCCAGGCACAGAAGACAGAGAGTTGCCTCTGTTTACTGGTCTTCCTTTTATAAAGGATGGTGACAAGAAAGGGTCAGAGCTAGAGGTTTAATCAGGGAATTAAGTGTTGCCCAGCTCCACTGGACAGTGAAGGAGAGAGAAGCCTGGTATGCTGCAGTCCATGGGGTCACAGGTTGGACATGACTTGAGTGAATGAACAATAGCAATCTCCCAGGAGCCTGCCAGTTTGTCGCAGACCCTGCTGCTTAAGCCCCTTGTGATAAGGCTGGAACCCCTTGCTGTGATACATGGTGGGATCCACAGACTCCCCGTCTTGTGGATTCCTGTGCCATTCTCCCTGGCAGCTGCCCCCTGCACTTTCATGGATGAGGCTCAACGATGCCAGTTGCCCCCTCCTCACATCATGGTCTCTGCACTGTGGTCATTTCCACTGTCACTCAAGAGCCCATCACCTAGTGGATGTCTCAAGGCCCAAGGGTGGAAGGGGGAGCAGGGGGGAGAAGAGCCCTGAGGCCCCAGTGGAAGCAAAGTATTGGCTCAGTTTTGGGTAGGGTGTGCCAGAACGGTGTGTTTGCATGGTGATCTTGGGCCCTGCATGGCCACCCACCGAAAGAGGTTGCACCTGTAATCTTTCCCTCTCCTCAGCCTTTTCCCACAAATATACTGAGTCCTTTGTAGCCTAACAAAATCCCTCTTTCTGGCTCCACACCTTAAACTATTGCCCTATTTTACTCCTCTATCCTGAAGTCCCCAAAAGAATGATTGCCTCAGCTACCCTTCCTTCACTAGACTCCTGAAGACTTCCTGTGGTTTTTATCTCCTGCACCTTTCTAAAGAAGCTCTTGAAAAGGTCACCCATGACCACACTTCCAGATCAGCCCATCTCTCCCAGCACAAACCTCTCAACCCAGCCTCCCCTGGAATTCCTCCCTTATTTCCACTCTCTTCCTGCCCTTCTAACAATGCTCTCTGCCTCCTTCGCCGCCTCTCCTTCCCCATAGGATGTCCTCAGCGCCCCTTATCTTCCCTTTGGTCCTCGCTTCAGTTTCCATTTTCCTATTCCCAACCCTGGCTGGGCTTTCAATTCTGACCATTTCTCTGCACTCCAGTCCCATATTTTCTTGTGCTTCCCAGATACCTCAGTCAGTTCAGTTTCTCAGTAGTGTCCAACTCTTTGCAACCCCATGGACTGCAGTATGCCAGGCTTCCCTGTCCATCACCAACTCCTGGAGCTTGCTGAAACTCATGTCCTTTGATTCGGTGATGGGTCTTTTCCAATGAGTCAGTTCTTCACATCAGGTGACCAAAGTATTGGAGCTTCAGCTTCAGTCCTTTCAATTAATATTCAGGACTGATTTCCTTTAGGATTGACTGGTTTGATCTCCTTGCAGTCCAAGGGACCCTCAAGAGTCATCTCCAGCATCACAGTTCAAAAGCATCAATTCTTTAGTGCTCAGCTTTCTCTATGGTCCAACTCTCACATCCATACATGACTAGTGGGAAAACCATAGCTTTGACTATATGGACCTTTGTTGGTAAAGTAAGGTCTCTGCTTTTTAATATGCTGTCTAGGTTAGTCATAGTCAAGGAGCAAGCGTCTTTTAATTTCATGGCTGCAGTCACCATCTGTAGTGATTTTGGGGCCCAAGAAAATAAAGTCTGTCATCGTTTCCATTGTTCCCCCATCTATTTGCCATGAAGTGATGGGACTGGATTCCATGATCTTAGTTTTTGGAATGTTGAGTTTTAAGACACCTAGCTCCACCTGAAGCTCAGACAATGGAGCAGGGTCCTAGGGCTATCATCACAAAACACCCTAAATGGGCAGCTTGAAACAGCAGCATTATACTGTCTCACAGCTCCGGAGGCTAAAAGTCCAAGGTCAAGGCATCGGCAGGGCCACCCTCCTTCCAAAGAGTCTAAGGAAGTATCCTTCCTGACCTGTTCCTAGCTTCCTGTGGCTCCCTGGCAATCCTCGACATTCCATGGCTTTAGATGTGTTATTCCAGTCTCTTCCTCCGTTGTCACGTCCCTATTTGTCTCCATGTCTACACGCACATTTCCTTCTTCTTTTTTTCTATATTTATTTATTTAATGTATTTATTTGGCTGCATCAGATCTTAGTTGCGGCGCAGGGGATCTTTGTTGCATCATGCAAAACGTTTCATTGCAGGACAGAGATTCTCTAGTTACGGCGTGCAGGCTCAGTACTTGTGGCACATGGGCTTAGTTGCTCTGTAGCATGTGGGATCTTAGTTCCCCAACCAGGGATAGAGCTTGCATCCCCTGCATAGGAAGGCGGATTCTTAACCACTGGACACTGGGGAAGTCCCCATTTCCCTCTTCTTGTTAGAACAGCAGCCACAGTGGATTAGGGGCCCGTGCTACACCAGGATGACTTCATCTTAACTTGATTGTATTTGCAGAGGTATTTCTAAATAAGACCACAGGTTCTCAGCAGACATGCATGTTGGAGGGGCACTACTGAGCTCAGGACAGGGAGGTAGAAAGACTAAAGCTACGGACCGAGGTGGGAGATACCTGGGTTCCAGTCCTGACTCAGATTCTTTGCCCCCAGTCCTTTGATCTGTGAGAGGAGGAGCTGGACCTAAAGAGGTTCTGATTGCCCTCCAGCTGAATATTTCAGATCTAAAACTGAATTCATAATCTTTCCTCCTACTTGGTAACTCCTTCTAATGCTACTTTTTCCTGTACATTTTACTTCTGTTTTACCAAGTGACAGATCTGCAAATTCAGTCATTCCTGACTCTTCTCCTTTTGGATCCTTTCAACCAGGGGAAGATCAGGCCTCTGAGAGAATGTCACTTACAGCTATGGTGACTATGTAATTTATCATCCAAACTGGGATACTTTTTGAGTGACAAGGGGCATCTGTGAGCATTCCACTAGGACAGAAAAAGGTAGCTTTGGAGAAACTAGGATATGGTCACCGTACTTCTAGCCAGACCTTGCTTTTCCATCCCTGAAAAGTGAAAGTGTTTGTCACTCAGTCGTGTCCAATTGTTTGGGACCCATGTAGTGTAGCCTGCCAGTCTCCTCTGTCCATGGAATTCCCCAGGCAGGAATACTTTAGGAAGTACCCATCCCTGAACATCCTCCCTAAACCCATGGTCCTACACCCTCCAAAGGGAGGGCTCTTCAGGTCTCTACCTGTCAAAGGTGCTCATTTCTCAATTCAGATGCTTCCCCTTCCAGGAAGCCTTCTCTGACCCTCAGAAGTGAGCTGAACCCCACCACTCTTTCATGCCTCCTTCATGGCTGTCCCAACCTTCCTTTTATTCTTACAGTTATATGGTCTTAAGTTCCTTGAGGATGTAAATTGAATGAACAATCAAGATTTATTGCAGGAATAAGCGTTTCCTTCAAAGGAAGTCCATATTCCTATAAAATAACATTAAAATTGTGCATGCATCTGTGATCTCCAAGAAGTTAAACCATGTTGTACCATAGATCCCAAGGCTCTGAACACAGAAAGTTGGTGGAGAAGAGAGAAAAAGGGGACATTTGCTTTTCTTCCAAAGCGCATGTCACAAATGCTAAAGGAAGGTGCTACACTTTTCTTGGGAGTGTGGATTTGCAAAGCTTGAGAAGTAGAAGAGACTTGGAATATGACAAAGCCTATAAGCCCGTGGTCAGAGCAGCCTGGCAGGCTACAGTTCATGGGGTTGCAAAAGAGTCGGACAGAACTTGGTGACTAAACAACAACATAAACCCAACCCACAAGTGACCAAAGAAATCTAACAGGTAAAATAACTTGTCCACGGACACAGGAGTGCATAGTGGCAGAATTGGGGTAAAAACCCAGGTGTTCGATTCAGTACTTTTTCATTCACCTGCTTTTGAAATAACCCTGGAAGCTGATAAGACTCCTTTATTGCCGTCATTAGTCTTATCTGAGATGCCTGTTTGGTAAAAATCAATAGTCATCAATGCTCCTCTCTAGTCATGTTGACATGACACAGCACATTAGCACACGGCCATATTTGCCAGATTCCACAGGGCAGTTTGAAACCGAGCCCTACCATCATTAAGAATTTGTTGGGCTTCCATGGTGGTTCAGTGGTAAAGAATCCGCATGCCAATGCAGGAAACACAGGCTCGATCCCTGGTCCAGAACGATCACACACGGAGCCACAAAGCCTGTGCGACACTACTATGCTCTAGAGCCCGGGGTCCACAGCTTCTGAGCCCACGCCCTGCAACTACTGAACCTGGCGCTCTAGAGCCCGAGCTCTGTAATAAGAGAAGCGACTGCGTTGAGAAGCCCGGGCACCACAACTGGAGAGTAGTCCCTGCTCTCTGCAACTGGAGAAAAGCCCACACAGCAACAAAGACCCAGCACAGCCAAAAATAAAATAAATAATTTTTAAAAAATTTTTGGGAAAGGTAAAGGATTTGGTGTTCATGATCCTCCAGGAAGCATAGTTGTCATATTTCCAGATGGCTGAGCATAGCGGAGGAGCTCCTTAGGAGGTGATATTCCCATATCTGGAACCTCCAGGGCCTGTTCTTCCCATGGACAGATTCTGGTCTTTCAGTTTCAACCTTAAGGTCATTTCCTCAGAACAATGTAAACCTGTCCCACAGTCTCATTTTTAAAATCTTGATTCTTTTTATTTGCTTTTGTTTTGGCTGCCCTGGGTCGTCTGCTTTTGCTCAGGGTTTCTCTGGTTCCGGTGAATGGGGGCTACTCTTCATTGCAGTGCGTGGGCTCTAGAGCACAGTCTCAGCCGTTATGGCACCTGGGCTTAGTGGTCTAGCGGCATGTGTGATCTTCCCAGACCGGGATAGAATCAGTGTTCCCTCATTGGCAGGTAGATTCTTTAACCACTGGACCACCCAGAAGCCTCATGATCATTTTTTTTAAATGTATAGCACTGATTACTTTCTTAAATTATCTTATTTGATTATTCTGTTTCTTGCTCTCTCTTTCTATTTCACACACACACTGTAAGTTTCAAGGAAATAGACACTGGATATCACATCTTCACAGCTCTGTCCTCGGTGCCTAACACCATGCCTGGCACAAAGTAGGCTCTGACTGAATAAATGCAAATGAATTAGTAACAATCACCTCTTCCAGGAAGCCCCCCTGACCCTGGAGCCCTCACAGCTTTCTTCACTGAACTTCTCTAGGACTGTGTGCTACCTCACCTTCAGGACATTTATCACTTACTTCCTTGTACTGTAGTTTGTTTCAGTACACATCTTAGTCCCTCATCTGGATCCTAGGACCTGGAAAGCAGAGTCTCTGGTTTATGCTCCTTTATAGACCCAGAACCTAGCACAGATTCCCGCACAAAACAGGGCAGCAACTGGCTTGTGTTTAATCAATCGAGGAGGAAACAGAGCATAGCAGAAAAGGTGCACTTTGAACTCAAAAGTCCTGACTTATCACTTACTACCTAGCTGTGTGTCCGAGGAAAAATTACTTAGCATCTCTGGGTCTAGTTTCTCAATTGTAAAATGGACACATTAATTCCTATGTTGTAGGATTAAAAAAGAAATATAAAGAACACTTTATACGTATATGTGTGTGTGTGTGTGTCTGTGTGTGTGTGTATATGTATAAATATATTTGGGGGCTTCTCTGATGGCTCAGTGATTAAGAACCTGCCTGCAGTGCAGGAGATGAAGATTCGATCCCTGGGTTGGGAAGATTCTCTGGAGGAGGAAATGCCTACTCACTCCAGAATTCTTGCCTGGAAAAAAAAGAGTCAGACACAATTTAGAGACTAAACAACAGCAACAATATATATATTCAGAAATGTCATTTCCCCATTTGTGTTTGACAAGTGTTTGTCAGCTCTTACTGTGGCCATGGACATTTTTCATAGCATGCTAATGTTCATTAAGGATTTTCTGTCTCTTAACCAGCAGTTAATTTTGTTTTTTAAGAGTTTTTTCTTTTTCTTTTTTTTCAAAAATGCTAGTCTATAATATTTTTATCAAAATGTTTTTGATACATGCAAGCATATTTAATGAGGGCATGAACACGACTTGCTGTATGTAACAGCAGTGCCCAACATTTTTGGCACCAGGGACCGGTTTCATGGAAGACAGCTTTTCCACGGGCTTGGGGCAGGTTTGAGGGTAGTTTGGGGATGATTCAAGCACATTACATTTGTTGTGCACTTTATTTCTATGATGATTACATCAGCTCCACCTCAGATCATCAGGCATTGGATTCTAGAGATTGGAGACCCCTGATTTAATAGACTTCTTTTTCATATGATAATTGCTTGCTTGCTCAGTCGCTCAATTTGTGTCCAACTCTTTGTAACTCTATGGACTATAGCCCGCCAGGCTGCTCTGTCCATGAGATTTCCCAGGCAAGAATACTGGAGTGGGTTGCCATTTCCTCCTACTGGGGATTTTCCTGACCCAGGGATTGAACCCATGCCTCCTGCGTCCCCTGCATTGCAGATTCTTTACCACTGAGCCATCAGGGGAGCCCCCATAAGATCATGCTGCTGCTGCTGCTGCTAAGTCGCTTCAGTCGTGTCCGACTCTGTGCGACCCCTGAGATGGCAGCCCACCAGGCTCCCCCGTCCCTGGGATTCTCCAGGCAAGAACACTGGAGTGGGTTGCCATTTCCTCCTCCAATGCATGAAAGTGAAAAGTGAAAGTGAAGTCTCTCAGTCATGTCCGACTCTGATCGACCCCATGGACTGCAGCCTACCAGGCTCTTCCGTCCATGGGATTTTCCAGGCAAGAGTACTGGTGTGGGGTGCCATTGCCTTCTCTGCCATAAGATCATAAAAAGGACCAATTCAGATTCTTACCATTTGCGTCAAGTTCACAAAAGTCACTTCAAAGAGCTATAGCCTTCTCTCAAAGTGCATCAGTTTGGTGTGAGTAAAGCATGTTTCTTTTAAAAGGCTGTGCACTTACTCAGGTGTGAGGTTTTTTACAATGTTGCACGTTTATCCAGAGGGAAATACAGAGAGGCTGCTCTGTGGTTTAATCGCCTGGGCTGTGACAGCAGTGTGCTCATTTAATCTCCGTGTCTCTCCATTCCCAGATGTTTGGTGTCCAAGTCATGCTAAGCAATGGCAGCTTGTTGAACTCTGGAGAGTTTTCTTTATTCCTTCCTTTAATTCTCCCTTCCTTCTTTCCTTCTATCCTTCCTTTCTCCCTCCTTCCCTCCTCTCCCTTTCTTTTTCCCCCCCAACCTCCCCCCGCGCCCCACCCCCACCACCGCCCAGCCAATGATAGATAGATAGATAGTTAATTCATTGAACCACTTAGCAGTTGTGGCGAACTTTTAAGCACTTTCTCGTATCTTATTTCATTTGACCCTTAGGGCTGTTATTATAGAGTTAGATGGAGAAATGCTGGCCATGTAACGTTATCTTATGGTTGGATTGATTTGTAAGCTGTACTACCCAAGGAGGTTGATTAATAGAGCTAATATAAGCAAGAAAGGAGGTGTGACATATTACGCTGTCCTTGACCAAGTTTGGTTCAACTATTTTTTTTTTTATCAACTACTGGAAAAAATCATGGAATGCAAACTTATCAACCCCTTAGAAGACACAATACTAGGAGGAGTAGCTCCTTGGAAGGCTGAAAGTCAAGGTTGTGTTTTAAATCTCTAAAAACATAAAATTGTACCCTTAAATCCTGAGCCTTGTGGACATGCAAGGCAGGACGGAGTCCTCCTGGACTGATATGACTTTATGCGATACTAGAGTTGCCTGTCTGCTGAGGACAAGCTACAGCTCCCTGGATTTTTTCCTGCCTCTCTTCACTTGGATGGTGGCTATCTGTCCTTCCAGTCCCCAGTCAGATGCCATTTCCTCAGGGAAGCATCCTGACCTCACAGCTTTGCTTCTAGTTCTCAAGCTGAAAGCTCTGGAGTCATCCCAAAGTCCTAACTGTCACTCATGTAGGATGTAAAATTTATCAAGAATCATCCTGCTGTGCCTCCAACAGACAGTAGAGTTGTATTTATTATTTATTTGTGTGCAGACTAATTATTATTATTTATGGTTGCATTTATTATGTTGTTGTCTGTCTCCTATCAGTAGAATGTAAGCTTCCCAGGAGAGAGATTTCTGTTTTGTTCATAGATACTTCCCAGAATCAGCAATCATACTTAATACTAGTAGGAACTCAATAAGTATAGTTTTTGCTTTTTAAAAAATATTTATTTTATTGATAGTTGACTTACAATGTTGTGTTAGTTTCTAGTATACAACCAAGTAATTCAGCTGTACATATATATAACAGATTGTGCTGCTAACTCCAAACTCCCAATCCATTCTTCCCCTACAACCCCTCCCTCTTGGCAACCACAAGTCTGTTCTGTTTTTTGTTTAGTAGGTAAGCTCATTGGTGTTGTATTTTAGATTACATATATAAGTGATATCCTATGATATTTGTCTTTCTCTTTCTGACTTACTTCACTTAGTATGATTTTCTGTAGATCCATCCATGTTGCTGCAAATGGCATTACTTCATTTTCTTTTTAGCTAACTAATATTCCATTTTGTATATATATATACAATATGTGTAGTATATATATAATATGTACATTGTATGTATATATATATAATATGTGTATTGTATGTGTATATATATACAATATGTGTATTGTATGTGTGTATATATACACAATATGTGTATTGTGTGTGTGTGTATATATATATATCTCTCACATCTTCTTTATCCATTCATCTGTTGATGGACATTTAGGTTGCTTCCACATCCTGGCTATTGTAAATAGTACTGCAATGAACATTGGGGTGCATATATCTTTTCAAATTATGGTTTTCTCAGAATATATGCCCGGAATATATGGGATTGCTGAATCATATGGCAACACTGTTTTTAGTTTTCTGAGGAATCTCCATAAGTTCTTCATAGAGGCTGCACAAATAAGAATTTATTCTTAGTGAGTAAGTGAATAAGTGGGGGTGAGTTAGGTGCCCCCCTGCTGTGCCCCCACCTCACCCTGCAATCTTTTCATAAGACTTCATACTCTGTCGTGTAGTAGGTGTTTTTCTACTTAAAAACATATCTTTAACAAACCATGAATAAATTCTGGTTGTTGTGTAATGGTTAGCTTGTCTGACCATTTTGTTAGACTGGGAACCACAAAGAGTCCAGAGCTGGTCTGTCTGGCTGACTGCTTACCCCCAGCACCCGGCACAGCGCCCTGTGCAGAGAAATAGCACATTTATTGAGTGCCAGGCACACTTCTCATGTTTGGGCACTAATTCACATAATCCTCACAACCACTCAGTGAGGCCGGTTCTGTTACTATTATTATTTTATAGATAAGGAAGCAAGGCCCTGAGAAGTTGAAGTCCAATGACTCATTGTAAAGGATGAATCTCGGATTCTGACCTAGGAAATCCAGCCTCCGAGTTCAAGCTCTAAACTACTAACTGAATTGCCTCACCTTTACGAGCCACCAATAAAACGTGTTCAATAAATGAATTGGTGAAATAAGGCTGCCAGGAAAAGGCAACGCATTCTTCAGCTGTGTGAGTAAAGGGTCAAGGAAAGGGAAGTTAATCCTGGAGTAGAATATAAGTCAGTTCAGTTTATGGTCATTCCTCTGAATACAAGAAGCTTCCTACATGTATGTGTTTAGGGTGATTCCTTTTGAACACGAGATCAGGAAGTTTCGTGTATGCATGCTCAGTCACTAAGTCATGTCCGACTCTCTGTGACCCTGTGGACTGTAGCCCTCCAGGCTCTTCTATCCATGAGATTTCCCACGCAAGAATACTGGAGTGACTTGCCATTTCCTACTCAGGGGATCTTCCTGACTCAGGGATCAAAACCATGTCTCTTGCATCTCCTTCATTGGCAGGCAGATTCTTTACCACTGTGCCACCGGGGAAGCCCCTCTATATCAGTGCTGTTGTTCAGTAACTAAGCCATGTCTGACTCTCTGTGACCACTTGGACTGCAGCATGCCAGGATTCTGTGTCCGTACCATCTCCCAGAGTTTGCTCAAATTCATGTCCATTGAGTTGGTGATGCTATCTAACCATCTCATCCTCTGTTGCTCCCTTCTCCTTTTGCCTTCAATCTTTCTCAGCATCAGGGTCTTTTCCAATGCTCTTTGCATCAGGTGGCTAAAGTATTGAAGCTTCAACTTCAGCAACAATCCTTCCATTGGCAGTCCTTCAGGGTTGATTTCCTTTAGGATTGACTGGTTTGATCTCCTTGCAGTCCAAAGAACTTAAGTGGATCCGAAGACTTAAACCACAATGGCAGAAGGTGTGGAAATTAGGAAACACTGCTCAGTCTTTGAGGAGGTGGTGGTTCACATCCAGGGATTTTTGTGGGCAGGGACCCAGTCTGATGCTCTCGCTCAAGGGCAGACCTGGGTAGATGGGTTTAAGTCACAGGAAGGCACAACTGAGCTTACTTGGTGGCAGAACTGATAGTTAGAGACATTCAAAACCTGAGGGTCAGGACTTCCATGGCAGTCCGGTGATTAAGACTCTGCCTTCCAATACAGGGGGGTGCAGGTTCAATCCCTGGTCAGGGACTTAAGATCCCACATGCTTCACGGCCAAAAAACTAAAACATAAAACAAAAGCAATACTGTAACAAATTCAATAAAGCCTTCAATAAAATGATCCACATCAAAACAGTCTAAAAAAAATCTTGAGTGTCCATCGACAGATGAATGGATAAACAAAAAGTGGTATGCACATACCATGGAGTACTATCCAACTTTAAAAAGGAAAGAAACTCTGACACATGCTACAGCGTAGATGACTCTTAAAGACATTACACTAAGTGAAATAAGCCAGACACAAAAGAACAAATTCTATGGGCTTCCAACTACTTGAGATACCTAAAGTAGTCAAATTCATAGAGACAGAAACAACAATGGATACCAGAGTCTAGGGGGACAAGAGAATGAGGATTTATTGTTTAACAGGTACAGTTTCCATTTCAGATAATGAAAAAGTTTTGGAGCTGAATGGTGGGAAGTTCATATAAGAACAAGGAAATGTACTTAATGCCACAGAACTGTACACTTTAAAATGATTAAAATGGTAACATTATGGTACTTAATCACAATAAAATAAAATTTAAAGACAAACAAACAAGGTCTGCGCTATGAGATAATAGGATTCCCACCATTGGCAGTGAACAAAGGGAGACCAGATATGAGGGGAAATACATGGGCACTCGTGAGTTTGGGTGGGAGTTGGACTGAGTGGCCCTTAAGATCCTTTTCAGTTTGTAAGTTTTTATTTGTTTTTAACATTTTGGAGGCATTTACTAGGCATGAACTATCTTGTTGAGTCTCTATCAGTCTGTAAGAAAGCACTGTCCTCGTCTCCATCTTATAAACAGGAAATGGAGGCATAGAGATCTCCGGTCTTGTGCTCAAGCCCTTCCGGGTTCTAAGGCTGAGGATGGGACTCCAGAGACAGCACTGTGGTATAGCACAAAGACTGCACCAAGGATGAAACCTAGAGGCTTGGTGACTTATATGAGGCTACACTGAGCTAGCCAGGTCTTCCAGTAACTCCATGCTGCCTCCCTACTCTTTATGCCTCCTCCCTGGGGGCATCAAATGCCCCCAACAGCTTCTGAGGATGTTACGAAGATCAAGATGTCCTATGAGAGGCATAAAGCCTGAACCAACACTGACTGTATCATTACTGTCTTTCAGAGTCAATTTCTCTGATTAATAAGCAGGCTACCTTGTTATTGCCATCACAATTTCCCATGTCACCACCTCTATGTTTCTTTACTTAAAAGGTGATTAAAAATAATGGCTGGAGAATACAACCACTTCCATACACTCAATGCCCATTTTAATTTTATAAGCATTGCACTCTGTATTTGAGATGGTCTTTAAATGCTTTGAAGCAGAGTCAACCAGCACTGCCCAATAGAAATACAGTGCCATGAATGTAATTTTAAATTTTCTGGTTGCCACATTAAAAATAGTAAAAATGGAGAAATGAATGTTAATAATATATGTTGTTTATTCCAATTTATTCAATATATTTATGATGAGATATTTTACATTGTTTTTTCAAGCATGCATGCTCAGTTGCTCAGTCATGTCTGTTGTAGCCCACCAGGCTCCTCTGTCCATGAGATTTTCCAGGCAAAAATGCTGGAGTGGGTTGCCGTTTCCTACTCCAGGGGATCTTCCCGACCCAGCGATAGAACCCATGTCTCCTGCATCTTCTGCATTGGCAGGGAGATTCTTTAACACTGTGCCACAAGCTCACTTTACCCTTTTTTCATATTGTCCTTGAAATCGGTATATATTTCATACTCACAGCACATCTCAGTTTAGACCAGGCACATTCCAGGAAGTCTACTCAACACTCTGTAACAGCCTGCTTGGGAAGAGAATCTTAAAAACTGGATACATGTATATTCCTAACTGATTTGCTTTGCTCTACACCTGAAACTAATATAACACTGTAAATCAACTTTACTCCAATATAATTTTTTTTAATTTTTAAAAGTTATGTTCATACTATACTGTAGTCTATTAACTATGAAGGTGATCCCTGGGTCAGGAAGATCCCCTGGAGTAGGAAATGGCAACCCACTTCAGTATTCTCACCTGCAGGATTCCGTGGTCAGAGGAGCCTGACAAGCTACAATCTATGGTTGCAGAGTTGGACATGATGAGCACACACACATAACATTATGTCAAAACTGCAGACCATCATCTGACTTTGCAGGGTGGCCACAAACCTTCAATTCATCAAAAAAAAAAAAAAAAAAAAAACCTCAGTATCTGTGAAGCCTGATAAAGCCAAGTGCAATAAAGCAAGGTATGCCTGTATTTTAAGTCATTTTACTCTTTTATGATTCCTTATTTCCTTCACTCCACCCCAGCTCTCCTTAATTTTTCCAGTTGCCATCACTGTGATAACACGAGCACAGAGGTGAGACTCAGGTCCCCTACAAGCCAGTCCCAGGTGCCATTGCTATGCTACGTGACTCAGCAAATCAACATCCCCTGTGGCTTCAGTTTCCTCCTCTGTGTAATGAGGAGGTTGGGTTATTCAAGTATTCATTCAGTCCTTCAGACGGTCAGTCAACAAACATCAAGTGCCTGAAAGCGCCGACCACAGTTCTGGGTGCTCTCTGATCATCACTTCCTTCTGATTCTATGCTTTTCTGTTCCCTGTGACTTCTGGGTGGTTGTTTCTCTGTTGCCATGTGCTGGATCTCACAGATTGAAGATTTCTGTTCCCAAAAGAAACCAGAGACTCCGAGGCAGATCGGACAGTCCATGCTAGTGAATTTCTCAGTAGCAGTGGCCTCCTTAGTTGACTTTAGAGGTTTTGACCAACATTCATCTAAAGCTCTTCGTAATAAACCCATGGCACTGAGAGGGTAGAGAGAGAAAAAGGTGAAACAAACAAAAAAAATCCCTAAATTGATCTTCTATATAGAAATATGATTTATAACTGTTATCAGTTAGTTCTTGGGGGCTTCCTAGGTGGCACAGTAGTAAAGAATCCGCCTGCTAATGCAAGAGACTCAGATTATCTTCCTGGGTGGGGAAGATCCCCTGGAGAAGGAAATGGCAACCCACTCCAGCATTCTTGCCTGCAAAATTCCTTGGACAGAGGAGTCTAGTAGGCGACAATTCATGGAGCTGTAAAGAGTCAGACATGACTGAGCACACACGCCAATACTTGGTGGGGGGGGATGGGGTGGCTACAGAACGATACCCTTCACCACTTTGGCAAGGAGGGAACTTTAGCTTCCTTCTGGAGGTTATAAGTCCAAAGTCTGCTCACATCAGAGGTGGGCTGTCACCTGAAAGAGAGGGGAGGATGCCCAGGTTCCCAAAAACTGACTAAGTAACAATTTTCCAATTAAAGGGGAAAAAAAAAAAAGAATGGACCTTGAAGGCATTCTGCTAAGTAAATGCATTGCACATGTGGGTGCTAAGTCACTCAGTTGTGTCCGACATTTTGCAAACTTAACTCTTTGTGACCCAGTGGACTATAGCCCACCAGGCTCCTCTGTCAAAGGGATTCTCCAGGCAAGAATACTGGAATGGGTTGCCATTCCCTTCTCCAGGGGATTGAACCCGGGTCTCTTACATCTGCATAGGCAGGTGAGTTCTTTACCACTAGCACCACCTGTAAGTAAATAGACAGAAAAAGACAAATATCATATGATCTCATTTAGATGTAGACTCTAATAAAACCTAACTCAGAAAAAGAGAACAGATTTGTGTTTCTGGGAGGTAGAGGGGAGAGGGGAATTGGATGGACTCAAAAGGTACAAACTTCCAGTTACAAGATAAATGAGTCCTGGGGATTAATGTACCACGTGATGACTACAGTTAACACCACTGTATGGTATATATGAAAGTTAGTAAGAGATATACATCCTTAATGTTCTCATCAGGAATAAAAAGTATTTTGTAATTGTGTGAGGTGATGGATGTTAACTAAA
The DNA here is from genome assembly GCF_027580195.1 of Bos mutus. Classification (NCBI taxonomy): domain Eukaryota; kingdom Metazoa; phylum Chordata; class Mammalia; order Artiodactyla; family Bovidae; genus Bos; species Bos mutus. The sequence continues at coordinate 46,048,738 of NC_091624.1, forward strand.
CTTACTGTGGTAACATTTTGCAACATACATACTTCAAGTCATTAAGCATACAGCTTAACACTCACACAGAACTGTGTGTCAATTACATTTCAATAAAACTGGGGGAATGATACAATGGGCTGTTCAGAAATGGTCTTGAAATCTGGAAGTGAAAGGATAGTCAGAGATGGAAACCTCAGCAGCACCTGTCTGTGCAGAGAGGTAGGAAGAGGCACCCTCTGCAAAGCCTCAATGTCCCCTCCTGTGACAGCCCCTCAGAAACCAGGACACATCGGAGTCGTAAGCGTTGATGGCAGGACTGTATTTTGGTGCCTATAGCTGGTTTTATTGTTGTTGTTTAGTTGCTAAGTTGTGCCCGACTCTTTTGCGATCCCCATGGACTATAGCCTGCCTGGCTCCTCTGTCCATAGGTTTTCCCAGGCAAGAATACTGGAGTGGGTTACCATTTCCTTCTCCAGGGGATCTTCCCAACTCAGGGATCGAACCCATGTCTCCTGCATTGGCAGGTGGATTCTTTACCTCTGAGCCACCAGGGAAGCCTGCCTTTGGCTGGGCAGTTGTGTAAAATCCTGTTACTTATCTTGTTGCCCTGAGAAATCTGATTCATTTGGTCTCCCTGGTTCTGGTTGTCTGCTCACTAGGTCACCATCTGGTCACCCTTTGGTTTCTAGGAGGGTTAGCTCACAGAAAGAGGACACGTGAGGCCCCAGCATATTTATTTCTCACTGTGATTCCTGCGTAACTTGGCATTCCAGTTCCACATATCATTCTTGGGAGTTTGATAAATACAAATCAGCCCCTGATCATCAAAATACTCTCGAGGCACCAACAAAAGCAGGGCTGCTGAGTCTAGAAGTCTGCAGCTCGTACCCTGGGCTGTGTGTCCAGTCACCGTGTGTCAATGAATGCCATTTAGCAGGAAGTGGCGGTGCCTCCAGTGGTCACCCTCAGAATGTTGTTGTTCAATCGCTCAGCCATATCTGACTCTTTTGTGACCCCATGGGCTGTAGTCTGCCAGGCTCCTCTGTCCATGCGATTCTCCAGGCAAGAATACTAGAGTGGGTAGCCATTTCCTTCTCCAGGGGATCTTCCCAACCTAGGGATAGAACCCGTGTCTCTTGCATTGGCTGGTGGATTCTCTACCACTGAGCCACCAGGGAAGTCCCACCCCCAGATAGTGGCTTATTATCTGACACATTTTTGAGCACTGTCTTAGCTGCTAGACACTGAGATGCGTTTTGGGGAACACCAGGCCCCTGCTTCCTTGGAGCCTCTGGTTTTGTTTTCTAGAGCAGATTTCAGAGAAATTCAAATAACGGCCCTTTCTGACCTCTCCGCAAACCTAAAAACTACCTTTTTAAAAAAAAATAGGTGCAGATCAAAGGAAAGTTCTACAGTTCTCTTTTGTTACACCCTGGGGTTTTGCTGACATGAAGGTTGTCTTTTAATGAGTGGTTCTCTACGACGGGGCCTCTCTTGAAATCTGGCTCCATCTTTGCTGTTGCTGCCTGGGCACTCTGACTCCAGCTGGGCACTCTGAAGCCCGTTAAGGACCTGCTGGGAGGCAGGAAAGGAGAAATCCAGTGCGTGAGCACACAAGAGACAGATCCTCCCTAACCTTGAGCCATTATGGAGTAACCAGGGATCCAGCTGGGTTCAGAGGTTTCCATCCCTTTCAGATGAACTCTGCTTGGACATGCCCAGCCCAGCTGAGGTCCTTGTGCAAAGAGCCCTTCGTGGGCATTACGTGGAAGCTGCTGGCAACCCCATCACTTGTTTACATACCCTATTTAACCTCCCAGGAGGCTTCTACAGGGACGATCTCAGCTTTATTTATCTCCCATGGACCTGACAAGTCACTCTGTGTTGATTAAGGGAAGGGTGGGTTCAGCCCTGTATCAGAATCTATCTACTTTCAGGCCAGAGACACTTGTATGAAACCAGATGTCTCAGAGAGGTGGCGGGGACAGTAAGATAAGCTGGGAGTGACCTGCAAAGAAGAGCACACCCATCCCCAAACCCAGGCAAAGAGAGTCTCTTAAAGGGACCACATGAGCTGTGTTTGTTTTCCAAATGTGCTTTGATTGTTCAGAATATTCAATAAGATGATGGTGCCCTACAGGAGACTGACGGTCATACGATGTAGCTAATTGAGGACATGGCATTGTCTGGTGGCAACTAATAGCACATGTTCTTTCCATATTCTCTAGGAGATGATTCCTTAAGGGTGGCCATTTTAAGTAGGCAATTTAGAAGCAACACTTCAAGGTATTGTTGAAATAAAGCAGAGCTGTGTACGAATCGCCTCACCCTTGACTTCCCTCATCTTTCCCTCATCCTTGACTTCCCATCCTTGACATCCTTAAGAATCCACTTGCCAGTGCAGGGGACACAGGTTCGATCCCTGATCCAAGAAGATCCCACGTGCCATGGAGCAACTAAACCCATGTACCACAACTAGTGAAGCCCATGCACCTAGAGTCCATGCTCCACAACAAGAGAAGCAAAGAGAAGCCTGTGCACTGCAGCCAGAGAGTAGCCACTGCTTGCCACAGCTAGAGAAGGCCCACGTGAAGCAATGAAGACTCAGGGCAGCCAAAAAAAAAAAGAATTGTTTCATCCTAAAATACAGATTCTCAGGTACTTGTTCCCAAAGCTTGTGATTCAGATCAGGGAATGTGCATTTATATAATCAGCTCTCTTCACCAATACCTCCCTGGTGCCCCCAGATACATGTCAGGTGATTCTGACATGCAATCTCAGAGGACCTCATTTGAGAGAGTCTGTGAAAAGGGCCCTGGGCTCATCAACTGAAGCTATGTATTTGAGAAAAGCCGTGTGACCTCAGAGAAGTCCATTCACCTCTCTGGGACTTCATTTCTGTGTCTATACAAGGAGGGAAGTGATCTTCAGACCCTTTCCAGGACACATATTCTAGGAGTTCAGGCATATTCACAATATCCCAAGGCTGTGGTTGTTCTGAATCTCCTAGAATGGGAACCAACCTTCAGACTGAGCTTACCCTAAAGGGCAACAGTTGATAAACCAAAGAAGTTTTTCTCCTGTTCCCTTACAAGGATTAGGTCTCTTGGGAGAGACAATTGTTGTTTAGTTGCTCAGTTGTGTCTGACTCTTTGTGACCCCATGGCCTTTAGCCTGCCAGGCTCTTCTGTCCATGGGATTTCCCAGGCAAGAATACTGGAGTGAGTTGCCATTCCCTTCTCAGGGGATCTTCCTGAGCCAGGGATCAAAAACGTGTCTCCTGCACTGGCAGGCAGATTCTTTACTACTGAACCACCAAGGGAAGCCCAAGGAGAGACAATATGATACTTCATTCTAACACAGTCACTTTTGTTTCCAAGTAACTCTAAGCACTTCCACAGGCATCATTTATTTTTGCCTTTTCTAAGGCTGGGAAAGGATGAGCTTCCTTGTTTACTGAAAAAGGACTGAGGCAAAGGGAGATGGGAGAGACAGCCTGTCTATCCCTAACTCCTATGCTTTCATCTCCATCCTCTTCGAATTTTCAGAGCAACAACCTCAACTCACTCAGAGCCACCATCTGCTCTGCGTCTGCTACCGATGAACATCGTATCTATGTATGAGATACCTGAACAGGCTATCTCTCTGCTACAGTATTCTGTGAGTTTATCTCACATGAACATATGGCAGGAGCAATTTGCACAGGTCCTGTACTCTTTAGAGTGAGCACAATCCTTCTGAAAGAAATTTGAAACCTCTGTCCTTTGTGTTTTTATTAGATTTGGTCACTACCACTGCCAGCTAACTGATAACATCAAATGAGCCCTAACTTCCTGACTCAGAGCCTTGGAATGTAGTTGTGAATCATCACTTCTCTGTGTTGCTGCCTGATTATTGCAATAGGAGGAAAAATGAACATGACCTGTGCATAAGAAAAGAAAAGACCTTATCTGTGATTCTTGAGGTTCGTGGCTCCATTTCATACCCTCTGTTCCCTTCCCTTTTCTGGTTTTACAAAGAGTAGGCCTGAGATTATAGATCCAGCTCTGTATGGACCCTCTTGGACCCCCACCTTACTCAGATGTACAAGACTATTCCCAGGTGGCTCAGTGAGTAAAGAATCTGCCTGCAACGCAGGAGACTCAGGAGATGCAGGTTCAATCCCTGGGTTGGGAGGAGCCCCTAAAGAAGGAAATGGCAACCCACTCCAGTATTGTTGCCTGGAAAATCCCATGGACAAAGGAGCATGGTGGGTTACAGTCCATGGGGTCACAAAGAGTTGGACACGACTGAGCACAACACTTGTATGTATGTATAAGGCTGTTACTTACAAAGGCTTCATTAATCATCACCTGCTGTATCTTGGGAAATTCTTGTATAAGATCACAAAATTTTCTAGCAGATGCTGTACAATTGCTATAAGGTTATGGTTTTTGTCTTCATTTAGAATTATTCGATCCCTGGGTTGGGAAGATCCCCTGGAGGAGGGCATGACAACCCACTCCAGCCTGGCGGGCTACAGTCTATATGGTTGCAAAGAGTCGGACACAACTGAAGCAACTTAGCACATGCATGCATTTCATCTATTGGTAGCTCAGTTCTGTGGCAAGAGCCCTGTGCCAACAGCTAAAGCTTTGATCTTGATAGAGATCACTGTTTTACAAGAAATAATCCTGTTCTTTCTTCTCTACCTGTATCACCTTCCATGCTTGCAGCCAGCACTTTCAGAACGTCCCTGAAAACCAGAAAGAAGAGGAGGGGAAAAGGGGGATTGTGAAAAAGCCAGAATAGATGCCATGAAGTTTGTGTGTTCTTTTATCTGAGGCAATCCTCTTCGTGTGAGCCCCATACACTGATTATTTTACAAACAATTCCAAGAAATTGACTTCCAAAGCCTTAGCAGGAAAGACAATGTTGCTATAAGACAGATCCTGACAGTGTTGCAATATGGCAACCTTTAGAAATAGCAAAGTTGGAAAAGCTGAAACTCGATACTCTTTTCTGTTGAAGAAGGCAGAGAAGTACCTGAAACATTCTATACATTTTTCTACTCCAGATCATTACAGTGTAAAAATGTAAAAGAGATGAAAATCTCTAAGCTATCTGAGAAGTTTCATCCCCAGAAAGTAGCTAAATTTAACCGTGGTTAAACATTGATTGTCAGTAAATCTTAAGTCTCTGGAGTGTCCTGGTTAATGGAACATCGGTGAGTTAAAAATAAGAGCTATTTCCCCTGATCCCCCTAAACTAAACTAAATAATTCCCAGAACCTTTTTCTCTACTTCCACAGTTTGGGGAATGTGCCTAATATTGCAATAAAACATGCCAGTCTTCCCAAACACATGCTATGTATTTAAGCTGGTGGGGGAAGAAAGGAGGGTGTATTTAAAGGTAACCTAAAGCTAATCTTTTAAGAATTTTTGAACTTGCAACAATCCTTGACAAATAACTGGTTTCCTATTGCAAATGTGATGAGAAAATACTGTGAAAATTTTAGGAAAAAGAATATGTATTGTTGTTGTTTAGTCACTAGGTCCTGTCCAACTCTTTTTTAACCCCATGGACTATAGCCCACCAGGCTCTTCTGTCAATGGGATCCTCCAGGCAAGAATACACCTGTGGGCTGCCATGACCTCTTCCAGGGGATCTTCCCAGCCCAGGGATCAAACCCAGGTCTCCTATGTTTCCTGCATTGGCATGCAAGTTCTTTACTACTAGCTCCACTTGGGAGGCCCTCCAGAACCTGATCATTGTATATTGATGTATTTGTGTGCTGTGTTTATGTAAGAGGCATTATACTATAGGTGTGATTTTATAATTTAGCAGTATTTTTGGAATCTAATTGTGTTGCTATATTGACCAGGTGAATTTCTTTTAACTGCTGAGTAGTATTCCATTGTATTACTATACCGTATTTTATTTATTATCCTCTCTCTTTTTAGTGGATACTTGAAAGTGTTAATCGCTCAATTGTATCTGATTCTTTGCGATCCCATGGACTGCAACCTGCCAGGCTCCTCTGTCATTGGAATTTTCCAGGCAATATTTCTGGAATGGGTAGCCATTCCCTTCACCAGGGGATCTTCCTGACCCCAGGATCGAGCCTGGCTCTCCTGTATTGCAGGCAGATTCTTTACCATCTGAACTACCAGAGAAGCCCTAGTGGATATTTAGGATTGTTAACAATTTTTCACTACTTCCAACAACATTGCAATAAATGTCCTATGTGTCTTTTCTGTGTCTCAAGACTCCAGATTCCTACAAGAGGAAATTGTGGATCCAAGGCTATGCCCACATTGCCTCTCAAGTGGCTCCACCATCTTGAAGTGTGAAAACAGAATCTAGAAGTTCCCACTTCTCAGCAGTCTCAATAATGCTTCACCTACCAGACATTTCAAAATGCTCAGTATATTAGATATACAATGGTATCTCTCCAATGTTTTCATTGGGAGATGCCTGATGAAAACTGTGTTCGAGCATCTTCTTACATGTTTTTCCTCTCTTATGAATTGCCTATTCATATCCTTTGCTTATTTTTCTAAAGGGTGTTTATTTGTTTGTTTGTTTTCCTACATATATCTGTTATATCTGTTATTCCCATTCTTTGTTACATAAGTTGCAAAATTTTCTCCTAGTCTTCAGCTTGCCTTTCATGTTGTTTGGGATGTCTGGTTTTGTTTTGTTTTGTTAGTTTTTTTTGAAATATAGTTGATTTACAATGTTGTGTTAGTTTCAAATATACAGCAAAGTGATTTGGCTATACATATGTGTGTGTGTGTGTGTGTGTGTATACACACACACACATACACATGCACTTCCCTGGTGGCTCAGTGGTAAAAAACCTGCCTGCTAATGCAGGAGGCATGGGTTCCACCCCTGGGTCAGGAAGACCCCCTGGATAGGAAATGACAACCTACTCCAGTATTCTTGCCTGGGAAATCCCATGGACAGAGAAGAGTGGCAAGCTATAATCCTTAGGGTCTGAAAAAAGTCAGACAGGACTCAGTGACCAAACAACCACAATAAATAAATACATATATATATTCTTTTTTTCTCTTCCATTATAGGTTATCTCAAGATATTGAATATAGTTCCCTCTGTTATATAGTAGGTCCTTGTTGGTTATCTTGGAGAAGGCAATGGCAACCCACTGCAGTACTCTTGCCTGGAAAATCCCATTGATGGAGGAGCCTGGTGGGCTGCAGTCCATGGGGTCTCGAAGAGTCGGACATGACTGACTTCACTTTCACTTTTCACTTTCATGCATTGAAGAAGGAAATGGCAACCCACTCCAGTGTTCTTGCCTGGAGAATCCCAGGGACGGGGGAGCCTAGTGGGCTGCTGTCTCTAGGGTCGCACAGAGTCGGACACGACTGAAGCGACTTAGCAGCAGCAGCAGTTGGTTATCTATTTTATATACAATAATGTGTATATTTTAATCCCAAACTCTGAATTTATCCTTCCCCCTGAGTTTCCCCTTTGATAATCATGTTTGTTTTCTATGTTGGGGTATCTTTTATTTTTCAAGTTCTTTTTTTATACTTTAGATAACATTTATTCATTAATTTGATTTAAATTGTTAGGCCTTTTACTGTGTGAGTTTTGCTTTCCATGACTTATTTAAGGTTCCCTCTCCCTGGGATCATAATAATATTTTGGTATACATTTTTGCCTAATATTTTATAATTTGTATTTTTGAGGGTTGAAGTTTTTAATTCATCTAAACTGTAATTTTATGTATCATGTAAGGTAGAGATTTGCTTTTATTTATTTTATCTATATATATCCAATTCTCTCAATACCATTTATTAAATAGTCCATTTTTCTCTATTGAATTGAAATGCTTCTATATTGTATACCAATTTCCTAGGATTGTTTCTGAATTCTTTTTTAAATCATGTTTTTTTTTACCTAATTCTAGTCTAGTCTTACAACAAAACAACACTGATTTACCTGCTCTGCAGTCTGTGTGTTTGTTTACAACTTGCATATATGTCTATATATATATCTATATATAGATATCTATATATATGTATATGTACATATCCTGCTGCTTTTACTGAAAAACTGCAGCAGGAAAGAGTAGGTACAATCTGAGAGTCACACAATGGAATATAGCAATTAAAAGAAACTGAAGTTGTTCATATCAACCTGGATAAACTTCCCAAATGTACCATTGAGTAAGAAAAACAAGCTGCATAAAAATTTCATGGAGAATACCATTTATATAAAGCTCAACAATATGAAAAACAATATTCAATGTAGTTCAGGCAGCAGCAGCAGGAGGAATACATCAGCAGTATAAACTAAAAGGAAATACATGCGAGTGATAAAAACCAAATTCAGAATTAAAGGTGGATTTACCATGAAATCACTGCCTTGTGTAACTCAATGAAGCTATGAGCCATGCTGTGTAGGGCCACCCAAGACTGACAGGTCATAGTGGAGAATTCTGACAAAACATGGTCCACTGGCAGAAGGAATGGCAAACCACTCCAGAATCCTTGCCGTGAGAACCCCATGAGCTGTATAAAAAGGCAAAAAGATATGACACCAAATGATGAGCCCCCCAGGCCAGAAGGTATCCAACATGCTCCTGGGGAAGAGTGGAGGACAATTACCATTAGCTCCAGAAAGAATGAATTGGCTGGACCAAAGCGGAAATGACACCCAGTTGTGGATATCTCTGGTGACGGAAGTAAAATCCGATGCTGTAAAGAACAGTATTGCAAACTCAGGGTATGGTAAGGGACAGGGAGACCTGGTGTGCTGCAGTCCGCGGGGTGGCAAAGAGTTGGACACGACTTGGTGATTGAACAACAACAACAGCTATGAAGCTTGTGTTCCGGCCTCTCACTTACACAGAACCTTTTCAAGGTCCTGTACTTGAATTTTATTTTGTAATTTTGTACTTGTTTTTTCAAAGAGGCTCTCCTCTCCCAAGTGTATTAGCCTCAGGCCTATCCCTAGAGGAGCATAAGGAAGGGGATTGGAGGGAAGAGAGAAAGGAGGAGGGTGGGGAGAAGAGGAGAGGGATGAGGAGGGGAGGGGAAGAGAGGGGAGAATAAGTCTCTCCCCGAAGATGCTGGCTCCCCAGTGCCTGCCCTGGAATTGCTGTCCAGCTCTTGGGCGCTCGTGCCTGATGGCATGTTTACTGTAAACTGGAGGATGGGACAGTTCTTGGATTTAACTTGATTAACAGTCCAGGACCTCGCACAGCTCCAGGCCTGGAGGACGTGGAATAGAAGCCACGTGACAGGGAAAAGTTACCAGGAGGGCTGGGCTGCTATATTTCACCCTCAGTCCATTCTTCCAGCCCTGGTATGCCATGGACACCAACACGGAGCACACAAAATGCAGAGCGTGGCCAGGAGTTCTTCAGACCAGAGGCTGAGTGCTCCCGGGTTGTGTCCAGGAGAATGATTTGGGACACCAAGCCACCCTGGAGCCACATTTCTGCTCCAGCTCCCCATCTCCTTCTTTGACTCAAAATGTATACCATTAAAGAAAGAACAAACTAACTAGAACAAAAGAGTTATTGTAACAACAGCAACAGAAATACACACCTTAAACACCTTTCCATGTGATGAAATATTCGACATTTAAAAAGAATTTATTGAAGTATAATTGACTAACAATGTTATATTCACTTCTGCTGTAGAGCAAAGTGACTCAGTTATGCATATATATACATTCTTTTGCTTATTCTTTTCCATGGTTTATCACAGGATATTGAATATATTAATGGTTCCTTGTGCTATACAGTAGGTCCTTGTTGTTTATCCATCCTACATGTAATAGTTTGCATTGCTAATCCCAAACTCCTAATCCATCACCCCCACACACCTTCCTCCCCTTGGCAACCACAAGTTTGTTCTCTCTGTGGGTCTGTTTTGTTTTATAGATACGTTCATTTGTGTTGTATTTTAGACTCCACATATAAATGATATCATATGATCTCTAGGTCCCTCTACGTTGCTCAAATGCATTATTTCATTCTTTTTAATAGCTGAATAGTATTTTATTGTATAGAGGCTTCCCTGGTGGCTCAGACAGTAAAGAATCCACCTGCAATGCAGGAGACCCAGGTTCGATCCCAGAGTTAGGACGATCCATTGTATATATGTACCACATCTTTTTTATACATTCACCTGTGGACAATTAGGTAGTTTTTGTGTCTTGGCTATTGTGTACAGTGCTGCTATGAACATACAGGTGCATGTATCTTTTTGAGTTATGGTTTTGTACAGATATATGCCCAGGAGTGGGATTGCAGGATCATATGGCAATCTTATTTTTAGTTTTTTGAAAAACCTCTGTACTGTTTCTCAAAGTAGCTGTGCCAATATGCATTTCCACCAACAGTGTAGGAGGGTGCCCTTTTCTCCACACCCTCTCCAGCATTTATTGTCTTCTATAACATTTTTAATGGCTACACAGGACATGTCAAAATTGATTAAATGGTCACTACTGAGTCACCATTGTTAGATATTTAGATTGATTCTAGTTTCTGCTCAATGCAAACATTCCTATAACTGAACCCTAGCATACAACCCTAATGAATTCTTTAGAAAAAAATTCTCATAAGTGAACTTCCTTTGTCAAAGAGGCTGACTATTTTCAAGGCTTTTGAGATGTGTTGCCAAGTATACTATCAAAAATCGACATCAATTCACACACACTTCAGTATAAGAAGCCCGTATGAAACTGAGTGAAAGTGAAAGTGAAGTCGCTCAGTCATGTCCGACTCTTTGCAACCCCATGGACTGTAGCCCACCAGTCTCCTTGGTCTGAAGCCAATGCTAACTATTTACATTGAACAAAAGTATGTTGTCCATTGGATAGATTTTAAAAAATAGCACCTCATAGCTTTAATTTGCCATCAGTCCAAGATTCAACTGCCTCATGTTCATTGGACACTTGAGTTTCTTCTGAGTTGATTTACTATTCTTGTGCTTTACTCTGTCCTCCATTGAGACATTCCTCTTTTTCTTATTGATTAGTAACAACTTTTCATTATGTTATGACATTAAGTTTTTTTCATGTATGCTGTTAATACTTTCCTTTTTGTTTTGCCATTTGCCCATATGGTTTATTGTGGCTTTGACACTTTTTTCAGCCGCTAAGTCACGTCCGTTTCCTTGGTTTATCTTTGAAATTTTGGGGGACTCTCTTTTTCTCCAAAGAGTTAGTCATTTCATGAAAGTCACCTCTTTTTCTTAAGCAGTTTTTAAATGGAACTTTAATTATATACTTACTGAGTCTCTTTCTGGACTTTTCTGTTTAATTGATGTGTATTCTGTTGCCAGCGTTATGTTAATTATTGTAATTACAGTGTAGGCAATTCTAGTATTATGGAAAGTTCTCATTATTTCTTTTTCTTTTTTTGTGTCAAGATTAGTTTGGTTGTCCTTGTGTGCATATTCCTCCAGAATCATTCTGGCAATTCTCCTTTTTTTTTTTTCTTTACTTGTAATATTATGAGCATTAATGATTTTTCTGAAACCAAAACATGGCCCTGACCAAAACATGTGGTTGGAGAAGAGAGAAAAAGTATAACAGTTACCAGGTTAGGTAAGATTTTTTGCTCTAACCATTTCCAAGTAACCAGACCTTAAATTCCTCTAATATGTTCCAAAGACCTACCACCCATGGCACAAATGAAAACCTTCTGTGTAAAAGGAGAGATAAAGAGAGTATAAGGATATATGGGTAGAAGTAAAACAAAGAAAATAGAGTCTGAGATTAAGAAGAACACAAAGACACAGGAAATCAAAGTGCTGCAAGGAGCCTGAAAAAATGATCTATGGTTTTCATTTTTTGATCATCATTCCGTTTTCATTTCTATAAACAAAAACTCTCTATGTTTTTAAAAAGCCACTGAAATTTTTTATCTGTCCCCTAACTTATGATGTATAGGACTGACATTTCAGAGAGTTACAAAAGAACAGAATCTTGGTGTTCATTTCCTGCCCAATGCAGGAATCCCCCTGCAGCACTTCTCCTAGGAGTGGCTGTCCAGCCTCTGCTTGGTTGCTGCCTGACCAGGCCCTGACTCATCAAGCTCATCTCATGTTTAAACAGCCTAATTATTAGAAGGTTCTTGCTGTTAGAAAGTAAAAATCTGTCTTCCAGCGTTCCTCTCTCCAAACCTTTGCCCTGATTCTGCCTTTCTGAGCCAAGCTTGGCCTTCCGTGCTTCGGACTTGGCTCTCCCGTCCCCTCCAGTTTTGTCTTCCCTGGACTTGTCATTGCTGACCAGTCCTTTTGGAACAGAGTTCTTGATCTCTCCACATCCTGGTCTCTCCTCTGGAAGTATAAAATAGACAGCATTTCTTTTAAAGATGAAACGCAGAAGTTAACAGAATTCTCCAGATTGCACCTGACCAGTGCAGTAAGTTGGGAGAACTTCATTCCTTACTTGTCATTTTTTTCAAATGGATACACCTCAGGTTACATTCAGGTTTAAGATAAAAAGACTCAAGTTTCAGCTGTTCAGCCTTAATCAGGGAAAAATAAGGGCTTTCCCTGGTCCTTTCACCTAAGCAAGAGAACAGATCTCACAGGTGAGATGAACTTTTTTCTTTAATTTTTATTGGCGTATAGTTGCTTACAATATTGTGTTGGTTTCTGTGTGTGTATGTGCTCAGTTGTGTCCGACTCTTCTAGACCCCATGGATTGTAGGCGGCCAGACTCCTCTGTCCATGCGATTTCCCAGGCAAGAATACCAGAGCGGGTTGCCATTCCTTTCTCCAGGGGATCTTCCCGACCCCAGGATCGAACCCACATCTCTTTCGTCCCCTGCATTGGCAGGCAGATTCTTTACCATTGCACCACCTGGAAGCCTGTGTTAGTTTCTACTGCACAACAAAGTGAATCAGCTGTACATATACATACATCCCCTCTTTTTGGGATTTCCTTCCCATTTAGATCACCACAGAGTACTGAGTAAGTTCCCTGTGCTATCCATTTTTATGCAAATTAGTGTATATATATGTCAGTCCCAACCTCCCAATTCATCTCACCAGCACCCCTTCCTCCTTGGTATCCCTACATTTGTTCTCTACATCTGCATCTCAAAAATGAACTTTTAACAGACTTTAGTGAAATTGGGAGAAGTCTTTAAAGCCAAGAATAAGGGGGGTGGGGAATGGTCTTCCCATGTAAAAGCTGGAAGAGTCCATGTTGTGGAATTTGGGGAGCTATGAAAACTTCAGTGCCCATGGAAAGCCGGTGTTTGCCCACCAATGAAGAAACCCCTGGATGCCTCACTTGTGGGGGTGCCTTACTCCAGGCATAGGTCTCTGCCCAGGAAGTCAGCTTTTGAAAATTGAGTTTTTGCCACCTTTCAGTCTTGCCTCTCAGGACTGACTGGAAGCAAGGAGAGCTTAAATCTCTGCCTTATCTACGCCAACGTGTGTGCCTTTCTGTACAAAATGGAAATTACTACTCGGGACCCCAATTATTCTGAGTCTGGTACCCTTGGAGTCCTGCAGAACCTCAATCAGGCCCTCCCGGCCACTTCTCATGAATCCACAGAGAACCTGACTCCAGAGATGCCCACCTTGGGCTCACCTTTCCATTTCTCTCCCCCATGGAGCTGTGCCATCAGCACCCCAAGCCGACTGCGCAGGTGTGGGCAGGAAGGAGGCTATAGTGACCCTGCCATTGAGCTCTGGCCCTGGGGCGCACAAGCCACTGCAGTGGGGGCAGAGCAGGGAACTGCAGCCTCACTAGCCGTGTGTGACTGGCCCTTGCCTGCTGCCTCCAGACCCGGAAAAATCTGGCATATTCACAAATCGGCCCTACTTGAAATCCAGGAAGAGGTGTAATTACAGTGCTCAGGATCTCAACTTTCTGTGTTGCCCTGAATCCAGGCATTCAGCATAGTGAGTGACGTCAGAAACTAAACACTGGCTTTCCAGGCAGGGAGGAGCCCGGATGCCCGAGGGAGGAGGGGACGGTGCAACCTCACTGAACTTCCATTGGCGGAACATGAGCATGTGGTCCTAAGAGACCTAGGAGCTTCCCTGAGCAAGAGCGCACAGACGTTTACTCCACTAGTTTATTGTCTGTGGGCTGAGCCCATCCCACCTCTGCTTTCTATTAATCTAATCTCTTTCAGGGTAAAATCCAGTTTGGAATATGTTACATACATGCCATACACTGCCAGTCTTCTTCATAAGTAAAGTCACTGAAAAAACACACAGCTGCCAGTTTTATCTGAATGTTTGCCACCATATAAGGAGAAGAGGTGGTGTTGAATGCTTTATTTTTAAAAAATTTAATTGTAGGATAATTGAGTTACAATGTTTTGGTCTCTGCTGTACAACAACATGAACTAGCTGTTAGTATACATATATCCCCTCCCTCTTGAGTCTCCCTCCCACCCCTCTAGGTTGTCACAGACCAGGGGGTTGAGCTCCCTGTACTATACAGCAAATTCCCGCTGGCTATCTGTTTTACATATGGTTATATATATGTTTGATGCTACTCTCTCACTCCATCCTACTCTCTCCTTACCCCACTGTGTCCACAAGTCTCAGCAGTGCTTTCTTGTTTTGGTCTGGCTGGCTAGAAAGTAGATCTCTCTTTGCAAAGTGTACCATCTTGTGTACGGTCCTGAGCCCCAGGACGGTCAGATGAGAAGGATGTGAGTGACGAAAAAGAGAGCCATCCGGAATCCAGGCTCCAGGCTGGGTCCTCCTTCCTTCAGGAACTCTAAGCCCTTGGTTGGGGGACACACCCATGCCCTCCTCCCTTATCCCTTAGCCTCCACTAAGGTTTGAAACAACATTTGCTAAACAATTACCTTGGGTGCTTAACTTTTCCTTCATGTATCTTTTCTCCCAAACTCAGCCATCTCCCTCACAGCTCATCCCTCTGCTCAAGAGGAAAATAACAGTTCTTTTTTTTTAAAAAAGATATTTATTTTTAAAAAATTTATTTATTTGGCAGTGCTGGGTCTTAGTTGCGGTATGTGGGATCCAGTTCCCCGAACAGGAATCAAACCTGGGCCCCTGCAATGGGAGCTCGGAGTCTTAGCCACTGGACCACCAGGGAAGTTCCAAAAATAAGGGCTCTTGAATGAATAAACAAACCTCTAACACTCACTGGACAGGTTCTTAATGAGAAGCTGTGCCCTTTGAGAATGTTTCTGCAGACTGAGCAACACTGGGGAAGCTTTTTAGGTCAGAATAGAAATAAATAAATAATATTATTTTCAATTAAGAAGTTAGACACCCAACAAAGAACTGGATCTTTATATTCTACTCTGAACCTTTATACTCTGGGTTAGAATGTCCCTTCAAAGGTCATTCTTGAGCTATCTAATGGCTTGAGATTCTTTTTTTAAAGTGTTTTTTGATGTGGACCATTTTTAAATTCTTTTTTATTGAATTTGTTACAGTTCTTGTTGTTCGGTCCCTAAGTCCTGTCCCATTCTTTTCTAGCCGGTGGACTGCAGCACTTTGTTACAGTACTGCTATTTTTTTAGTGTTTTGATTTTTTGACCATTAAGCATACAGAATCTTAGCTCCCCAATCAGTGATTGAACCTGCACCCCCTGCATTGAAAGGCAAGAAGTCTTAAACACTGGACCATCAGGCAAGTCCCTGATTTGAGATTTTTTAAAAATATTTTAGCATGGCAAATTGTCAGCAAATTCAAGAGAAGAAAGAGCCCTCATAGATCTACCACTCAACTTCAACAAATTCAACTCACAGCTGATTTTATATCACTTACACCCCATGTGTTCATTGTGTAACCCCACCCTGCTCCCAACCAGGATTATCTGGAAGAAAACACATCACATCATTTTATTCCTAAATATAGAGTGTCCCTCTAAAACGTAACATCTTGTTTTTTGTTGTTTTTATTTTTTAAATTTCTTGGTGGCACTGGGTGGCTTATGGGATCTTAGTTTCACCACCAGGGATTGAACCCACAACACCTGCATTGAAAGTGGGGAGTCTTAACCACTGGACCACCAGGCAACTCCCAGATAACATCTCGTTTTGAATAATTATTTCTGTGCAGACTCTGAAGGCTAATGAGCTCCCTCAAAAATATACATGGGCCAGGGGCCTATTACCCATGACATGGGACTCTATGAATGCACTAAAATTATGGTTCATACTTACCCTACCACTACACTCAGTCTCCCAGTTGCCTGCACTCAGCTGGACTGGCTTCGTAAGAGAGAGTTATAGGGATTTTCCTGGTGGTCCAGTGGTTAGCACTTCACCTTTCAATGCAGGGGGTGCAGGCTTGATCCCTGATTCAGTTCAATTCAGTTCAGTTCAGTCGCTCAATCGTGTCCGACTCTTTTCGACCCCATGAATTGCAGCATGCCAGGCCTCCCTGTCCATCACCAACTCCCAGAGTTCACTCAGACTCACGTCCATCGAGTCAGTGATGCCATCCAGCCATCTCATCCTCTGTCATCCCCTTCTCCTCCTGCCCCCAATCCCTCCCGGCATCAGAGTCTTTTCCAATGAGTCAACTCTTCGCATGAGGTGGCCAAAGTACTGGAGTTTCAGCTTTAGCATCATTCCTTCCAAAGAAATCCCAGGGCTGATCTCCTTCAGAATGGACTGGTTGGATCTCCTTGCAGTCCAAGGGACTCTCAAGAGTCTTCTCCAACACCACAGTTCAAAAGCATCAATTCTTCAGCACTCAGCCTTCTTCACGGTCCAACTCTCACATCCATACATGACCACAGGAAAAACCATAGCCTTGACTAGACGGACCTTTGTTGGCAAAGTAATCTCTCTGCTTTTGAATATACTATCTAGGTTGGTCATAACTTTCCTTCCAAGGAGTAAGCGTCTTTTAATTTCATGGCTGCAGTCACCATCTGTAGTGATTTTGGAGCCCCAAAAAATAAAGTCTGACACTGTTTCCACTGTTTCCCCATCTATTTCCCATGAAGTGATGGGACTGGATGCCATGATCTTCGTTTTCTGAATGTTGAGCTTTAAGCCAACTTTTTCACTCTCCACTTTCACTTTCATCAAGAGGCTTTTTAGTTCCTCTTCACTTTCTGCCATAAGGGTGGTGTCGTCTGCATATCTGAGGTTATTGATATTTCTCCCGGCAATCTTGGTTCCAGCTTGTGCTTTTTCCAGTCCAGCGTTTCTCATGATGTACTCTGCATATAAGTTAAATAAGCAGGGTGACAATGTACAGCCTTGACATACTCCTTTTCCTATTTGGAACCAGTCTGTTGTTCCATGTCCATTTCTAACTGTTGCTTCTTGACCTGCATACAAATTTCTCAAGAGGCAGATCAGGTGGTCTGATATTCCCATCTCTTTCAGAATTTTCCACAGTTTATTGTGATCCACACAGTCAAAGGCTTTGGCATAGTCAATAAAGCAGAAATAGATGTTTTTCTGGAACTCTCTTGCTTTTTCCATGATCCAGCGGATGTTGGCAATTTGATCTCTGGTTCCTCTGCCTTTTCTAAAACCAGTTTGAATATCAGGAAGTTCATGGTTCACATATTGCTGAAGCCTGGCTTGGAGAATTTTGAGCATTACTTTACTAGCGTGTGAGATGAGTGCAATTGGGGAGCTAAAATCCCACATGCCTTGCAGCCAAAAGACCACAGCCTAAAACAGAAGCAATATTGTAACAAATTCAATAAAGAATTTAAAAATGATCCACATCAAAAAAATCTTTAAAAAAAGAGAGAGAGGATTATATGCAGAGACTTGGAAACCAACTGGCTTAGAATATCAGCTCTACCACTTCTTATCTCTGTGATCTTAGGCAAAGCACTTAACTTCTCTGTGCCTCAAATTCCTCATCTAAAAGCCAAGCTAATTAAGCCCATGCATATGCATACTTGCTAAGTTGCTTGAGTTGTGTCCAACTTTTTGTGACCCTATGGACTGTAGCCCGCCAGGCTCCTCTGTCCATGGGATTCACCAGGCAAGAATACTGGAGTGGGTTGCCTTTTCCTTCTCCAAGGGATCTTCCCGACCCAGGGATCAAAACCATATCTCCTGTAGCTCCTGCATTGCAGGTGGATTCTTTTACTGATGAGCCACCAGGAAAGCCCAATTAAGCCCATGCTGCTGCTACTGCTGCTAAGTCGCTTCAGTCGTGTCTGACTCTGTGCGACCCCATAGACAGCAGCCCACCAGGCTCCCCCATCCCTTGGATTCTCCAGGCAAGAACACTGGAGTGGGTTGCCATTGCCTTCTCCAATGCATGAAAGTGAAAAGTGAAAGTGAAGTTGCTCAGTCATATCTGACTCTTTGAGACCCCATGGACTGCAGCCCACTAGGCTCCTCCATCCATGGGATTTTCCAGGCAAGAGTACTGGAGTGGGTTGCCATAATTAAGCACATACAATACAACAAAGAAAAAAAACAACCCAATTGAAAAATGGGCAGAATATCTAAATAGACATTTCTCCAAAGAAGACATATAGATGGCCAATAGGCGCATGAAAAGATGCTCAACATCTCTAATTATTAGGGAAATGCAAATCAAAACTACAGTGAGATGCTACCTCATACCAGTCAGCATGGCCATCATTAAAAAGTCTACAAAGAGCAAATACTGGAGAGTATGTGGAGAAAAGGGAACCCTCCTGCATTGTGGGTGGGAATGTAAATTGGTATGGCCACTATGGAAAACAGTATGGAGTTTTCTCAAAAAGCTAAAAATGGAGTTGCCATATAATCCAACAATCTCACTCCTAGGCATGTCTGGACAAAACCATAATTTGAAAAGATACTCGCACCCTTATGTTCCTAGCAGCACTATTCACAAAAGCCAAGACATGGAAACAACTTCAATGTCCATTGACAGATGAATGGATAAAGAAGATGTGGTGCACATATGCAATGGAATGCTACTCGTGCCATTTGCAGCAACATGGATGGACCTAGAGATCATCATCCTAAGTTAAGTAGGTCAGAGAGAGAAAGACAAATAGCATGTGGTGTCACTTACATGTGAAATCTAAGCTATGACACACATGAACTTCTCTATGAAACAGACACAGACTCCCAGGCAGAGAGAACAGCCTTGTGGTTGCCAAGGAGGGTGGGGGGCGGGGGGAAGAATTGGGTGCTTGGATTAGCACAGGTATGGTGTGGCTAAAAACGTTGAAAAATAAAGTTAAAAAAAGTTTTTTTAAAAAAGACTTAGACAACATGAAAATATTAATGCTTGTTATTTCTCAAAGGAGCAACAAAAAGTCATTTTAATTCTTTGTGTTTCAATTTTCTGAATGTTGTGCAATGAACATGAATGATTTGTTCATTATGGAAAGATTATTGTTTAAACACGGGCTTCCCGAGTGGCTCAGTGGTGAAGAATCTGCCTGCTATGCAGGAACATAGGTTGGATCCCTGGATCAGGAAGATCCTCCAGAGAAGGAAATGGCAACCCATTCAAGTATTCTTGCCTGGGAAATCCCATGGACAGAGGAGCCTGGCGGGCTACAGTCCATGGAGTCACAAAGAGTCAGACATGACTGAGTGACTAACACACACACACATCGTTTAAAAGCAGGATACATAATTGTATAGGCAGGGTGTTTCAGTTATGCAAAATAGATGAAAACAGAAAGATATTAATGGGAGAATTGTGGGTGATTTTTTTCTTTATATTTTTAGGTTTTTCCAAGTATTCTGCTCTGAGAGCAATAAGTTGTTTGAGGTTGTTGTTCAGTCACTCAATCATGTGACCCCATGGACTCTTTGTGATTCCAAGGACTGCAGCATGCCAGGCTTCCCTGCCCTTCACTATCTCCTGGAGTTTGCTCAAACTCATGTCCATTGAGTTGGTGATGCCATCCAACCATCTCATCCTCTGTTACTTGAGGACATTGGTTCAAATGGGGAAACTGAGGCACAGAAGACCAAGGGGAAGGCTCTTGGGCTCCACATACACCTCTGCCTGCCTGGCCCAAGCTAGAGCAGCGTGGTCAGTCCTCCCCAGTGATGCCTCCTTTTGGGTTCATTCCTGACCCCTGACTTAGAGCTTGAGGCTGTAAATGACTGTCACATGATAACAGGGTGCAATCTCCAAGCCTTTCATTCTCAACCATAGAGCAGCAAAAAGAAACCTCAGGAGGAGAGAAGAAACGGTCTGCGGGGCCCCACATGTGTGGGGGTGACATAGAAGATGCTTGACACAGCCAAGGCGTCATCCTGACCATCTGCAGGGGCAGGGAGCCAGCCCTCAGCTGGACCACTGCAGATTCCAGACTGCAGGCATCTCCCTGCTGCAGCTGCCAGCTGCGAGGGAGGGGCGAGCCCTGCAGAGAGACTTGTGCACCAGAGATAGCAACCTACCCATAGCCCAGAGATTCTGGGCCTCCCCAGTCTACTTCCCCAACCAGTGTGGAACAAAATGAACAAGGAACAAACAAAAACAAATCGCCACAAGGACAGAAAAAAAAAAAAAAGGAAGAATGGGAGAATAGTACTTTCTAGAAGAGAAGTTAGATCTGATGGTGACAGCCAGTGGGGTTAGGGCAGGGTGGCCCTCTGGGCAAAGTTGGGAGTTAGAGCCACAGGCCAGGGGTCCCCCACTGGCTCCCACTATATGATCCAAGGCATGTGCCCCTCCCAGGGCAGTGCCCTATCTGTTGTTGTTGTTTAGTCGCTCAGTCGTGCCCGACTCTTTTGTGACCCCATGAACGGTAGTCCGCCAGGCTCCTCTGTCCATGGGATTTCCCAGGCAAGAATACTGGAGTGGGTTGTCATGCCCTTCTCCAGGGCATCTCCCTTACCCAGGGATCAAACCCATGCATCTTCTGCATTGGCAGGCAGATTCTTTACCCACTCAGCCACCAGAGAAGCCCCAGTGCCCATCTACAAGAGGCAAATGCCACCAAAGGGTTAAGAAGGTGTTCTTGCTTCTGGAAGGGACATTACAGCTACACATCTGCCCTAATACCCTCAGGAAGGGGCAGGTGGTTTGGTCTTCCCACCTATGCCTGTTCAGACTTGAATGTCAGAGCAGCTTGCTATGGCTGTCACACTCACCACTTCCAGGTCTGCAGTGGAGGAAATAGCCCCCAGCTCAGCGATCCCCACACAGGGAGGCTGTGGCTGGGTGGACAGTCTCTGCTTTGTCTTGTGCTGTGTGTGAGGACAAATCCAGCCTGGACTGTCTTCCATGTATTTGGCTCTGAGACACTCCGTTGTCCATGTCCTTCTCCATGTCCAGCAGCCCACATGGCCTGGAGGCCCTTCACATATCTGTCCATTGGCCTCAGAGTAAAGTGAACTTGAGGGATTTTTCCCCAGGTGGAATGGAGGCAAAAAGTAATCAGTGGCTCATTGCCATTAAAACTTCAGATATGGTCCTGGAAGTTTTAGAGACATCCCCAGTCTGTTTGAGGATAGTTACTTACCTATCTTTAGACAAGAAATGTGTCTAGCAGTGATTTCAAGGCAAGCCTACGGAAGGAGAGAAACTCTGACAATGTGAATGGTAGGAAGACTCATTCTCCCTTACTCCCTAGCTTCTCAAGTTCACAGGTTGCTATTAAAATTCCACCAGTGGCTTCCCTGGTGGTTCAGGTGTTAAGAATCTGCCTGCCAAAGCAGAGGACACGAGTTTGATCCCTGGTCCAGGAAGATCCCACATGCCACAGAGCAACTAAGTCCATGCACCACAATTCTGAAGCCCAGGTGCAAAGAGCCAGTGCTCTGCAACAAGAGAAGCCACCGCAATAAGAAGCCCGTGCACCACAGCTAGAGACTAGTCCCTACTCACCACAACTAGAGAAAGCTCAGGGGCAGCGATGAAGACCCAGTGCAGCCATAAATAAATAAAAAATCAAATCCCATGAAATCCTTCCACTGACATCCATTTAACTTTGTAATTTGGTTCAGGTTTAGGGTGTATCCTTCCAGGCCTGGAAGGATATCACTTGTATCACTGGGCAAGATAGGGAGGAGGATATAACAAAAGAGTGAGATGTGGTCCCGGGCTCCCCAGTCCAGAGAGGACCCAGCCCAGGAAAAACTCACTTCATGGGCTGAAACTGACCCAGGACAGCTCAGACAACAAGTTCTGAACCATACTATGTGAAACAGTCTTTAAGGACACTCATCCTAAATTACCATGAATCCCAAAGAACCCACATTCAGGACCAAATCCTAAAATGCACCCCTTGCAAGTGAGTACCAGCCTGGAAAAAGAACATGCTGTGGGGGTGATCCTCTGCCTTGGAAAGAAGGAACTACAGGATGACACTCAGAACCATGCCTGGGCACTCTAGGTTATCAGTGTCCACCGACAGGCAACAGCAGCTGGGCCTTTAAAAATAGTATCCGGCACTGTTTATACGTATTCTACCCTGAGGATAGC
The DNA here is from genome assembly GCF_027580195.1 of Bos mutus. Classification (NCBI taxonomy): domain Eukaryota; kingdom Metazoa; phylum Chordata; class Mammalia; order Artiodactyla; family Bovidae; genus Bos; species Bos mutus. Next base: position 46,071,067 of record NC_091624.1, read on the forward strand.
ACAGAGGAGATGATTCAGTGGACATGAACTTGGGCAAACTCTGGGAGATAGAGAAGGACAGGGAAGCCTGGTGTGCTGCAATCCATGGGGGTCGCAAAGCAGACATGATGTAGACTCTGAATAGCAACACCACCAACTTACTTCAACAGCACGCAAGCTGCTTGTGGCCGCCAGATCCAACCGCAGCCTCAGACACACCCAACAAGCCCACCTCTCATTTGTTGCGTTTATTCTCTTAGGAGGCATCGTATTTCTTTCTCTTTTTCTTATATTAATTTCTATTGGAATATAGTTGCTCTCCAATGTTGTGTTAGTTTCTACTGTACAGCAAAATGAATCAGCTACACGTGTACATACATCCCGTCTTTGGGGTTTCCTTCCCATTCAGGTCACCACAGAGCTCTGAGTAGAGTGCCCTGTGCTATACAGTAGGTTCCCATTGTTATCTATTTTAGACATCAGTTCAGTTCAGCTGCTCAGTCGTTCGACTCTGTGACCCCATGAACTGCAGCACGCCAGGCTTCCCTACTGTTTTAGACATAGTAGTGTATATATGCGGAGAAGGCAATGGCACCCCACTCCAGTACTCTTGCCTAGAAAATCCCATGGACGGAGGAGCTTGGTAAGCTGCAGTCCATGGGATGGCTAAGAGTTGGACACGACTGAGCTACTTCCTTTTCACTTTTCACTTTCATGCATTGGAGAAGGAAATGGCAACCCACTCCAGTGTTCTTGCCTGGAGAATCCCAGGGACGGGGAAGCCTGGTGGGCTGCCGTCTATGGGGTCGCACAGAGTCGGACACGACTGAAGCGACTTAGCAGCAGCAGCAGTATATATATGTTAATCTTTTCTCTTTGGACGTCCAGTTCATGCCTTCACTGATGTCTCTTCCAATTCTATGTCAGAATTAGTTAATGATTTTAACTAGCTCATTAACAGAACTGGTTAACGATTTATTTTCTGTTTCATATTTAGGTTTTTATTATCGTTCTTTAGGGTAGAACAGATGATACTTCTTTGAGCCCCATCTTGGTACCTCCACAAAGCCAACAGTACAGTCACGAGGGAATAATGGTAAAGACCATTCTCAGTATCTAATGATTGTCCATGCTCTGTCATTTGACTCATACAAGGAGCTCTAGTAAACATTTACTAGCTGCTTTGGAAAGCAAGTGGGTTAATACCTAATGACAACACTGTTACCACTGAGTCCAGGCTCCTACTGCTCATCATAAGATAGGACAATAAATCAAGATATGAGTTGTTAGGGCAAGGAATAGTTAGTGACTTTATTCAGAAAGCCAGCAGTTGGAGAAGATGGACTAGTGTCCCAAAAAACACTCTTTGTTAGAATTCAGACTTCTTTTATACTAAAAGGCTAAGAAGTAAAGACCTTGCTCCAGCCAGACTTTGGTAGAAATGTGTTCATTTCTGCCTTCCTATAGCTATTCACAGATGGGCCTGGTCAGGATGTTTCCTGTGAGCTAAACAAAAGTATTTTAGCTTAATGCTCATTACCTGGGAGGAAGGGTTCCTGCAGTCTTTGTGTATGACTTAAGTTTATAGGCAACATTCCTTTAGTGATTATCTTATAATAGGATACAAAGTTTCTTCCCTCCTAGAGCAGAACTTGCACCTTAGCCTGAGCTGGTTGGATTTTTGTATGCTACTGTTCAAACCTTTGCTCATCAGCAGAATTACAATCCAAACAGTCATTATTCCAGATAGTGATTTGTAGAGTCAATGATAATTCCCATCATGTGTGATAAACATCATGTTTGTGAATAATAATTACATGTAAAGCACAAACATATCCAAGACATACGGCAAAACTGAAATCCACATGCTACCTCCTTCTCAAGGAAGAATGATAAGCAAACCATGTGTTTTGTTTTTATTTACACATCTGGTTCCAAAGCTAATGGTTAGTGTATTTGCCTTGTTAGAAGACCTAGAATTATGAGCTGTTTATATGATGCATATGAAGTTGATAAGTTAGTGCCTAAAAAAGATACTTATTTCTATGTAGATGCCCCATTTTGGACAGAATGGAACAAATGATTCTTCACTTGGATGGAAGTAAACACACAGGTAAGAGGAATTAACTTGCTAATTTTTTCTCCTTTCCTAGTATATATATTAGTCTTTGTGTCCTGTATACTAAAGTACACATGCATTCATACTCAGTTGCTCAGTCATGTCTGATTCTTTGCAACTCCATGGACTGTAAC